>NC_086444.1:1060932286-1061532286 GCF_028390025.1 Pseudophryne corroboree
GGGGGTGGGGCTGGTACTCTCACCTCATTAATCCCCAGTTTTGTCATTTAACCCCTCCCCCCTCGATATGGAGCCACGATTCACTGGTAATATCTCCCTGTCTTGCTAAGTTCAAGAAGTGTGTTTGGAATGCAGGAGATCTGGCTACTCTACCAGGGGTGTGGGGGACTACCCTTAAGAACTGGATTCTCCGGAAACTTAGAGTAGGCAAGTGTGGTTCAGTCTTCCCTACCGCTCCAGTTTATAATTTCAGCCTCCCACTGCCCCGCAAACCTTGCCAGACCTCCCGGGTTTTGTATCCCTCCCTGAAAAACCGGACTGCACATGTGTGGGTATGGAAATGCCGGGGATGGGGTGGTGGGGTGGTTGGGGTACTGCAGTGGCCATCCTGCAGTGCACTCAGTTAGATGAAATGTAAGCAGCAGTGGCGGGCTGGGCTCCAGGGCCGCCCGCAGCCGCCCTCTGCATTTACACTGCTGGCTGCAGGAAGCAAAAGTGGAGGAAGGCAGACAGAATGCTCCCTAGCTGCATCGATGACTCATATCCCGGCAGCATCAAGAAGTGCTGATGAGTCACGCTGTCTGTCAGAGAGGAGCCAAGACTGCAGAGGGAAGGAAGGACGGAGGCCCTTCTACTATGGTGAGTAACTACTTGGAGGAGCTGATAGCACTAATAGGAAGATCTGGATAGGTGAACAGGAGCCCAGTAAAAAACATGGTGGTGGTGGGGGGGACCGCCCTCTCCATAAACAAAATAAAGACAAGGGGGGGAAACTATAGGCAACCAGGGCTGTTTCTAGACAATTTGGTTCCCAGTGCTTGCAGAAAAAATGCGTCCCCCACCCCATAGACATTCAGTAAATATGACCCCCACCCCATAGACATAAAAAAACATATTTTGCGCGCGTACTCCCGGTGATGGGGCGTGGCCTCGCTAAAATGGGTGTTGTCTCACAGTAAAAGACTACCTTATGCCCCAGTTTTTGACCCTGCAACAACAGACCTCGGCCACCACAGAAAAAAAAATTTCCACCATATTAAGCCCTACACAGTAATACTCCTTGCACCATATTATGCCCCCTGCGCCATATTATATTACACACCGCAAAGCCCCTTGCACCATATTATTTCATATACCGCAATGCCCGTGATACATTATGCCCTACAGTAAAGCTTCTAATACCTTTAAATTACCTGCTCGTTGACAGGGGTTTCATGTGCTGGGTGTCATACTCATTGCCAGGGGTTTCATGCGCTGGGTGTCATGCTCGCTGCCAGGGGTTTCATGCACTGGGTGTCATGATCATTGCCAGGGGTTTCATGTCCTGCCTCGTTTCCAAGGGTAATGCTCGTTGCCAGGGGTAATGCTCGTTGCCAGGGGTGTATCCTGCTCCCCCTCCTCCCACCCATAGTACTCCGCTTGGGTGGCAGAGTTTCACGAAATGACGCGGTTGCCCGCTGCTAGAAACGGTACTGATCAGAGCTGTTTGATATACAGTATATTTATATCAGGCCTGACTCAGAGATATATATGTAAAACCAATGGTTTACTCTCCCACCCGTCCTCTTCGCTCTGCTAATGCACGCCGACTCTCCTGCCTACTGATTACTTCCTCCCACTCCTATCTCCAAGATTTTTCACGTGCTGCTCCCTTTCTCTGGAATTCTTTACCTCTCCCCCTCAGACTCTCCACCTCTCTACAAAACTTCAAATGGGCTCTCAAGACCCACTTCTTCACCAAACCCAGCCAAAACTCATCCTAACCCTCTGTTCCACACTCTTGATGTGTCACCCCTGTCTGTCTACCCCTCCGCTTTAGAATGTAAGCTCTCTGTGTCACCCCTGTCTGTCTACCCCTGTCTGTCTACCCCTCCACTTTAGAATGTGTCATCCCTGTCTGTCTACCCTTCCACTTTAGAATGTAAGCTCTCACGAGCAGGGCCCTCTTCCCTCATGTGCTTATTCTTTTTCTTACTTTAATAATGTTTTACTGTACCACATCCAGCAGTCTTCTGCCACCTGATACTTATTCCAGTGTCATCTGTTGATGTAGCTATGTGTATTTACCCTGTACTTGTCCTAGGGTGTAGTAGGGTATGCCGGCAGCTGGGCTCCCGGTGGCCTGCTACGCGCGCCACGCTATCTATTCTCCCTCCAGAGGGGTCGTGGACCCCCAAGAGGGAGAAAAGGTGTCGGTATGATGGATTTCCGGAGCTTGTATACTGTGTGCCGGGATCCCGACAGCCGGCAAACTGAAGACCACCCCTTGTCCTATATTGTCTTCAACTGTAAGTTGCTGTTTTCCTGTTTTGTTTATTTGTTTGCTGGACCCTTGTGGTGCCATATAAATAAAGGATAATAATAATAATAATAACAATAATAATAATAAAGTTTACATATACTTCCCAATATGACCCATTGCAGGAAGGACAACCTCATTTATGCTTGCTGTCACCTGTGTTGAAAAAGTTAATTGACAAGAAAGGTGTTTCACCACAGGTGCTGCCTATTATACATTAAGAGGGAAGTTCATTAGCAGAGCATCTTGTCCCCGCTGGAATGGGTCACGTTACTTACATCTCCGATGTGTAGATTAGAGATGAGCGCCTGAAATTTTTCGGGTTTTGTGTTTTGGTTTTGGGTTCGGTTCCGCGGCCGTGTTTTGGGTTCGACCGCGTTTTGGCAAAACCTCACCGAATTTTTTTTGTCGGATTCGGGTGTGTTTTGGATTCGGGTGTTTTTTTCAAAAAACCCTAAAAAACAGCTTAAATCATAGAATTTGGGGGTCATTTTGATCCCATATTATTATTAACCTCAAAAACCATAATTTCCACTCATTTTCAGTCTATTCTGAATACCTCACACCTCACAATATTATTTTTAGTCCTAAAATTTGCACCGAGGTCGCTGGATGACTAAGCTAAGCGACCCTAGTGGCCGACACAAACACCTGGCCCATCTAGGAGTGGCACTGCAGTGTCACGCAGGATGTCCCTTCCAAAAAACCCTCCCCAAACAGCACATGACGCAAAGAAAAAAAGAGGCGCAATGAGGTAGCTGACTGTGTGAGTAAGATAAGCGACCCTAGTGGCCGACACAAACACCGGGCCCATTTAGGAGTGGCACTGCAGTGTCACGCAGGATGTCCCTTCCAAAAAACCCTCCCCAAATAGCACATGACGCAAAGAAAAAAAGAGGCGCAATGAGGTAGCTGACTGTGTGAGTAAGATAAGCGACCCTAGTGGCCGACACAAACACCGGGCCCATTTAGGAGTGGCACTGCAGTGTCACGCAGGATGTCCCTTCCAAAAAACCCTCCCCAAACAGCACATGACGCAAAGAAAAAAAGAGGCGCAATGAGGTAGCTGACTGTGTGAGTAAGATAAGCGACCCTAGTGGCCGACACAAACACCGGGCCCATTTAGGAGTGGCACTGCAGTGTCACGCAGGATGTCCCTTCCAAAAAACCCTCCCCAAACAGCACATGACGCAAAGAAAAAAAGAGGCGCAATGAGGTAGCTGAATGTGTGAGTAAGATAAGCGACCCTAGTGGCCGACACAAACACCGGGCCCATTTAGGAGTGGCACTGCAGTGTCACGCAGGATGTCCCTTCCAAAAAACCCTCCCCAATCAGCACATGACGCAAAGAAAAAAAGAGGCGCAATGAGGTAGCTGTGTGAGTAAGATTAGCGACCCTAGTGGCCGACACAAACACCGGGCCCATTTAGGAGTGGCACTGCAGTGTCACGCAGGATGTCCCTTCCAAAAAACCCTCCCCAATCAGCACATGACGCAAAGAAAAAAAGAGGCGCAATGAGGTAGCTGTGTGAGTAAGATTAGCGACCCTAGTGGCCGACACAAACACCGGGCCCATTTAGGAGTGGCACTGCAGTGTCACGCAGGATGTCCCTTCCAAAAAACCCTCCCCAATCAGCACATGACGCAAAGAAAAAAAGAGGCGCAATGAGGTAGCTGTGTGAGTAAGATTAGCGACCCTAGTGGCCGACACAAACACCGGGCCCATTTAGGAGTGGCACTGCAGTGTCACGCAGGATGTCCCTTCCAAAAAACCCTCCCCAATCAGCACATGACGCAAAGAAAAAAAGAGGCGCAATGAGGTAGCTGTGTGAGTAAGATTAGCGACCCTAGTGGCCGACACAAACACCGGGCCCATTTAGGAGTGGCACTGCAGTGTCACGCAGGATGTCCCTTCCAAAAAACCCTCCCCAATCAGCACATGACGCAAAGAAAAAAAGAGGCGCAATGAGGTAGCTGTGTGAGTAAGATTAGCGACCCTAGTGGCCGACACAAACACCGGGCCCATTTAGGAGTGGCACTGCAGTGTCACGCAGGATGTCCCTTCCAAAAAACCCTCCCCAATCAGCACATGACGCAAAGAAAAAAAGAGGCGCAATGAGGTAGCTGTGTGAGTAAGATTAGCGACCCTAGTGGCCGACACAAACACCGGGCCCATTTAGGAGTGGCACTGCAGTGTCACGCAGGATGTCCCTTCCAAAAAACCCTCCCCAATCAGCACATGACGCAAAGAAAAAAAGAGGCGCAATGAGGTAGCTGTGTGAGTAAGATTAGCGACCCTAGTGGCCGACACAAACACCGGGCCCATTTAGGAGTGGCACTGCAGTGTCACGCAGGATGTCCCTTCCAAAAAACCCTCCCCAATCAGCACATGACGCAAAGAAAAAAAGAGGCGCAATGAGGTAGCTGTGTGAGTAAGATTAGCGACCCTAGTGGCCGACACAAACACCGGGCCCATTTAGGAGTGGCACTGCAGTGTCACGCAGGATGTCCCTTCCAAAAAACCCTCCCCAAACAGCACATGACGCAAAGAAAAATAAAAGAAAAAAGAGGTGCAAGATGGAATTGTCCTTGGGCCCTCCCACCCACCCTTATGTTGTATAAACAGGACATGCACACTTTAACCAACCCATCATTTCAGTGACAGGGTCTGCCACACGACTGTGACTGAAATGACGGGATGGTTTGGACCCCCACCAAAAAAGAAGCAATTAATCTCTCCTTGCACAAACTGGCTCTACAGAGGCAAGATGTCCACCTCATCATCATCCTCCGATATATCACCGTGTACATCCCCCTCCTCACAGATTATCAATTCGTCCCCACTGGAATCCACCATCTCAGCTCCCTGTGTACTTTGTGGAGGCAATTGCTGCTGGTCAATGTCTCCGCGGAGGAATTGATTATAATTCATTTTAATGAACATCATCTTCTCCACATTTTCTGGATGTAACCTCGTACGCCGATTGCTGACAAGGTGAGCGGCGGCACTAAACACTCTTTCGGAGTACACACTTGTGGGAGGGCAACTTAGGTAGAATAAAGCCAGTTTGTGCAAGGGCCTCCAAATTGCCTCTTTTTCCTGCCAGTATAAGTACGGACTGTGTGACGTGCCTACTTGGATGCGGTCACTCATATAATCCTCCACCATTCTTTCAATGGGGAGAGAATCATATGCAGTGCCAGTAGACGACATGTCCGTATCCGTAATCGTTGTCAGGTCCTTCAGTCCGGACCAGATGTCAGCATCAGCAGTCGCTCCAGACTGCCCTGCATCACCGCCAGCGGGTGGGCTCGGAATTCTGAGCCTTTTCCTCGCACCCCCAGTTGCGGGAGAATGTGAAGGAGGAGATGTTGACAGGTCGCGTTCCGCTTGACTTGACAATTTTCTCACCAGCAGGTCTTTCAACCCCAGCAGACTTGTGTCTGCCGGAAAGAGAGATCCAAGGTAGGCTTTAAATCTAGGATCGAGCACGGTGGCCAAAATGTAGTGCTCTGATTTCAACAGATTGACCACCCGTGAATCCTTGTTAAGCGAATTAAGGGCTCCATCCACAAGTCCCACATGCCTAGCGGAATCGCTCCGTGTTAGCTCCTCCTTCAATGTCTCCAGCTTCTTCTGCAAAAGCCTGATGAGGGGAATGACCTGACTCAGGCTGGCAGTGTCTGAACTGACTTCACGTGTGGCAAGTTCAAAGGGCATCAGAACCTTGCACAACGTTGAAATCATTCTCCACTGCGCTTGAGACAGGTGCATTCCACCTCCTATATCGTGCTCAATTGTATAGGCTTGAATGGCCTTTTGCTGCTCCTCCAACCTCTGAAGCATATAGAGGGTTGAATTCCACCTCGTTACCACTTCTTGCTTCAGATGATGGCAGGGCAGGTTCAGTAGTTTTTGGTGGTGCTCCAGTCTTCTGTACGTGGTGCCTGTACGCCGAAAGTGTCCCGCAATTCTTCTGGCCACCGACAGCATCTCTTGCACGCCCCTGTCGTTTTTTAAATAATTCTGCACCACCAAATTCAAGGTATGTGCAAAACATGGGACGTGCTGGAATTTGCCCATATTTAATGCACACACAATATTGCTGGCGTTGTCCGATGCCACAAATCCACAGGAGAGTCCAATTGGGGTAAGCTATTCCGCGATGATCTTCCTCAGTTGCCGTAAGAGGTTTTCAGCTGTGTGCGTATTCTGGAAACCGGTGATGCAAAGCGTAGCCTGCCTAGGAAAGAGTTGGCGTTTGCGAGATGCTGCTACTGGTGCCGCCGCTGCTGTTCTTGCGGCGGGAGTCCATACATCTACCCAGTGGGCTGTCACAGTCATATAGTCCTGACCCTGCCCTGCTCCACTTGTCCACATGTCCGTGGTTAAGTGGACATTGGGTACAGCTGCATTTTTTAGGACACTGGTGACTCTTTTTCTGAGGTCTGTGTAAATTTTCGGTATCGCCTGCCTAGAGAAATGGAACCTAGATGGTATTTGGTACCGGGGACACAGTACCTCCAACAAGTCTCTAGTTGGCTCTGCAGTAATGATGGATACCGGAACCACGGTTCTCACCACCCAGGATGCCAAGGCCTCAGTTATCCGCTTTGCAGTAGGATGACTGCTGTGATATTTCATCTTCCTCGCAAAGGACTGTTGGACAGTCAATTGCATGGTGGAAGTAGTAAAAGTGGTCTTACGACTTCCCCTCTGGGATGACCATCGACTCCCAGCAGCAACAACAGCAGCGCCAGCAGCAGTAGGCGTTACACGCAAGGATGCATCGGAGGAATCCCAGGCAGGAGAGGAATCGTCAGAATTGCCAGTGACATGGCCTGCAGGACTATTGGCATTCCTGGGGAAGGAGGAAATTGACACTGAGGGAGTTGGTGGGGTGGTTTGCATGAGCTTGGTTACAAGAGGGATTTACTGGTCAGTGGACTGCTTCCGCTGTCACCCAAAGTTTTTGAACTTGTCACTGACTTATTATGAATGCGCTGCAGGTGACGTATAAGGGAGGATGTTCCGAGGTGGTTAACGTCCTTACCCCTACTTATTACAGCTTGACAAAGGGAACACACGGCTTGACACCTGTTGTCCGCATTTCTGTTGAAATACCTCCACACCGAAGAGCTGATTTTTTTGGTATTTTCACCTGGCATGTCAACGGCCATATTCCTCCCACGGACAACAGGTGTCTCCCCGGGTGCCTGACTTAAACAAACCACCTCACCATCAGAATCCTCCTGGTCAATTTCCTCCCCAGCGCCAGCAACACCCATATCCTCCTCATCCTGGTGTACTTCAACACTGACATCTTCAATCTGACTATCAGGAACTGCACTGCGGGTGCTCCTTCCAGCACTTGCAGGGGGCGTGCAAATGGTGGAAGGCGCATGCTCTTCACGTCCAGTGTTGGGAAGGTCAGGCATCGCAACCGACACAATTGGACTCTCCTTGTGGATTTGGGATTTCGAAGAATGCACAGTTCTTTGCTGTGCTTTTGCCAGCTTGAGTCTTTTCATTTTTCTAGCGAGAGGCTGATTGCTTCCATCCTCATGTGAAGCTGAACCACTAGCCATGAACATAGGCCAGGGCCTCAGCCGTTCCTTGCCACTCCGTGTGGTAAATGGCATATTGGCAAGTTTACGCTTCTCCTCCGACAATTTTATTTTAGGTTTTGGAGTCCTTTTTTTACTGATATTTGGTGTTTTGGATTTGACATGCTCTGTACTATGACATTGGGCATCGGCCTTGGCAGACGACGTTGCTGGCATTTCATCGTCTCGGCCATGACTAGTGGCAGCAGCTTCAGCACGAGGTGGAAGTGGATCTTGATCTTTCCCTAATTTTGGAACCTCAACATTTTTGTTCTCCATATTTTAATAGGCACAACTAAAAGGCACCTCAGGTAAACAATGGAGATGGATGGATACTAGTATACAATTATGGACGGACTGCCGAGTGCCGACACAGAGGTAGCCACAGCCGTGAACTACCGTACTGTACTGTGTCTGCTGCTAATATAGACTGGTTGATAAAGAGATGTCGTAGTATGTATGTATAAAGAAGAAAGAAAAAAAAACCACGGTTAGGTGGTATACAATTATGGACGGACTGCCGAGTGCCGACACAGAGGTAGCCACAGCCGTGAACTACCGTACTGTACTGTGTCTGCTGCTAATATAGACTGGTTGATAAAGAGATGTCGTAGTATGTACGTATAAAGAAGAAAGAAAAAAAAACCACGGTTAGGTGGTATACAATTATGGACGGACTGCCGAGTGCCGACACAGAGGTAGCCACAGCCGTGAACTACCGTACTGTACTGTGTCTGCTGCTAATATAGACTGGTTGATAAAGAGATGTCGTAGTATGTATGTATAAAGAAGAAAGAAAAAAAAACCACGGTTAGGTGGTATACAATTATGGACGGACTGCCGAGTGCCGACACAGAGGTAGCCACAGCCGTGAACTACCGTACTGTACTGTGTCTGCTGCTAATATAGACTGGTTGATAAAGAGATGTCGTAGTATGTATGTATAAAGAAGAAAGAAAAAAAAACCACGGTTAGGTGGTATACAATTATGGACGGACTGCCGAGTGCCGACACAGAGGTAGCCACAGCCGTGAACTACCGTACTGTACTGTGTCTGCTGCTAATATAGACTGGTTGATAAAGAGATGTCGTAGTATGTACGTATAAAGAAGAAAGAAAAAAAAAACACGGTTAGGTGGTATACAATTATGGACGGACTGCCGAGTGCCGACACAGAGGTAGCCACAGCCGTGAACTACCGTACTGTACTGTGTCTGCTGCTAATATAGACTGGTTGATAAAGAGATGTCGTAGTATGTATGTATAAAGAAGAAAGAAAAAAAAACCACGGTTAGGTGGTATACAATTATGGACGGACTGCCGAGTGCCGACACAGAGGTAGCCACAGCCGTGAACTACTGTACTGTACTGTGTCTGCTGCTAATATAGACTGGCTGATAAAGAGATGTCGTAGTATGTATGTATAAAGAAGAAAGAAAAAAAAACCACGGTTAGGTGGTATACAATTATGGACGGACTGCCGAGTGCCGACACAGAGGTAGCTACAGCCGTGAACTACCGTACTGTGTCTGCTGCGACTGGATGATAAATAATGATATAAAAAATATATATATATCACTACTTCAGCCGGACAGGTATATATATTATATAATGACGGACCTGCTGGACACTGTCTGTCAGCAGAATGAGTTTTTTATAGAATAAAAAAAAAAACACCACACAAGTGAAGTCACACGACGAGTGTTTAACTTTTTCAGGCAATCACAATATAGTATACTACTAACTATACTGGTGGTCAGTGTGGTCAGGTCACTGGTCAGTCACACTGGCAGTGGCACTCCTGCAGCAAAAGTGTGCACTGTTTAATTTTAATATAATATGTACTCCTGGCTCCTGCTATAACCTATAACTGGCACTGCAGTGCTCCCCAGTCTCCCCCACAATTATAAGCTGTGTGAGCTGAGCACAGTCAGATATATAATATGTACATAGATGATGCAGCACACTGGGCTGAGCAGTGCACACAGATATGGTATGTGACTGTCTTGTACTCCTGGCTCCTGCTATAACCTATAACTGGCACTGCAGTGCTCCCCAGTCTCCCCCACAATTATAAGCTGTGTGAGCTGAGCACAGTCAGATATATAATATATACATAGATGATGCAGCACACTGGGCTGAGCAGTGCACACAGATATGGTATGTGACTGAGTCACTGTGTGTATCGTTTTTTTCAGGCAGAGAACGGATATATTAAATAAAACTGCACTGTCTGGTGGTCACTGTGGTCAGTCACTAGTAAACTCTGCACTCTCTTCTACAGTACTCCTAAGCTCCAGTAAATCAGGTCAATCTCTCTCTCTCTCTCTCTCTCTCTCTCTCCTAATCTAAATCACTGTACTCCCTAACAGCTGCTCCCCGTCCCCAATCCTCCCCACAATTATAACTAAGTCACTCAGTCTTTACTCTTTTCTACTATAACGGAGAGGACGCCAGCCACGTCCTCTCCCTATCAATCTCAATGCACGTGTGAAAATGGCGGCGACGCGCGGCTCCTTATATAGAATCCGAGTCTCGCGAGAATCCGACAGCGTCATGATGACGTTCGGGCGCGCTCGGGTTAACCGAGCAAGGCGGGAAGATCCGAGTCGCTCGGACCCGTGAAAAAAAAACATGAAGTTCGTGCGGGTTCGGATTCAGAGAAACCGAACCCGCTCATCTCTAGTGTAGATATCAAATGCTGCATTGCACAGAAAAGCCTGTCTTGGCATTAGGAAGATACTGTCCATTGTTGCTGTTTATCTCTTTCTCATATGTTAAATACATTATATGACCTGTTTGAATAATAACCAATTCTACATCTCAAAGGCTCACTCATAGTTATACAGTATATTCAGTACTGTATTACTTTTACATCATTACATATTTGTCTAATGGCTGCAAGTTCCCCGGGAAAGCAGGCACTGCCAGATAACTGGCATACCTGGGCGCAGTGTGAGTGTTGGTTACACTCTAGTGCAGTGATTTTCAACCTTTTTTTACTCGCGGCACACCGAACAATGGCCCTCATTCCGAGTTGATCGGTCGCAAGGCGATTTTAGCAGAGTTACACACGCTAAGCCGCCGCCTACTGGGAGTGAATCTTAGCTTCTTAAAATTGCGACCGATGTATTCGCAATATTGCGATTACTAACTACTTAGCAATTTCAGAGTAGCTCCAGACTTACTCTGCCTGTGCGATCATTTCAGTGCTTGTCGTTCCTGGTTGACGTCACAAACACACCCAGCGTTCGCCCAGGCACTCCCACCGTTTCTCCGGCCACTCCTGCGTTTTTTCCGGAAACGGTAGCGTTTTCAGCCACACGCCCCTGAAACGCCGTGTTTCCGCCCAGTAACACCCATTTCCTGTCAATCACATTACGATCGCCGGAGCGAAGAAAAAGCCGTGAGTAAAAATACTTTCATCATAGTAAAGTTACTTGGCGCAGTCGCAGTGCGAACATTGCGCATGCGTACTAAGCGGATTTTCACTGCGATGCGATGAAAAATACCGAGCGAACAACTCGGAATGAGGGCCAATATTTTCAAATTGCCAAGGCACACCATCAGTTCCCCACAGAAAAAAACAAAAACACACATTGGCCCTCACAGTAAAAAAAATCCACACATACATTGGCCTACACAGAAAAAACAATCACATTGCTCCCAATATAAATCATGTTGCTCCCTACATAAATCCTATTGCTCCCCACATAAATCATGTTGCTCCCCACATGAATTATTCACATTGTTCCCTCCATAAATCCTTATTCTCCCCACATAAATCATATTGTATTGGAGAAATAACATAACAAATATTAGTCCCTACCGGTCAGCTGTCCTCCCTGTCCCTCAGTGGCAGGGGTTGTTCATAGTGGAGTGCTGCGAATACTGAGCAGCGGGCAGGTGTGGATGTGGGTGGGCAAGGGAAGATGTGTATGCAGGCGGGTGGGCTGGCTGGGTGGGTGGTGAGACGCTGCGGCCATGACCTATGATATCACACCGCCGCGTCTTCAAGGCATAGGTCACGGCCAGAGCACGACTGATCCTCTAAGAAGAGCCCGGGCCAACAGTTCACTCTGAAGGTGCAGGAAGCTGCTCTGGCTTCGCGGCACACCTTGCAACTGGACGCGGCACACTAGTGTGCCACGGTACACTGGTTGAAAAAGCCTGCTCTAGTGAAACACAGCCAGGCTGAGCAGGGAGGAGGGGGAGCAGTATAGAAGCCGCAAAGTGCCGCAGCGGGCGCCCCATGCGATCGCACGGCTTGCCTGCCACTAGAAACGGCACTGTAGGTCAATATAGGGAATATGCAGAGAGTGGAGGTCACTACAGGGCATACTGTGTGCAGACAAGGAGGTCACTACAGGGAATATACAGATAAGGGGGGTCGCTACAGGGAATATAGATATAAGGGGGGTCGTTACAGGGAATATAGAGATAAGGGGGGTCACTACAGGGAATATACAGATAAGGGGGGTCACTACAGGGAGTATACAGATAAGGGGGGGGTCACTACAGGGAATATACAGGTAAGGGGAGTCGCTACAGGGAATATACAGATAAGGGGGGTCACTACAGGGAATATACAGATAAGGGGGGGTCACTACAGGGAATATACAGGTAAGGGGGGTCACTACAGGGAATATACAGGTAAGGGGGGTCACTACAGGGAATATACAGATAAGGGGGGTCACTACAGGGAATATGCAGATGTGGGGGGTCACTACAGGGAATATACAGATAAGGGGGGTCACTACAGGGAATATACAGGTAAGGGGGGTCACTACAGGGAATATACAGATAAGGGGGGTCACTACAGGGAATATACAGATAAGGGGGGGTCACTACAGGGAATATACAGGTAAGGGGGGTCACTACAGGGAATATACAGGTAAGGGGGGTCACTACAGGGAATATACAGATAAGGGGGGTCACTACAGGGAATATGCAGATGTGGGGGGTCACTACAGGGAATATACAGATAAGGGGGGGTCACACCAGGGAATATACAGACAACGGGTCACTACAGGGAATATGCAGATGAGGTTGCAATACAGAAAACACAGGCAAGGGGGCGTTATACAGAAAAAACAAGGGGGGACCACAACACAAAATGCCTTTTCAAGGGGCAACATTATTTTAGTAGCCCTTGGTGCTATTGACCCGTGTTACACTTCTGGGTAGCAGAATTCTTAAGGTGCATACACACGGTGAGATATTGACTGTTTTCTTGCGATACTGGCTATGTGCGATTTTAGCTATGGACGATTTTGACTATACTTTAGTACTAGATAGTGACTTGCCTGCACAGTCTATTTTTTCTTGCGATACTGATCCCGCGGGACAGTGCAGCGGTATCGTAAGCTGTGTACACACAGTGCGATATGTGCTAACGTGTCTAGCAATTTTGACTATATAGTCAAAATCGCAAGAATATATCGCAACGTGTATATGCACCTTTAGTTTTCATCCTCTATGAGATGAATCTCGTCATGAACAGCACAATTAGAGCACCGATATGTGTATGTGGGATTAATACCTGCGGCTTTATATGAATAGCACCACTGACATATTCATGTACTTAAAATACTCCGATACTTAGGAGTTTATTATATTTTCTGCAGCCTTGTAACAGACAATATGATGAATATACCTGCATGTGAAAGCAGTGCTGAATGGCCTGCTATACAAAGTTTTGTGACAGCTTTATTGCTCTGGACATATAATATCATCAGTGTGTTTGTATGTAAAGGTGGAACATGACACGCCCCCTCAATGGTGCATTCTGTGCAGCGCATTCTGCTAACTACTACAATCTCCCTGAAACTATTTTTCAAAAGTAGGCAATCATGGTGTGATTGTATACTGTAGCTCCAATTAACATTTTAGGAGAAATATATAGATGTTGCCAAGGGCGTAGCCAGAACTTTGTGGGCCCTATAGCCCATTTTGAAGGGGCCCCTGTCCCAATGCTTCTAGAGGGACACCTATCATGAGCAGTTGTTCATTTTAAGCCCCATAATAGTGCCCTAGTTCTTGTGCTTTAGTCAATGTTATGCTCTATAGTAGTGCCCAAATTTATTTTATGACCTTAGTAATGCCCTAGTTCATTGTAGGACCGCCAGTACACATTATCCAACACAGTGAACCCAAGTCACATCATTATGACATGCAGTGTCCCCAGTTGATTTTATGTCACATTACAGCACCCTCAGTTCATATTATACCACACTGCAGTGCCTCCGCTTCATATTGTACCACATTACACATTCCCAGTTCAGATTATGTAACAATATAATGCCCTCCATTTCATTTTATACCACATTATAATGAGTAAGTCCAGGGGCATAACTAGGTATATTGTAGGCCCCAAGACAAAAGTTTGTAAGGGCTCCTACATATAACCCAAAGTGGGCCCCTCTCAGCTCTGGCCCCATAGCAGCTGTACTCCCTGCACCTATGGAAGTTATGCCCTGGGATGTTGTTAGGTTTAGGCAGCAGAGATGCAGGGCTAGGTTTAAGCACCTACGGGAGGGGGGGGGGGATAGGCACCAAGGAGGGAGGTTAGGGTTAGGCTGCCGGGAGAGAAGGTTAGGTTAGGGGGTTGGAGGGGGGGGGGGGGACACACCCCTTTCTCACCCCTGTCGGCTTATTAACAATCGGGATCCCAGGGTCGGTATTACGAGCACAAGGATCCCAAGCGCCGGCCATACATACTCATCCCGATTCTGCATTATGAAGCAGAAGACTAGAGATTGTTAATAGGATGTTAAATTGGTATTTTTTTTAATGCTAACTCCTTTGTTACAGTCACAGGAATTGTAGTTAATAATAATGATGATGATGATGATGATGATGATGATAAGAAGAGGAAGAAGAATAATGTAACTGAGAGTGAAATGCCACTCTTATGCTCTTTGACAGGTGCCCTTAGCTATGTTTAGAATCCTTTTTTCTTTCATTTAGGGCTTCTTTTTATTCTTTGGAAAATAGTTAATTTGTCTAAAATCAGAAACTTTTCTTGTGTTGCCACATCAAACAATTGAAGTTTTTTCTGTAAGCACATGATCATATTTGGAACTGAGAAATACCATGGTGCATAATGGGTGACTGAATAGTGCTCTTTGTCCTGCCATGTAGAAATGATGCATGATAAATTAGATAACTAGTTGGCTTAAGGGTTTTTGACACATATACACTGGGAAAATGGGTAAACTGCATGAAAGGTGACAAACACGTTAAAAGCGTGGTAGGGATCCATTTTTGACACGTTTTATATGCACTTTACATGCATTGACTTTTCTCTTACGTCCTAGAGGATGTTGGGGTCCAATTTAGTACCATGGAGTATAGACGGGTCCTTTGGGATCCACTGGCACTTTAAGAGTTTACCAGTGTGGGCTGGCTCCTCCCTCTATGCCCCTCCTACCAGACTCAGTTTAGAAAATGTGCCCGGAAGAGCTGGTCACAGCTAGGGGAGCTCCTAGGAGTTTTCTTAGTTTTGTTGTTTTCTAGAGTAAATTAGATTACAGGAAGGCTGCTGGCAACAGCCTTCCTGCTTCGTGGGACTTAGGGGGGGAGTAGGAACCAACTCTTGAAGTTAATGGTTCTCTATCTCCACTGACAGGACACTGAGCTCCTGCGGGTGCTGATCACAAGCCCACGAGGCGACCGCTCACTCCCGCAGCACGGCCACCACCCCCTAACAGAGCCAGAAGAAAAAAAGAGTGGTCGCCAGCGGGAATGGCGGCACAAGGGTGGGAGCGCAGCTTTGACAGGCTGCACTCCGGGAAGGCTCAGCAACACACAGTGTAGGCGCTATGAGGGGCGTCCTGAGCCAGCGCGGATCACCCTAAACTGGTCAAGCAGCTAACAGGGGCTAATCCCGCTGCTCGCAACAAAATCCTCAGGCCAGTATAATACAATTTGTGCGGGAAGCCGCGAGCCATTGCAGGGGGCGAGGCTTCTCCTCAGAGCGAATAGTGTGATACTAGTACTAATTACCCTATTAAGGGTAGTTAGTCTGCGCCAGGCTTTTATCATAATAATTGCCTAGAGGGGCGCTGTGTGGCTAGCTCCTTATACTCTGTGACTCTCTGAAGGTACTCTGAGGGAAACTGTGTCTGACATTTTCCTGTGTGTGTGTAAGTGTGTATATCCCACATTACCATGTTTAAGGACTCTGTCCTGTGCTGCAGAGTGTTTATCTTCTCCTGAGGAGTCTATTCCATGTACTTAGGACTGCAATATGCTGTCTCAGCCTTCTGAAACCGAACTCCCATGGGTTGATTCTTTAAGGGGAATGATATCCCAGATTTCAAATAGGATGTCACATACTGAGAAAGAGATGCAGTTTTTGAGAAAATCTGTAGAGAGTTTGAAATTTTCAGCTCCCACTACTTCGTCTAAGAGCCCACCTACATACCCGCAAAAGCGTACACTTGCCCAGATAATGCAAGCTGACACTGATACCGACTCTGATACAGGGGACGGTGATGGGGATATGCAGGGGGGAGATGCATCCCTTGCTAAAGTGGTGCAGCTCATGATTGAAGCCATTAGGGATGTTTTGCATATTACAGAGAAGGTACCTGAGCCGGAAGAGGAATCTTATTTTACAGTAAATAAGAAATCCTCGCTCACCTTCCCAGCTCCAAAGGAGTTAAACTCCTTATTTGAAAAATCCTGAGAAAACCCAAAGAAAAAATTCCAAATCCATAAAAGAATTCTGATTGCATTCCCTTTCCCTGAAGTGGATAGGAAGAAGTGGGAAAACCTACCTATAATAGACGCTACTGTATCTAGGTTGTCTAAAAAGGTGGTTTTAACTGTTCCTGGTTCAACCGCCTTAAAGGAGCCGGCTGACTGCAAGATTGAGACTACCCTCAAATCAGTATACACGGCCACAGGCATGGCCTTAAGGTCCACTATTGCTTGTGCGTGGATTTCTAAAGCCATAGTAAAATGGTCAGGCACTTTACTGGAGGACTTAGGGAGTCATTCCGACCCGTTCGGATGCAGCGGTTTGTCGCTGCGGTGCGAACGGGTCTAAAATGCGCATGCACGGTGGCCGCACTGCCCTCGTGCGTCGTTGCCCGGTGACAGGGGTCGCCGGGTTACATTGTGGACAACGAAGAAAGCGGTCGCAGAGGTGACAGCAGAAAGATTGACAGAAAGAAGGCGTTCCTGGGCGTCACCAGAGCGTTGCTGCCTTTTTTGGTGAGTGGAGAAGAAAACGCAGGCGTGTCCAGGAGAACGGAGGGCGGAAGTTTGACGTCAAAGCCAGCCCCAGCATCGCTAAGATCGTTGCACAGGGTAAGTATGTCCAGGGCTGGTCTTGTTCTGCATGAATTTTTTTTAGCTTAGCAGGGCTGCACAAGCGATCGCAGCCCTACAAAGCTAAAATACACTCCCCCATAGGCGTGGACTAGTTGATCGCAGCAGCAGCAAAAAGTTGCTGGCTGCGATCAACTCGGAATGACCACCTTAGATACTATGTATAGGAGTGACATTGACTTGTTTTTACGTCACATACAGGATTCTGCAGGTTTCATGGTGGAGGCCATGAAGGACATTGGCCTGCTTAATGCAAGGGCTACTTCCATGGGGGTGGTCTTCAGTATGCTGGCGGTTGGGCTCCCGGCGACCAGCATACCGGCGCCGGGAGCTCGACAGCCGGCATACCAACACTTATTCACTCTCGTGGGGGTCCACGACCCCCCTGGAGGGAGAATAAAATAGTGTGGCGCGCCACCGTGCCCGTAGCGTGGCGAGCGCAGCGAGCCCACAAGGGGCTCATTTGCGCTCGCCACACTGTCGGTAAGCCGGCGGTCGGGCTCCCGGCGCCGGTATGCTGGTCGCCGGGAGCCCGACCACCGGCATATCGTAGTGAACCCCTTCCATGGCAGTATCAGCACGCAGAGGACTCTGGACTGCGGATGCAGAATCCAAGAAAAGTGTGGAGAACCTACCCTTCCCAGGTCAGGCACTATTTGGGGACTGTGGGTAAGTCGACATTTCTTCCCTCCACAGCAGCACCGGCTAGGAAATCTAATCCTACGCCTTCACAGCAGTCCTTTCGGACCGCAAAATGTAAAAAATCCAAACCTCCCTCCAGGGGAAAATCCAGATTCCCAGGAACAGAAACCAGGTTCTGCTTTCTCCAAATCTTCAGCATGACGGTGGACCTCCCAGCCTGGAGATCGGGCAGGTGGGAGCGAGACTAAAAGATTTCAGTCACGTCTGGGCGTCATCAGGCCTGGACCCCTGGGTGACAGATATTGTTGCCCAAGGGTACAGACTGGAGTTTCAGGAACTACCACCTCACAGATTCTTCAAATCAGGCTTACCAGTTTCGCTGACAGACAGTGCTATCCTACAGGAAGCCATTCAAAAATTGGTACGAACAAATGTTATTGTTCCAGTTCCACCTCAACTAAAAACCAAGGGTTATTACTCAAACCTGTTTGTGGTACCGAAGCCGGACGGTTCAGTAAGGCCTATATTGAACCTGATGTCATTGAACCCCTACTTGAGGGTTTTCCAATTCAAGATGGAATCTCTGAGAGTGGTGATCTCAGGTCTGGAGGAGGGGGAATTCCTAGTATCCCTGGATATCAAGGATTCGTACCTTCACATTTCGATCTGGCCGCCTCACCAGGTCTATCTGCGGTTTGCACTACAGGACTGTCACTATCAGTTCCAAACATTGCCATTCGGCCTCTCCACAGCACCAAGGGTGTTCACCAAGGTCATGGCGGAGATGATGTTTCTCCTCCGCAAGCAGGGAGTGAACATAATTCCATATCTGGATGATTTGCTGATAAAGGCGTCTTCCAGGGAACGGTTGTTGCAGAGTATTGCTCTCTCAACTCGGCTGCTCCAGGATCAAGGAGACTGCCCTTCCTGGGGATGATACTCGACATGGAAGTGCAGAAGGTATACCTACCACTGGAGGAAGCATTGGTGATTCAATCCATGGTCCGGGAAGTCTTGATGCCAGCCCGGGTATCGGTTCATCAGTGCATTCGCCTTCTGGGAAAGATGGTAGCCTCCTACAAGGCTCTACAGTACAGAAGATTCCATACACGGTTCTTCCAGCTGGATCTCCTGGACAAGTGGTCGGGATCACATCTTCACATGCACCAGCGAATATGCCTGTCACCGAAAGCCAGAATTGCGCTCCTCTGGTGGCTGCAAACTTCTCACCTTCTCGAGGGCTGCAGGTTCGGGATTCAGAATTGGATTCTTCTAACCACGGATGCAAGTCTCAGAGGTTGGGGAGCAGTCACCCAAGGAGAAAACTTCCAAGGAAGGTGGTCAAGTCAGGAAGCCGTCCTTCCGAGAAACGTTCTGGAGCTAAGGGCCGTATACAACGGCCTTCTACAAGCGGCACATCTTCTTCAAGATCAACCCATTCAGGTGCAGTCGGACAACGTTACAGCGGTGTCCTACATAAACAGGCAGGGCGGAACGAAGAGCAGGGCTGCAATGTCAGAGGTCACAAAAATCCTCCTCTGGGCAGAAAGACACGCACTGGCGCTGTTGGCGATCTTCATTCCGGGAGTGGACACCTGGGAAATGAACTTCCTCAGCAGATACGATCTCCATCCTGGAGAATGGGGTCTTCACACGAAGGTATTCGTAGAGGTAACAAGCCGATGGGGGGTACCTCAGATAGACATGATGGCCTCTCGCCTCAACAAGAAGCTTCGGAGGTACTGTTCCAGATCTCGAGACCCACAGATAGTGGAGGTAGACGCCCTGGTGACTCTGTGGGTATTCCAGTCGGTGAATGTGTTCCCTCCACTTCCACTCATCCCAAGGATTCTAAAACTAATCAAAAGAACAAAAGTTCAGGCGATCCTCATTGCTCTGGACTGGCCAAGAAAGGCTTGGTATGCGGATCTTCTGACATTGCTGCTGGAGGATCCGAGGCCTCTTCCTCTTCGCGAAGACCTTCTACAACAGGGGCCATTCACTTATCAAGACTTACCTTGGCTATGTTTGATGGCATGGAGGTTGAACGCCAGATGTTAGCTCAGAAGGGCATTCCGAACAAGGTTATTCCTACTCTGATCCAAGCTAGGAAGGGGGTAACGTCTAAACATTACCATTGGATTTGGAAAAAATATGTGTCTTGGTGTGAATCCAAGAAGTTTCCTACAGTGGAGTTTCAACTAGGACATTTTCTCCTCTTTCTGCAAGCAGGGGTGGATGTAGGCCTACGCTTGGGTTCTATCAAGGTCCAAATTTCGGCTTTGTCCATTTTCTTCCAGAAACAATTGGCTGCTATCCCTGAGGTTCAGACTTTCTTGAAAGGAGTTCTGCACATCTAACCGCCCTTTGTGTCCCCTTCGGCACCTTGGGATCTTACTGTGGTGCTGCAGTTCCTGCAATCGGATTGGCCCGATTTATTCAATACATTTTGGGGCTGATTAAGAGGGGACTGAAATACTGATGTCTGCGCGGTTGAGTAATTATTTGCTAATGGGCATGTACGAAAAGTACTGAAAATCACTACAATACATGTGTTACACTCCTGTGCACGCTGTTGGGTATGGTAGGCTGGTATTAGGAATGGGAAGGTGGGGACGACACCAGATATATGTTCCTGGGTGGTGACTGGGAGGTGGCCAGAAGTTAATGTAAAAAAAGTCCGGTCTCATGGGCTGCTGTGGGAGTGTTGTCATGAGCATATCAATGCAAGCAGCTACGTTCTCATAGACAGTCCCACAGCAACAGATGCAATGTTTAGCCAGAGATCAGAAGGAAACACAGCACCTGCTATAGGTGAATGCGATTATGTACCAATGGTAGATGGTTTAGAATCACCGATGGTGTTGCTACATCCACAGGCATTGAAATTTGGTGTCTCAGGACTTGCACATTCCGGCACCCGCTAGTACACAAGGGGAAGGCAGAAACTAGCATTTGCACATTATCACAGTCACATCGGCAATAGCGTGCACCTGTGAATCAGGCCCTTTATGGGATGATCGGGCATCAAATTAAATGGCGCTGGAGGGAGGGGACTGTGGCCGCACTCTCAGGCCACAGCACCCCGGGCAGCCGCCCCTGCTAGCCTACCCCTAAAACCGACACTGGTTGCAGGCTGTAGTTACTCAGCATATGCAAGACTATTTTACTGGAATATATATATATATTAGGGATGAGCGGGTTCGGTTCCCTGTGAACTGAACCCTACTGAACTTCACGTCCCGAGCTCGGATCTGAGCCCGGGTTGGGTTTTCCCGCCAGACTCAGAAACCAGAACGAGGCAAAACATCATTATCCCGCTGTCGGATTCTCGCCGGTTTTGGATTCCCTATAAGGAGCCGCGCGTCGCCGCCATTTTCACTCCAGTCCCGGAGAGTGTAGCAAGAGGACGTGTCTCTCTCCTTTGTCTGTGCAGGAAAGTGGTGTGGTGACCTGCTCTGTCGTATGTGTCATTCCAGTGCTGTCTTGTGCTGCATCAGTCCAGTGGTGTTGTCCTTGTGCTGTATCAGTCCAGTCACAGTGGTGGTGTCCTCTGCTGCCATATGTCCAGAGCTGCTGTATAAGTCCAGCCCATTGCAGTGGTGCTGTGTTGTCCTGCATCAGTCCAGTAGTGGTGTCCCTTTGCTGCATCAGTCCAGTCACAGTGGTGGTGTCCTCTGCTGCCATATGTCCAGTGGTGCTGCCGTATAAATCCAGTGGTGCTGCCGTATAAGTCCAGTGGTACTGCCGTATAAATCCAGTGATACTGCCGTATAAGTCCAGTGATACTGCCGTATAAGTCCAGTGATACTGCAGTATAAGTCCATTGGTACTGCCGTATAAGTCCAGTGATACTGCCGTATAAGTCCAGTGATACTGCCATATAAGTACATTGGTACTGCCGTATAAGTCCAGTGGTACTGCCGTATAACTCCAGTGATACTGACGTATAAGTCCAGTGGTACTGCCGTATAAGTCCAGTCCAGTGGTACTGCTGTATAAGTCCATTGGTACTGCCGTATAAGTCTAGTGATACTGCTGTATAAGTCCAGTGGTGCTGTTCTGTGCTGTATATTATTTACTCCAAATAAAGGGGTTATTAATATTTAATCCAAATAATTTTTACAGTGTTTGCCCTGTGTGGTGTAGGGCTATGCTCTCCTGTGCTGCATAGTGTGTTATATAACTCCAGAAAAATAATGGAGAACAAAAATGTGGAGGAGAAAGTAGGGAAAAATCAAGAACCACTACCTACTAGTGCTGAAGCTGCTGCCACTAGTCATGACATTGATGATGAAATGCCATCAATGTCATCTGCCAAGGCCGATGCCCAATGTCATAGTAGAGGGCATATAAAATCCAAAAAGCCAAAGTTCAGTAAAATGACCCAAAAAACAAATTTAAATAGTCTGAGGAGAAACGTAAACTTGCCAATATGCCATTTACGACACGGAGTGGCAAGGAACGGCTTAGTCCCTGGCCTATGCTCATGACTAGTGGTTCAGCTTCACATGACGATGGAAGCCCCCATCCTCCCGCTAGAAAAATGATAAGAGTTAAGCTGGCAAAAGCACAGCAAAGAACTGTACGTTTTAAGATGGTATCACAAATCCCCAAGGAGAGTCCAAGTGTGTCGGCGGTTGTGATGCCTTACCTTCCCAACACTGGATGGGAAGAAGTGGCTCCTTCTACTATTTGCACGCCCTCTGCAAGTGCTGGAAGGAGCACCCACAGTCCAGTTTCTAATATTCAAATTGAAGTTGAAGTACACCAAGATGAGGATATGGGCGTTGCTGGCTCTGGTGATGTGGTTTGTTTAAATCAGGCACCGGGGAAGACAGTTGTTGTCCGTGGGATGAATATGGCCATTGTCATGCCTGGGCAAAATACCAAAAAAGCCACCTCTTCAGTGTGGAATTATTTCTCTCCTAATCCGGACAACAGGTGTCAAGCCATGTGATGCCTTTGTCAATCCGTAATAAGTAGGGGTAAGGACATTAACCGCCTAGGAACATCCTCCCTTATATGTCACCTGCAGTGCATTCATCAGAAGTCATTGTCAAATTCAGAAACTTTGTGCAAGAGTATAAGCAGTCCACTGACACCTAAATCCCTTCTTCCTCTTGTACCCAGGCTCCTGCAAGCCACACCACCAACTCCCTCAATGTCAATTTCCTCCTCAGTCAGGAACGTCAGTATTCCTGCAGGCTATGTCACTGGCATGACTGACGAGTCCTCTCCTAAACGGGATTCCTCCGGAGGATCCTTGAGTGGTACGCCTACTACTGCTGCTGCCACTGCTGTTGTTGCTGCTGGGAGTCGATCGTCATCCCAGAGGGGAAGTCGGAAGACCACTTATACTACTTCAACTAAGCAATTGACTGTCCAACAGTCCTTTGCGAGGAAGATGAAATATGACAGCAGTCATCCTGTTGCAAAGCAGATAACTGAGGCCTTGACAGCTACTGTGTGTTGGTGTTAGATGTGCATCCAGTATCCGCCATTGGTGCAGTGGGATTTAGACAATTGATGGAAGTAGTGTGTCCCCGGTACCAAATCCCATTTAGATTCCACTTCACTAGGAAAGTGATTCCCGTACTGTACAGGGACATTAAAAAAAGTGTCCTCAGTGTCCTGAAAAAATGCAGTTGTACCCAGTGTCCACTTAACCACGGACATGTGGACAAGTGGTGCAGGGCAAACTAAGGACTATATGACTGTGACAGCCCACTGGGCAGATTTATTGCCTCCTGCAGCAACAACAGCAGAAGCACCAGTAGCAGCATCTCACAAATGCCAGTTCGTTCCTAAGCAGGCTAGACTGTGTATCACCGGTTTCCGTAAGAGGCACACCGCTGACAACCTCTTACGGAAACTGAGGTATCATCGCACAATGGTTTACCCCACTTAGACTCTCCTTGGGATTTATGATATCGGACAACGCCACCAATATTGTGCGTGCATTACATGTGGGCAAATTCCAGCACGTCCCATGTTTTGCACATACAATTCATTTGGTGGTGCAGAATTTTTTCGGTGGCCCGAAAAATTGTGGGCCACTTTCGACATTCAGCCACTGCATGCCGAAGACTGGACCACCAGCAAACACTCCTGAACCTGCCCTGCCATCACCTGAAGCAAGACGTGGTAACGAGGTAGAATTCAACACTCTATATGCTACAGAGGATGGAGGAGCAGCAAAAGGCCATTCAAGCCTAAACATCCACCTATGATACGATATAGGCAAAGGAGGGGGAATGCACCTGACTCAAGCACAGTGGAGAAGGATTTCCATCTTGTGCAAGTTTCTCCAACCCTTTGAACTTGCCACACGTGAAGTCAGATCGGACAGTGCCAGCTTGAGTCAGGTCATTCCTCTCAACAGGCTTTTGCAGAAGCAGCTGGAGAAATTGAAGGAGGAGCTAAGATGGAGCGATTCCGCTAAGTATGTGGGACTTGTGGATGTAGCCCTTCATTCGCTTAACCAGGATTCACGGGTGGTCAATCTGTTGAAATCAGAGCACTACATTTTGGCCACTGTGCTCGATTCTAGGTTTAAAGCCTATGTTGTATCTCTCTTTCCAGAAGACACAAGTCTGCAGACGTTCAAAGACCCGCTGGTGAGACAATTGTCAACTCAAGCGGAATGTGACCCGTCAACAGCTCCTCCTTCATTTTCTCCCACAATTGGGGCTGCGAAAAAGAGGATAAAATTTCCGAGCCCACCCGCTGGCGGTGATACAGGGCAGTCAGGAGCAAGTACTGACATCTGGTCCGGACTGAAGGACCTGCCAACGATTACTGACATGTCTACTGTCACTGCGTATGATGCTGTCACCATTGAAAGAATGGTGGAAGATTATATGGGTGACAGCATCCAAGTAGGCATGTCAGACAGTATGTATACTAGCTATCACTGACCTGGTTTGGGAGTGTTGTGGACTCGGGGCTTCTTCCGATGACCGGGAAGAGGAACCGCCACTGGGTCGTAGTAGAGATGGCCGGATGTAGGTCTTCCTCATGCAGGACTAAGACGGCAGGCGGGAGGCCCAGAGGAATTCTTGAAGGTCTCCTGTAAGACAAGACTTGTAGAAATACTGAAGGCTGGGGTACTGAGATATTGGAGACACTGTGGTATTGGAGGCACTGAGGTGCTGGGAGTACAGGGAGTGCTGGGAGGCCCTTGGAGGCACGGAGGTGCTTGGAGGCACCGAGGTGTTTGGAGGAATGAGGTGCTTGGAAGCACGAGGTGCTTGGAGACACGGAGGTAACTGGAGGCACGGAGGTGCTTGGAGGCACGGAGGTGCTTGGAGGCACGGAGGTGTTTGAAGACACCGAGGTGTTTGGAGGGATGAGGTGCTTGGAGGCACGAGGTGCTTGGAGACACGGAGGTAACTGGAGGCACGGAGGTGCTTGGAGGCACGGAGGTGCTTAGAGGTGCTTGGAGGCACAGAGGTGCTTGGAGGCACAGAGGTGCTTGGAGGCACGAGGTGCTTGGAGGCACAGAGGTGCTTGGAGGCACGAGGTGCTTGGAGGCACGAGGTGCTTGTAGGCACGGAGATAATTGGAGGCACGGAGATAATTGGAGGCACGGAGGTGCTTGGAGGCACAGAGGTGCTTGGAGGCACGAGGTGCTTGGAGGCTCAGGATGCTTGGAGGCTCAGGATGCTTGGAGGCACAGGATGCTTGGAAGCACAGGATGCTTGGAAGCACAGGATGCTTGCAGGGACGAGGGAGCTCTGGAATCACAGCTTCCGCAGGAGAAACGAAGATACTCAGGCACCGGATCTCTGCCTGGTATCTGATTTTAAATTCCCCGCCCTAGCCTGATTGGCGGAGCAGGCAGGTGACGTCAGACCTGCTCCGCCTCCTTGCCCTCGCTTGTGATGGCGGCGTCCTTGCTTCAGGGAAGCCGCCGGAGAGCAGCGCCGACCCGCCGCTGAAGCCGGAGATCGTCAGGGGAAGAGAGGCGCCGGGCAGACCAGGCCACCCGCAGGGACAAGCACGGTCGCCGCTGCCCGAGGTTCGTGACAGTACCCCCTCCTCCAGGAGTGGCCCCTGGACACTTCCCGGGCTTAGTCGGATGTCTGGAGTGGAAGATCCGAATCAGACGAGGAGCCGTTACTTCAGTAGCCCCAATCCAACTTCTCTCCTCAGGACCATAACCCTTCCAGTCCACCAAGTACTGTAATTTTTTATGAAGATAACGAGAGTCAAGAATAGCTTTGATTTCAAACTCCGCTCCAGCTTCTGCCACTACGGACGTTGGCCTAGGGAGTGCTGAGTGGAACCGATTCAGAATGAGGGGACGGAGTAGAGAAACATGAAAGGCGTTAGGTATTCGAAGATGGGCAGGCAAACCCAGTTTACAGACCACAGGATTTAAGACTTGTAGCACAGGGTAAGGACCGATGAACCTTGGAGCAAATTTCATGGTGGGCACCTTCAACCGGAGATTCCGTGTGGACAGCCATACCCTGTCCCCAACTTTATATTGAGGTGCGGCTTGCCGTTTCTTATCTGCGAAGAACTTGTACCGAACAGAAACCTGCTTAAGATTAGCATGAACCTTTCTCCAAATTTGTCCAAAGTGTCGTAGAGTGGACGCTACAGCAGGAACCTCTATTATCGGAAGGCTTGGAAATTCCGGAACACGGGGATGGAACCCGTAGTTGACGAAAAATGGTGATTCCCCAGTGGAAGAATGAAACAAATGGTTATGGGCAAACTCCGCCCAAGGCAACAACTCCACCCAGTTGTCCTGTGAAGGAGAGAGATACAAACGAAGAAAAGTCTCTAGATCTTGATTGACTCGTTCCGTTTGCCCATTTGTTTGGGGATGATAAGCAGACGAAAACTTAAGTTTAATGTGTAGAGTTGTACAAAGGGCTTTCCAAAACCTGGCGGTGAACTGTACTCCACGGTCAGAAACAATCTCTTGTGGCAACCCATGCAAACGAAAATGTTCTCGGATAAACAATAGAGCCAGTTTCGGTGCTGTCGGGAGACCAGTCAAGGGCACAAAGTGTGCCATCTTCGAAAAACGGTCAACGATAACCCAAACGGTGTTGCAACCCTTGGAACAAGGCAAGTCAGTGATGAAGTCCATGGAAATGTGAGTCCAGGGTCTCACAGGGATAGGCAGAGGACGAAGTAACCCTGCAGGAGGCAGACGAGGAGATTTATGTTGTGTACATTGGGGACACGAATTAACGCAATCTTGTACATCCTTCCTCATGGTGTTCCACCAGTAAGACCTTTGCAGAAACTTGTACATCTTCTGAGCGCCGGGATGACCGGAAAACTTGGAGTTATGGGCCCACAGTAGTATTCCTGGGCGGAATCTAGCTGGCACGGACATTCTTCCAGGAGGAGGAGCTGGAGTAGTTAAAGCAGCAGAGACAGAAACTGGATTCAGAATTAAACCCCGCTCCGGAGGTTCATCCTCGTCTGTGGGAACTTGTGAACGAGAAAGCGCATCTGCTTTAATATTGAGAGTCCCGGCCCGGTACTTGATAATGAACGAGAATCGGGAAAAGAAAAGTGCCCATCTCGCCTGGCGAGGATTCAAGCATTGTGCGGATTTGATGTACAGCAAATTCTTGTGATCCGTGTAGATGGTAAACACATGTTTAGCCCCTTCTAGAAGATATCTCCATTCTTCCAAGGCAGATTTGATTGCCAAGAGTTCCTGGTCTCCAATAGTGTAATTTCGTTTGGCTGGAAAGAATTTACGAGAATGGAAGCCACACGGATGTAATTTTTTATCAGAGGAATACTGGGAGAGAACAGCCCCAACCCCGACTGAAGATGCATCAACTTCTAAGAAGAAGGGTTCCTCGAAATTTGGTTGTTGGAGAACTGGAGCCGTCATGAAAGCTAACTTTAGGCGAGAAAAAGCTACAATGGCTTCCGGAGGCCACAAACTAGGATTAGAACCCTTCCTCGTCAGGGCAGTAATGGGCGCAACAATGGTGGAGAAACCCTTAATGAATTTCCTGTAGTAGTTCGCAAAGCCCAGGAACCTTTGTATTGCTTTCAGGGAAAGAGGCTGAGTCCAGTCACGAATGGCCGACAACTTTTCCGGATCCATGCGAAGCTCCGTCCCCGAGATGACATAACCGAGGAACGGAATAGATGTTACTTCAAAGGTACATTTGGAAAGCTTGGCGTAGAGATGATTCTCTCGTAAACGGTGTAGCACCTCTTTGACTTGAGTCCTGTGTTCGACAAGATTATTGGAAAAAATCAGTATGTCGTCCAGATATACGACAACGCTCTGATACAGCATATCACGAAAGATTTCGTTGACGAATCCCTGGAAAACCGCGGGAGCATTACTAAGACCAAATGGCATCACCAAGTATTCGTAATGCCCATCTCGGGTATTAAAGGCAGTCTTCCATTCATCCCCCTCTCGGATGCGTATAAGATTATAAGCTCCTCTCAAGTCGAGTTTTGAAAAAATGCGGGCACCACGAACCCTATCAAATAACTCTGTGATTAGTGGCAAGGGGTATTTATTCTTAATAGTAATGTCGTTTAGGCCGCGGTAGTCGATGCATGGTCTCAACCCCCCATCCTTTTTCTTCACGAAAAAGAAGCCTGCACCAGCAGGGGAGGAAGAGGGGCGAATGAATCCCTTGAGCATATTGGACTTAATATACTCCGACATGGCTTGAGTCTCGGGAAGAGACAGAGGATATGTGCGACCACGAGGTGGCGTCTTCCCTGGGACAAGGTCAATAGGGCAGTCCCAAGGCCTGTGAGGTGGTAACAGGTCAGCAGCTTGTTCCGAAAATACGTCCTTGTACCCTTGATATGCCTCCGGAATGTGCTCTTCATCCGTTTTGGAGGTAACACGGAGCGGACAAACAGGAGTAAGACAGTTAGTGTGACAAAAGGGACTCCAGGACAGAATTTGTGACGACTTCCAGTCGATGTGGGGATTATGACTTTTCAGCCAAGGCATTCCAAGAACCAGATCATGGGGCATTTCTGGGATTACCAAGAGTTCCAAATCTTCCTGATGTAGAGCCCCGACCTGCAGCTTAACTGGCCCCGTGCGCCACATTATAAGACCTTTGGAAATTCTAGTCCCGTTGATAGCCGTCAGTGAAATTGGCCGCTCGATAGGCCGTAACTTTAAACCCAAACTTTGGGCACAGAAGGAAGAAACGAAGTTCCCTGCAGCTCCGGAATCCAATAGGGCTTCACAAGACCTGGAGACTGAATTGGAGACTAGAGTTACTGGAAGCAAGCAGTCCGAAGTTGGAGAAGCTTTTGTCGTAACTCCCAGCTTGACTCCTCCGGAACAAGCTAGGCCTGCCCGTTTCCCGGACGGGCTTTACAAGATTTAAGAAAATGATCTGCGGCTCCACAGTAAAGGCAGAGTTTACCCTCACGACGACGCTGTCGTTCTTCCGGAGACAGTCGGGAGCGGTTAATTTGCATGGGCTCTTCTGAGCTAGGTGAGGCCACCGGCCTAGGAGTAGGATTCCGGAACCTGGAACGATCCGAACGGCTACGTTCTCTTCCACGCTCCTGCATCCGAAGATCCACCTTGACGCAAAGGGAAATCAAATCTTCTAATGGATCCGGCAGATCTCTAGTAACCAGCTCATCTTTTAGCCGGTCGGAAAGACCGTTCCAGAAGGCAGCTCTCAGGGCGTCATTATTCCAGCGTAGTTCGGAAGCAATGGTCTGGAAATGAACCACGTACTGGCCCACGGAACGGGCGCCCTGCCGAACACGGAGCAAATCGGAAGAAGCAGTGGTCATTCTGCCGGGCTCGTCGAAAATCCTTCGAAAGGACGAGATGAAGTTGGTGTAGTTGGAAACCATGGGATCAGATCGTTCCCATAATGGAGACACCCAATCCAAAGCAGAACCTTCCAACAGAGAAATAATATATGCTACCTTGGACCGGTCTGTAGGAAAGTTGTGTGCAAGTAGCTCGAAATGTACCTCGCATTGGTTCAAGAAACCACGACAATTTTTGGGATTCCCATTATAGCGGGACGGAGTAGGCAACTGAAGGCGTGGAGTGACACCGGCCAATGGTTGAACATTGCTGGCAACGGCAACTGGTGCGACTACTGGAACAGGTGCCGGAATTACTGAGGTCAGAGACGCCTGAATCTGATCCAGACGCCCGGACAACTGCTGGAGGTACTGCATCACCTGGCCTTGCGCTGCTTCCTGACTTTGCACTCGAGAAGCCAGGTTCTGGATGGCACTCGAGTCCGTGTTCCGATTCCCCGAGTCCATGGGGCCTGAGTATACTATCACTGACCTGGTTTGGGAGTGTTGTGGACTCGGGGCTTCTTCCGATGACCGGGAAGAGGAACCGCCACTGGGTCGTAGTAGAGATGGCCGGATGTAGGTCTTCCTCATGCAGGACTAAGACGGCAGGCGGGAGGCCCAGAGGAATTCTTGAAGGTCTCCTGTAAGACAAGACTTGTAGAAATACTGAAGGCTGGGGTACTGAGATATTGGAGACACTGTGGTATTGGAGGCACTGAGGTGCTGGGAGTACAGGGAGTGCTGGGAGGCCCTTGGAGGCACGGAGGTGCTTGGAGGCACCGAGGTGTTTGGAGGAATGAGGTGCTTGGAAGCACGAGGTGCTTGGAGACACAGAGGTAACTGGAGGCACGGAGGTGCTTGGAGGCACGGAGGTGCTTGGAGGCACAGAGGTGCTTGGAGGCACGGAGGTGTTTGAAGACACCGAGGTGTTTGGAGGGATGAGGTGCTTGGAGGCACAAGGTGCTTGGAGACACGGAGGTAACTGGAGGCACGGAGGTGCTTGGAGGCACGGAGGTGCTTGGAGGCACGGAGGTGCTTAGAGGTGCTTGGAGGCACAGAGGTGCTTGGAGGCACAGAGGTGCTTGGAGGCACAGAGGTGCTTGGAGGCACGAGGTGCTTGGAGGCACGAGGTGCTTGTAGGCACGGAGATAATTGGAGGCACGGAGATAATTGGAGGCACGGAGATAATTGGAGGCACGGAGGTGCTTGGAGGCACAGAGGTGCTTGGAGGCACGAGGTGCTTGGAGGCTCAGGATGCTTGGAGGCTCAGGATGCTTGGAGGCACAGGATGCTTGGAAGCACAGGATGCTTGCAGGGACGAGGGAGCTCTGGAATCACAGCTTCCGCAGGAGAAACGAAGATACTCAGGCACCGGATCTCTGCCTGGTATCTGATTTTAAATTCCCCGCCCTAGCCTGATTGGCGGAGCAGGCAGGTGACGTCAGACCTGCTCCGCCTCCTTGCCCTCGCTTGTGATGGTGGCGTCCTTGCTTCCGGGAAGCCGCCGGAGAGCAGCGCCGACCCGCCGCTGAAGCCGGAGACCGTCAGGGGAAGAGAGGCGCCGGGCAGACCAGGCCACCCGCAGGGACAAGCGCGGTCGCCGCTGCCCGAGGTTCGTGACACTAGCAGGAAAAAGAGGCAATTTGGAGGCCCTTGCACAAACTAGCTTTATCTTACCTAAGTTTCCCCCCCTCCAGTGTATACTCTGAAAGAGTGTTTAGTGCAGCCGGTCACCTTGTCAATGATCAGCGTAGGAGTTTACTTCCATAAAATGTGGAGAAGATGATGTTCATCAAAATGACTTAGCAATTCCAAAAGGAAGACATTTACCAGCAATTGCCTCCAGAAAGTACACAGGGACCTTTGATGGTGGTTTAAAGTGGGGACGAATTAATAATCTGTGAGGAGGAGGTAGTACACACTGAAAGGGTTGAGGAATCGGAGGATGAGGATGAGGACGACATCTTGCCTCTGTAAAGCCAGTTTGTGCAAGGAGAGATGAATTGCTTCTTTTTTGGTGGGGGGATTAATTGCTTCTTTTTTTGTGGGAGCCCAAACAAACCAATCATTTCAGCCATAGTCTTGTGGCAGACCCTGTTGCTGAAATGATTGGTTTGTTAAAGTGTGCATATCCTGTTTATACAACATACGGGTGGGTGGAAGGTCCCAAGGACAATTCCATCTTGCACCTCTTATTTTGTTCTTTGCATCATGTGCTGTTTGGGGCCTAGTTTTTAAAAGTGCCTTCCTGTCTGACACTGCAGTGCCACACCTAGATGGGCCAGGTGTTTGTGCCGCACACTTGTGTCGCTTAGCTTAGTCACCCAGCGACCTTGGTGAACCTCTTTTTTTTCTTTGCATGATATGCTCTTTGGGGCCTAGTTTTTAAAACTGCCATCCTGTCTGCCACTGCAGTGCCACTTCTAGGTGGGCCAAGTGTTTGTGCCGCACACTTGTGTCGCTTAGCTTAGTCACCTAGCAACCTCCGCGCACCTCTTTTTTTTCTTTGCATTATATGCTCTTTGGGACCTAGTTTTTAGATGTGCCATCCTGTCTGACACTGCAGTGCCACTCCTAGATGGGCCAGGTGTTTGTGCCGCCCACTTGGGTTGCTTAGCTTGGTCATCCAGCTACCTCGGTGCAACCTTTTGAGCTAAAAAGAATATTGTGAGGTGTGAGGTGTTCAGAATAGACTGGAAATGAGTGGAAATGAATGTTATTGAGGTTAATAATACCGTAGGATCAAAATTACCCCCAAATTCTGTGATTTTAGCTGTTTTTGAGTTTATTTAAAAAATCATCCAGATCCAAAATCAAAACACGAAAGGGTGGTTTTGGCAAAACCAATCCAGATCCAAGACACGAGCGAGGATCCAGATCCAAAACCAAAACACAAAAAGTGCCCGCCGCACATCTCTAATATATATAGGAGCCCCAAACGACCCTTGGAGCCTTAATCTGGCTCTAGGCCAATGGGAGGCAGCAGTGGTGGTGCTGGTCATGTGTTGCCCCGGATGACGTGGCCTTGTGACACAGAGATGGTCATGCTGCTTCATGTAAGTGGTTTTTATTTTCTTTTGTTTATTTTAATTTCTTTTTTCACAAGTAAATAAGTGCTGGTCTTGAAGGTCATTAGCACCAACTTCGGGAACCACAAATGACTCGCCTGCTTTTTACAGTAAGCCATATATCCACTTACTGTAAGTGTGCACAGTAATAATGTATATAAATTGTGCCCTCCTGATCAGCCTCTCTAGTATAAAGTGCAGGTACTTTGTATTACTGTGCACTGGGGTGTGCACAGAACTTTGTGAGCCACTTAGCAACATTTTGAAGGGGCCCCTGCCCCAATGCTTTTAGAAATACAATTCTCTCTGCAGTAGTAGTTCTTCATTTTATACTCCATAGAAGGGCCCTAATTCACATTATACCACACAGTAGCCCAGATTATAGTATGGCACATTGTAGTGACCACAGTTTAGAATATGCCATATTTTAGTGCCACCCGTATACATTATGCCACACATTGCTGCTATGTCACATTATGCCCCAGTACATATTATGTCATATTGTAGCACCCACAGTTCTTATTATGCCACACTTTAATGCCCAAAGTGCATATTATGCCATGTGATGAGAGAATGGGGACCAACCTGAGGGAGACAATTCATCATGCAGGAAGTTCAGCTTTGAGTAGAGATCTTATTTTTGGCACACTGGTAAAGATGTATTAAGCCTGGGGAAGGCATAAAGAAGTGATAAGTGCAAGGTGATAATGCACCAGCCAATCAGCTCCAATATGTAAATTGACAGTGATGAGCTGCTGCTGATTATTATTATTATTATTATTATCCTTTATTTATATGGCGCCACAAGGGTTCCTCAGCACCCAATTTTAGAGTACATATGCACATACCGTATATACTCGAGTATAAGTCGACCCGAATATAAGCCGAGGCACCTAATTCTACCACAAAAACCTGGGAAAACTTATTGACTCGAGTATAAGCCTAGGGTGGGAAATGCAGCTCTAGCCGTACACAGCCCTCAGTGCCAGATATGCCCTCATACTGCCAGATATGCCCCCACAGTGCCAGATATGCCCTTATACTGCCAGATATGCCCACAGTGCCTGATTTGCCAGATATGCCCTCATGCTGCCAAATATGCCCGACAGTGCCAGATATGCCCTCATGCTGCCAAATATGCCCCACAGTGCCAGATGTGCCAGATATGCCCTCATGCTGCCCGATATGCCCTCATGCTGCCAGATATGCCCCTCATGCTGCCAGATATGCCCCTCATGCTGCCACATATGCCCCACAGTGCCAGATGTGCCAGATATGCCCTCATGCTGCCAGATATGCCCTCATGCTGCCAGATATGCCCCTCATGCTGCCACATATGCCCCACAGTGCCAGATGTGCCAGATATGCCCTCATGCTGCCAGACATGCCCTCATGCTGCCAGATATGCCCCTCAGTATTTGCCAGATATGCCCTCATGCTGCCAAATATGCCCCACAGTGCCAGATATGCCCTCATGCTGCCAAATATGCCCCACAGTGCCAGATGTGCCAGATATGCCCTCATGCTGCCAGATATGCCCTCATGCTGCCAGATATGCCCCTCATGCTGCCACATATGCCCCACAGTGCCAGATGTGCCAGATATGCCCTCATGCTGCCAGATATGCCCCTCATGCTGCCACATATGCCCCACAGTGCCAGATGTGCCAGATATGCCCTCATGCTGCCAGATATGCCCTCATGCTGCCAGATATGCCCCTCATGCTGCCACATATGCCCCACAGTGCCAGATGTGCCAGATATGCCCTCATGCTGCCAGACATGCCCTCATGCTGCCAGATATGCCCCTCATGCTGCCAGATATGCCCCACAGTGCCAGATATGCCCTCATGCTGCCAGATATACCCCTCATGCTGCCACATATGCCCCTCATGCTGCCACATATGCCCCTCATGCTGCCACATATGCCCCCTCCCCCAGTGCCTGTTACTTACCCCTCCGTCGATCCCGCGCTGTCTTCTGAAGGAGGGACACGGAGGGACACGGAGCGCACAGCGCGCGCCTCTCCTGTGTCCCTCCTGCATCTCCGGCGGCCGTGGCGGGTCTATTAAAGGAAGTGCCGGTTCGTGATCAGAGGTCACGAACGGGTACTTCCGTTAATAGACCCGCCGCTGCCGCCGGAGATGCAGGAGGGACACAGGAGAGGCGCGCGCTGTGCGCTCCGTATCCCTCCTTCACACTGCTCTGCCTGTCACACTGCCACTGACTCGAGTATAAGTCGAGGTGGCTTTTTCAGCACAAAAAAAAGTGCTGAAAAAGTCGGCTTATACTCGAGTATATACGGTAATTAAAACAGGAAAACAGTGACTTAAGGCCCGTACACACTGGTCGATGTATCGGCCGTTCTCTTGAACGGCCGATACATCGCGGGACCGTCGGCCAGTGTGTACGGGCGATACGTCTGTGAACTCCGTCGTTCACAGACGTATCGCGTCGGCCGCGCAGCACAGCCGACAGCCAATATATCTAACGATATATTGGCCTGTCGCTGTGTGTGTACGGGGCGGTCGTCCGACCGCCCGTACACATGCTGCGGCGGCCGTCGGTGATTGACAGGTGAACTGGGCGGGCGCGAGCGCCCGCCCAGTTCATGACGTCAGTCCCCCGACGGATCGGGCTGTGTGTATGCACAGCACACTGCCCGATCCGTACATAGATATATCTGGAGATCAATTGATCTGCAGATATATCTAATAGTGTGTACCCACCTTTACAGTTGAAGACAATATAAGACAAGTACAGGGTAACTAAGCATAACTACATCAGTAGACGACATAGAGATAAATTTCAAGGTGGCTAAAAAACTGCAGGATTTGGGCAGTTGAGGATTAGTAACATAAGAAAAGGGGGCACATGAGGGAAGAGGGCCCTAATCGTAGGAGCTTACATTCTAAAGAGATTGGCTGGTGGGTTATCACCTTGCACTTATCACCACTTTATCACCTCTTTATGCCGTCTCCAGGCTTAATACATCTGCCCCACTGTCCCTTTCTTCGGCAGTCCTAATCTGGAAGTCAAGCCTTAAGGGGGGTACTCACGGAGCGATATTCTAAGCAATCTGACTAGATTGCTTAGAATATAAGCCTGATCGCTCCGTGTGTACCCCTTACAGTGATAGCGATGCGCAGCCCCGCGCATCGCTATCGCTGCTGCTAGATTGGCCTGCCGTGCAGGCCAATCTAGCGGGTCGCTCACTTCACCTGCTGGGTGAAGTGAGCGCCCCCCCGTCTCCCCCCGCACGCTCAGCACAGATCGCGCTGTGCTGAGCGGCAAGAGAGATGTGTGCTGAGCGGTTCGCTCAGCACACATATCTCCTGCATCGGCCCGTCTATACGGGCCTTAACTCTCCAGCTCCTTTCACAAAGGCTGCAATTGAGAAGAAGTCTACGTTCCAACACTGCCAGGCTCACTGATTAGCTCAGCTGTGTATGTTAGGGTGAATCAGGATCACTGTGAAAGGAGAGGGAGAGAACGCCACCTTTAGAAGTGCAGATGAGCCATGTTTTTTTATTGTGTACTGTAGAATTCTGGCAACTTGGTAGACATCTGTATGACCTGAGTGCAGAGGACCCCTTTAGCCACTGTGCCTTATTACAACTGCACCTCCTGAGCCTAGTATACAGTAGCTACACCCATGACAGGTGCTAAAAAGTAAAGCAGATTTTTGTGGTCCGTAATTGATCTTACTTTAAATTGTACATCAGGCCCCCTAGTGTGCAAATCAATGTTGTTTGGGGGTGAATTTACAGTCTGTCAGGAGGATGTCTTTCCTTTTTGTGAGTCTCTTGGGATTATCATTAAGACTGCCCAAATGTTCCCTACTAAGGGATGGATAGAGGGAAATATAAAGAACTTCAGGAACCATAAGACAAGGCATAGGTGCTTGCAATTGTATGCAGTCATAATGACACTGTTCGGAATGCCGACATTCAGAGCGCTGACACCAGAAGATCATCATTTATTATCTTGAGAAAGTTAGAATGTCGACTTGTGCAAAATATCGACATTAGCAGAATATCAACATAGGAAATGTTGACATTGCTATAATATCTATATTTTGAGTAGGGTTAGGGTTAGCATTAGGGTTAGAGATAGAATGACACTAAAAATTATTAACCATTTCAACAATGTTGGCATAACACGCTGAGATTATGAATTTAATGAACTTAATGAGTGTGGACATTCTGAATGCCAAGATACTGTAATATACAAAACACTTTGCAATATCTGCGGGTTAAAATGAGAAAAGTTTTTTCTGTTATTACAAGGATGTGAGCTGGAAGCGTAAAGTGAAGCACACAGGAACTCGCAGTAATCGCTATGCAAAATGACAGTAATGTAACTACAGGCCATGGGACTAGTACCGGTCCAGCTGACCTCCATACACACACTTGTAATTTGCAGTATATTTCCAATTGCCAATGGCCTGTCCACAAAGGATACAGTTCAGATGGAGCTGTGGAAGCCAGGCAGGCTAGGCCAGGAGGCCTGTTGCCATACTCGTGAGAATCAGGCATGACTGTGAGACTAAGGGGCGCATTTATCATTAAATATTTGTAGCTTATTCCCTCAAAACACCTGCACATATTTATGATCACCTCCATGTATTAAGGAGGGATTGGAGATATTTGCTGCAGTCCCTCCATTCTTGATAGTGGCGGCAGACCCCATAGGCTTCTATGGGGTATGTGATGCTGTCAGATTTACCAAACTCCAGAATGCTTTGCATTCCTGAGCTTGGCCCTAGCAGCTCATGCCATCTTTCGATGGTGTTAGCCCTTTGTAGCCTATAGGCTGGACTTTGCAAACATAACCAGCAGATGGATCCTTCAAAACCCACCCTGGCAATGGCCACTGCACATGCATGGTCCTACCACCTCACACCCCTCCATTATTCCTATTGGTGTCCCTCAGGGTTCTGTCCTCGACCCTCTTCTGTTCTCCCTGTACACCTCTTCCCTGAGTGCGCTCATTAACTCCTTTGGCCTTCAATACCACCTCTATGCTGATGACACACAACTCTACCTCTCCTCTCCTGATCTATCCCCCTCCACAATCTTCTCTTAGATGTCTGAGTGCTCTCTGAAGCTCAACATGGACAAAACTGAACTCATTGCCTTTCCCCCAGCCAGAGTAACACCCCCAACCAATATCTCTATCACTGTTGACAACACCATCATCTCCCCCGTTCCCCAGCTCTGCTGCTTGTGCGTCACTCTTGACTCCTCCCTCTCCTTTGCACCCCACATCCAAGCTCTGGCGCAATCCTGTCAGTTCCAGCTACGCAACATTGCTTGCATCAGGCCATTTCTCTCCCAGAGTGCAACTAAACTTATCTTCCACTCACTGATCATCTCACAACTTGACTACTGCAATGTTGTCCTCACTGGCCTCACTTGCTCCCATCTTGCTCCCCTCCAATCTGTCCTCAACTCTGCAGCTAGGCTTATCTTCCTCTCCCGCCGCTCCACATCTGCCACTTCCCTTCAACAAAATATGCACTGGCTACCATTCCCCTACACAGTGGTTCTCAAACTCGGTCCTCAGGACCCCACACAGTACATGTTTTGCAGGTAACCCAGCAGGTGCACAGGTGTATTAATTACTCACTGACACATTTTAAAAGGTCCACAGGTGGAGCTAATTATTTCACTTGTGATTCAGTGAGGAGATCTGCAAAACATGCACCGTGTGGGGTCCTGAGAACCGAGTCTAATTTGGCATATAAGCCCGGAGGTAGCAAGCTGAAATGGGTGTAAAAAGGCCCGTTTGGTCACCCAAATGGGTCTTTTTACAATTGCGCCCATTAGTTTAGTAGGGTTTAGGTGCTTTGTGTGCCTAAACCCGATTGTACTGGGCGCAATAGGGGTGAAAACGGGGACATTTGAATATCACCCCCTATCTCCTGTCACTTTAGACAGGAGACAGTGGGCGTGTCAACATTTGAATCCGGCCCCTAAAGTCAGCTGATATTTATTTTCTATTTAAACTAAAACAATAAAAAGAAAGGTGAACACTATTCAAATGGAAAAGCAGCTTCTTCAATCTGAATCCTGTGGCTGTAGGGTAATAAATGACCTTAACCTTTGGCCTTGTACTCGGGAGCTAGGCACAGCATCAAAGCTACACATGCCTTTGTAAATAAGAAAAATGCTGATCTGTAGAGCAAACTTCTGAGCTTAGCAAATCTCTTTTCTGGGATTCCAGCCGATCTCAGATGTTTTTTTAAAGGGGCAATCATGTAATAAGCATGGTTTTGCCTTGTAAATAATTGCCTCTATATAAAAAAAATGTTCAAGATTGGCCGGAATCCGTCACATCCGGTGATCTCGGACTCCATTACATCCCGCTTTAAGTGTTTCATTCGTTACAGCAAGAATTCTACAAAACAAATGACAATTCTTTGCATTACCAATTTTCATATGGTAACATTCCTCCAAACCTAAATAGACAGCTATATTCCACAGTCATTCCACTTGCTAACGAGTTGACATGGCCATTTAGGACAATATACTTATATAGTTGTACACGAGAAAAATAAATTCATTAACTAAAGATGTAAAGACCGAGTTCCATTGTATAATGCTGCTTAGCTGTTAAACATCGAGATACTGTAGATAATCAGCGATTTAGCGATTCTGCACTGTGTCAGGTCACATGAGGAACATAGGTGGCTGAAACTGGAGAGCACTGTAGTAAACAGAGTTGTAAGTGTATCTTCTTATTAGTCATGCATGTGTAAGAAAGTCACATTGCTTCAGGGATCTATCGCTGCAGTAGTCATGTATTGTGCCATGCTGCTTTATAACACAGATGGCAATACAAAATGTTTAAAACAAGATTGCCTTTGCAAATCAGCCCAACCTTACAGCTCCCAGCAATGATAAAACGGGTGTGGATCATAGGGTCGACAGTAACTAGGTCGACACCTGAAAAGGGCCAACACGGTCATACGGTCGACATGGACAAAGTCAACATGGAAAATGGTCGACGTGAGTTTTTAAAAAAAATGTTGGTATTGTTTTCTTCGTAAAGTGACCGGGAACCCCAATTAGTGCACTGTGTCCCCTCGCATGGCTTCGGGCAAGGTGACTCGCTCCACTGCCGCTGCGCTCGGCACAGGTTACTATTCCCAACTGTAGTCCACGTGGATCGTAAAGCATGAAAAAGTTCAAAAAATGAAAAATATTTGGAAAAATCATGTCAACCTTTTTCCATGTCGACCGTGTCCATGTCAACCTAGTGACTATGTCGACCTATAGACCATGTCAACCTAATGCATGTCGATCAATAGTGGTCGACCTAATGAGTGTCGACCTAAGTGCCGTCGTCCGAAAGGCCGGATACCGCTAAAACAAAGGACAGCTGGTAACATAATTGCCATCTCTTTCCATGACTTGCAGAGACACATTTTAGTTGTATAAACATGCTCTTGAAATTATTTTCCAGTTGTATAATATTGATCACTTGGGCAACATTACTTCTGTCACCCATATGCTCAGTGGCATCAGTGTCATCCAATGTACCAATTAGACCCTGGAAAAGGAGCCTGGCCTCATGGGAAAGGGAGTGTGGTCTCACAGAACGCTGTTTTCATCACTCTGGGGGTGTCCGAGCACTGCGGGAGATGCTGGATCACCCCAGTGACGCTCCTGCACTGCTGGCTTCTCCATAGTGACCGCGAGCAGGGCGATGCACGATAACATCACAGCATAGCGGCTAGCTGCCAGTCACTGAGGAGGAGCCAGGATTTTGGTTTCACCCCAACGGAAGGTGACACCTGCTGCAGTCCACACACCCCATGTACCCCTCTAGTGATTCTGCTGCATATGCCAAATGTCATGCTTTGGAGCTTCTTTTATAGGGAAACGGTTACGATACCGCTAGTCGGGATCCTGGACGTCAAAATGCAGACACCGGAATCCTGACTAGTGCTGAAATACCGACGCCGGAATCCCGCCACCACAGGCTTTTCTCGCTCTATGGGAGAATGAATCCTGTGGTGAGCGCAGCAGGCCCTGCTAGTGCTCGCCCCGCTGCTAGCTATACTGGTGGCCGTGTTCCCGTTGTCGGTATACTGACAGCCGGGATTACGTACTGATACCCCTTTTGTACTATAATATTAATGAGGTACCAGGTACTGAAGATTTAAAAAAAAATCAGTTTATCTTATAAAATATTGCTGTGAATACTTTTAGTCCTGTTTTTACTAGAGATGAGCGCCGGAAATTTTTCGGGTTTTGTGTTTTGGTTTTGGGTTCGGTTCCGCGGCCGTGTTTTGGGTTCGACCGCGTTTTGGCAAAACCTCACCGAATTTTTTTTGTCGGATTCGGGTGTGTTTTGGATTCGGGTGTTTTTTTCCAAAAAACCTAAAAAACAGCTTAAATCATAGAATTTGGCGGTCATTTTGATCCCAAAGTATTATTAACCTCAAAAACCATAATTTCCACTCATTTTCAGTCTATTCTGAATACCTCACACCTCACAATATTATTTTTAGTCCTAAAATTTGCACCGAGGTCGCTGTGTGAGTAAGATAAGCGACCCTAGTGGCCGACACAAACACCGGGCCCATCTAGGAGTGGCACTGCAGTGTCACGCAGGATGGCCCTTCCAAAAAACCCTCCCCAAACAGCACATGACGCAAAGAAAAAAAGAGGCGCAATGAGGTAGCTGTGTGAGTAAGATTAGCGACCCTAGTGGCCGACACAAACACCGGGCCCATCTAGGAGTGGCACTGCAGTGTCACGCAGGATGTCCCTTCCAAAAAACCCTCCCCAAACAGCACATGACGCAAAGAAAAAAAGAGGCGCAATGAGGTAGCTGTGTGAGTAAGATAAGCGACCCTAGTGGCCGACACAAACACCGGGCCCATCTAGGAGTGTCACTGCAGTGTCACGCAGGATGTCCCTTCCAAAAAACCCTCCCCAAACAGCACATGACGCAAAGAAAAAAAGAGGCGCAATGAGGTAGCTGTGTGAGTAAGATAAGCGACCCTAGTGGCCGACACAAACACTGGGCCCATCTAGGAGTGGCACTGCAGTGTCACGCAGGATGTCCCTTCCAAAAAACCCTCCCCAAACAGCACATGACGCAAAGAAAAAGAAAAGAAAAAAGAGGTGCAAGATGGAATTGTCCTTGGGCCCTCCCACCCACCCTTATGTTGTATAAACAGGACATGCACACTTTAACCAACCCATCATTTCAGTGACAGGGTCTGCCACACGACTGTGACTGATATGACGGGTTGGTTTGGACCCCCACCAAAAAAGAAGCAATTAATCTCTCCTTGCACAAACTGGCTCTACAGAGGCAAGATGTCCACCTCATCATCATCCTCCGATATATCACCGTGTACATCCCCCTCCTCACAGATTATCAATTCGTCCCCACTGGAATCCACCATCTCAGCTCCCTGTGTACTTTGTGGAGGCAATTGCTGCTGGTCAATGTCTCCACGGAGGAATTGATTATAATTCATTTTAATGAACATCATCTTCTCCACATTTTCTGGATGTAACCTCGTACGCCGATTGCTGACAAGGTGAGCGGCGGCACTAAACACTCTTTCGGAGTACACACTTGTGGGAGGGCAACTTAGGTAGAATAAAGCCAGTTTGTGCAAGGGCCTCCAAATTGCCTCTTTTTCCTGCCAGTATAAGTACGGACTGTGTGACGTGCCTACTTGGATGCGGTCACTCATATAATCCTCCACCATTCTTTCAATGGGGAGAGAATCATATGCAGTGACAGTAGACGACATGTCCGTAATCGTTGTCAGGTCCTTCAGTCCGGACCAGATGTCAGCATCAGCAGTCGCTCCAGACTTCCCTGCATCACCGCCAGCGGGTGGGCTCGGAATTCTGAGCCTTTTCCTCGCACCCCCAGTTGCGGGAGAATGTGAAGGAGGAGATGTTGTTGACAGGTCGCGTTCCGCTTGACTTGACAATTTACTCACCAGCAGGTGTTTGAACCCCAGCAGACTTGTGTCTGCCGGAAAGAGAGATCCAAGGTAGGCTTTAAATCTAGGATCGAGCACGGTGGCCAAAATGTAGTGCTCTGATTTCAACAGATTGACCACCCGTGAATCCTTGCTAAGCGAATTAAGGGCTCCATCCACAAGTCCCACATGCCTAGCGGAATCGCTCCGTGTTAGCTCCTCCTTCAATGTCTCCAGCTTCTTCTGCAAAAGCCTGATGAGGGGAATGACCTGACTCAGGCTGGCAGTGTCTGAACTGACTTCACGTGTGGCAAGTTCAAAGGGCATCAGAACCTTGCACAACGTTGAAATCATTCTCCACTGCGCTTGAGACAGGTGCATCCCACCTCCTATATCGTGCTCAATTGTATAGGCTTGAATGGCCTTTTGCTGCTCCTCCAACCTCTGAAGCATATACAGGGTTGAATTCCACCTCGTTACCACTTCTTGCTTCAGATGATGGCAGGGCAGGTTCAGTAGTTTTTGGTGGTGCTCCAGTTTTCTGTACGTGGTGCCTGTACGCCGAAAGTGTCCCGCAATTCTTCTGGCCACCGACAGCATCTCTTGCACGCCCCTGTCGTTTTTTTAAAAATTCTGCACCACCAAATTCAAGGTATGTGCAAAACATGGGACGTGCTGGAATTGGCCCAGATTTAATGCACACACAATATTGCTGGCGTTGTCCGATGCCACAAATCCACAGGAGAGTCCAATTGGGGTAAGCCATTCCGCGATGATCTTCCTCAGTTGCCGTAAGAGGTTTTCAGCTGTGTGCGTATTCTGGAAACCGGTGATACAAAGCGTAGCCTGCCTAGGAAAGAGTTGGCGTTTGCGAGATGCTGCTACTGGTGCCGCCGCTGCTGTTCTTGCGGCGGGAGTCCATACATCTACCCAGTGGGCTGTCACAGTCATATAGTCCTGACCCTGCCCTGCTCCACTTGTCCACATGTCCGTGGTTAAGTGGACATTGGGTACAACTGCATTTTTTAGGACACTGGTGAGTCTTTTTCTGACGTCCGTGTACATTCTCGGTATCGCCTGCCTAGAGAAGTGGAACCTAGATGGTATTTGGTAACGGGGGCACACTACCTCAAGAAATTGTCTAGTTCCCTGTGAACTAACGGCGGATACCGGACGCACGTCTAACACCAACATAGTTGTCAAGGCCTCAGTTATCCGCTTTGCAACAGGATGACTGCTGTGATATTTTATCTTCCTCGCAAAGGACTGTTGGACAGTCAATTGCTTGGTGGAAGTAGTAAAAGTGTGCTTACGACTTCCCTTCTGGGATGACCATCGACTCCCAGCAGCAACAACAGCAGCGCCAGCAGCAGTAGGCGTTACACGCAAGGATGCATCGGAGGAATCCCAGGCAGGAGAGGACTCGTCAGAATTGCCAGTGACATTGCCTGCAGGACTATTGGCATTCCTGGGGAAGGAGGAAATTGACACTGAGGGAGTTGGTGGGGTGGTTTGCGTGAGCTTGGTTACAAGAGGAAGGGATTTACTGGTCAGTGGACTGCTTCCGCTGTCACCCAAAGTTTTTGAACTTGTCACTGACTTATTATGAATGCGCTGCAGGTGACGTATAAGGGAGGATGTTCCGAGGTGGTTAACGTCCTTACCCCTACTTATTACAGCTTGACAAAGGGAACACACGGCTTGACACCTGTTGTCCGCATTTCTGGTGAAATACTTCCACACCGAAGAGCTGATTTTTTTGGTATTTTCACCAGGCATGTCAACGGCCATATTCCTACCACGGACAACAGGTGTCTCCCCGGGTGCCTGACTTAAACAAACCACCTCACCATCAGAATCCTCCTGGTCAATTTCCTCCCCAGCGCCAGCAACACCCATATCCTCCTCATCCTGGTGTACTTCAACACTGACATCTTCAATCTGACTATCAGGAACTGGACTGCGGGTGCTCCTTCCATCACTTGCAGGGGGCGTGCAAATGGTGGAAGGCGCATGCTCTTCACGTCCAGTGTTGGGAAGGTCAGGCATCGCAACCGACACAATTGGAGTCGGACTCTCCTTGTGGATTTGGGATTTCGAAGAACGCACAGTTCTTTGCGGTGCTACTGCTTTTGCCAGCTTTAGTCTTTTCATTTTTCTAGCGAGAGGCTGAGTGCTTCCATCCTCATGTGAAGCTGAACCACTAGCCATGAACATAGGCCTGGGCCTCAGCCGTTCCTTGCCACTCCGTGTGGTAAATGGCATATTGGCAAGTTTACGCTTCTCCTCCGACAATTTTATTTTAGGTTTTGGAGTCCTTTTTTTACTGATATTTGGTGTTTTGGATTTGACATGCTCTGTACTATGACATTGGGCATCGGCCTTGGCAGACGACGTTGCTGGCATTTCATCGTCTCGGCCATGACTAGTGGCAGCAGCTTCAGCACGAGGTGGAAGTGGATCTTGATCTTTCCCTAATTTTGGAACCTCAACATTTTTGTTCTCCATATTTTAATAGGCACAACTAAAAGGCACCTCAGGTAAACAATGGAGATGGATGGATTGGATACTAGTATACAATTATGGACGGGCTGCCGAGTGCCGACACAGAGGTAGCCACAGCCGTGAACTACCGCACTGTACTGTGTCTGCTGCTAATATATAGACTGGTTGATAAAGAGATAGTATACTCGTAACTAGTATGTATGTATAAAGAAAGAAAAAAAACCACGGTTAGGTGGTATATACAATTATGGACGGGCTGCCGAGTGCCGACACAGAGGTAGCCACAGCCGTGAACTACCGCACTGTACTGTGTCTGCTGCTAATATATAGACTGGTTGATAAAGAGATAGTATACTCGTAACTAGTATGTATGTATAAAGAAAGAAAAAAAAACCACGGTTAGGTGGTATATACAATTATGGACGGGCTGCCGAGTGCCGACACAGAGGTAGCCACAGCCGTGAACTACCGCACTGTACTGTGTCTGCTGCTAATATATAGACTGGTTGATAAAGAGATAGTATACTCGTAACTAGTATGTATGTATAAAGAAAGAAAAAAAACCACGGTTAGGTGGTATATACAATTATGGACGGGCTGCCGAGTGCCGACACAGAGGTAGCCACAGCCGTGAACTACCGCACTGTACTGTGTCTGCTGCTAATATATAGACTGGTTGATAAAGAGATAGTATACTCGTAACTAGTATGTATGTATAAAGAAAGAAAAAAAAACCACGGTTAGGTGGTATATACAATTATGGACGGGCTGCCGAGTGCCGACACAGAGGTAGCCACAGCCGTGAACTACCGCACTGTACTGTGTCTGCTGCTAATATATAGACTGGTTGATAAAGAGATAGTATACTCGTAACTAGTATGTATGTATAAAGAAAGAAAAAAAACCACGGTTAGGTGGTATATACAATTATGGACGGGCTGCCGAGTGCCGACACAGAGGTAGCCACAGCCGTGAACTACCGCACTGTACTGTGTCTGCTGCTAATATATAGACTGGTTGATAAAGAGATAGTATACTCGTAACTAGTATGTATGTATAAAGAAAGAAAAAAAAACCACGGTTAGGTGGTATATACAATTATGGACGGGCTGCCGAGTGCCGACACAGAGGTAGCCACAGCCGTGAACTACCGCACTGTACTGTGTCTGCTGCTAATATAGACTGGTTGATAAAGAGATAGTATACTCGTAACTAGTATGTATGTATAAAGAAAGAAAAAAAAACCACGGTTAGGTGGTATATACAATTATGGACGGGCTGCCGAGTGCCGACACAGAGGTAGCCACAGCCGTGAACTACCGCACTGTACTGTGTCTGCTGCTAATATAGACTGGTTGATAAAGAGATAGTATACTCGTAACTAGTATGACTATAAAGAAAGAAAAAAAAACCACGGTTAGGTGGTATATACAATTATGGACGGGCTGCCGAGTGCCGACACAGAGGTAGCCACAGCCGTGAACTACCGCACTGTACTGTGTCTGCTGCTAATATATAGACTGGTTGATAAAGAGATAGTATACTCGTAACTAGTATGTATGTATAAAGAAAGAAAAAAAAACCACGGTTAGGTGGTATATACAATTATGGACGGGCTGCCGAGTGCCGACACAGAGGTAGCCACAGCCGTGAACTACCGCACTGTACTGTGTCTGCTGCTAATATAGACTGGTTGATAAAGAGATAGTATACTCGTAACTAGTATGTATGTATAAAGAAAGAAAAAAAAACCACGGTTAGGTGGTATATACAATTATGGACGGGATGCCGAGTGCCGACACAGAGGTAGCCACAGCCGTGAACTACCGCACTGTACTGTGTCTGCTGCTAATATATAGACTGGTTGATAAAGAGATAGTATACTCGTAACTAGTATGTATGTATAAAGAAAGAAAAAAAAACCACGGTTAGGTGGTATATACAATTATGGACGGGCTGCCGAGTGCCGACACAGAGGTAGCCACAGCCGTGAACTACCGCACTGTACTGTGTCTGCTGCTAATATATAGACTGGTTGATAAAGAGATAGTATACTCGTAACTAGTATGTATGTATAAAGAAAGAAAAAAAAAACCACGGTTAGGTGGTATATACAATTATGGACGGGCTGCCGAGTGCCGACACAGAGGTAGCCACAGCCGTGAACTACCGCACTGTACTGTGTCTGCTGCTAATATAGACTGGTTGATAAAGAGATAGTATACTCGTAACTAGTATGTATGTATAAAGAAAGAAAAAAAAACCACGGTTAGGTGGTATATACAATTATGGACGGGCTGCCGAGTGCCGACACAGAGGTAGCCACAGCCGTGAACTACCGCACTGTACTGTGTCTGCTGCTAATATAGACTGGTTGATAAAGAGATAGTATACTCGTAACTAGTATGACTATAAAGAAAGAAAAAAAAACCACGGTTAGGTGGTATATACAATTATGGACGGGCTGCCGAGTGCCGACACAGAGGTATCCACAGCCGTGAACTACCGCACTGTACTGTGTCTGCTGCTAATATAGACTGGTTGATAAAGAGATAGTATACTACTAATATTATATATACTGGTGGTCAGGTCACTGGTCACTAGTCACACTGGCAGTGGCACTCCTGCAGCAAAAGTGTGCACTGTTTAATTTTAATATAATATTATGTACTCCTGGCTCCTGCTATAACTTATAACTGGCACTGCAGTGCTCCCCAGTCTCCCCCACAATTATAAGCTGTGTGAGCTGAGCACAGTCAGATATATATATACATTGATGCAGCACACTGGGCTGAGCAGTGCACACAGATATGGTATGTGACTGAGTCACTGTGTGTATCGTTTTTTTCAGGCAGAGAACGGATATATTAAATAAAACAAACAACTGCACTGTCTGGTGGTCACTGTGGTCGTCAGTCACTAAACTCTGCACTCTCTTCTACAGTATCACAGCCTCAGGTCAATCTCTCTCTCTCTCTCTCAACCCTAATCTAAATGGAGAGGACGCCAGCCACGTCCTCTCCCTATCAATCTCAATGCACGTGTGAAAATGGCGGCGACGCGCGGCTCCTTATATAGAATCCGAGTCTCGCGAGAATCCGACAGCGTCATGATGACGTTCGGGCGCGCTCGGGTTAACCGAGCAAGGCGGGAGGATCCGAGTCTGCTTGGACCCGTGAAAAAAACATGAAGTTCGTGCGGGTTCGGATTCAGAGAAACCGAACCCGCTCATCTCTAGTTTTTACCTACTGGGCAGTATGATCTTGTGAATAAGGCTCTCTCAGTCTTGTGAATCGGTTTGTAACCGCATGTGGTAAATATACAAAGACATGGGGCTCATCATTTCCTTATTATAAATTTACCTAGGTCAGTACTTCTCAAATCTAGTTTTTGAGACACACTAACAGTGCAGGTTTTCCAGCTATCCGGCTTGAGCACAGGTGAATTAACAGACGCTTTAACACCTAAGTCCCTGGTCTGATCTGAGGTTTTGAACACCGTTCCAATTCATTTCAGACCTGGGATAGACCCCTTTCCACTGCGACTCCGACCCGGATTATTCCAGGTCAGAGTCGTTTACACTGCACACAGATGCATTCACCTTTAGTGGCACCTCTGCTCTGTCTGCATATTAGACAGAGCAGCAGTGGAGGCAGCTCGTCCCCCAACCCAGGGCCGTCTATTCATATGGGCTCAATGGGCTCTTGCCCAAGGGCCCCAGGAGTATAAGGGCCCTCGGCTGATAGCTAAAGGTCCCCTTTTTCCAGGGGTACCAGATTTTTTAAAATCGGCCCTGGGGAACTGGAGATATCTGACTTCAAAGCAGTGGTACCCATCCGAGACAGTTAATTGCTCTTCCCAGCCAGATATCTCGGATTCTGTCTGACTTAAGGTGTGTACACACGGTGAGATAAATCCTTTTGATTTTGACTATATATATCGCAAAGAAAGTTAGTGCAAATCGCAAGGTGTTAGCCACTTTGCGATCCCCATTCGATCCCGATGCACACTCCTGCAGGGTCGGCTAGATAGACTGTGCAGGCAAGCCAATCTTGACTATGTAGTGTGCTATCTAGTACAAAGTATAGTCAAAATTGGCATTTAGTCAAAATCGTACATAGTCAAAATTGAAATACAGATAGTCAAAATCGGTGCTTCTGGGCTTTGGGGGAGTTCAAGGGAGATTACATAGTCATAATCGGGCATAGCAAGCATCTCACTGTGTTTATGCACCTTTAGAGCTTTTTATGAGGGAATTTTCCAAAAGCTGGGACTCTTCCCTTTTGGTGGACACTGGCAGCTTGTCTCTACTATGCCCAGAACCAGAGATATCAGCCTTCCAGCAGCTGGACCCTGCTCCAGCTCCACACGCTTGGTATGCTGTTTTATATTTTCGTTGGTGGATTGCACTGGCTTCTGAACTCTGATCCCCAAGTCCCCAGTACCTCCTGAAAGTTGGGACTCTCTAGTTTTTTTTTATCCTATTGAAAGCTAAGAAATCTATTTCCAGGAACTGGAGATATCTGCAGTCAAGCAAGCTGCCCTCGTACTGGAAAATTATGAATATTAAGCCCACTCCACTATCCACCCCTCTTCCGCGTATTAAACACCCCTTACCACCCTGGAAGTAATGTACCGTGGTTCCTTCATTCAGCCCAATGGCCCTTTCTACAGTTTAGTATTCTCCTCCTGCCCCATCTCCCACCATATGTGCAATAAAGGTACTACATGCTGAGCGGAAGAAAGAACACCCCCTACCACCCGCGGGACATCAAAGCTGCTGCTTAAACTACCGCCCACCCCTGCCACTGGAGAATGGGTAGGGGACCCAGTGCATTACTTTGCCCAGGGGCCTTCGCTTCTGTTAAGACAGCCCTGCCCCAACCACCCGCTGAACACTGCGATTGGGAGGTATGGGCTCTACCTCTGCTGTAAACTGGTCCCTGGTTCGATTACCTCCTAGGTTATCCATTTACGCTGAGCCTTGCCCAGGTCCTTCCTGGGAAAAACCATGCAGAGTTAGATTCTCGAGTCACTGGACCCAGGTTAAGCCATTTCTACATACAATAACTGAGGATGTCAGTGGAAAAGAGGTATGACACATTTTACAAAGATTCACAGGTGGTTCTAATTATCTCACTAGTGAAATTCTTTGAGGAGACCTGCATACCTCCCAACATGACCCTCTCCAGGAGGGTCAGAATGCTCTGCTTCTGGACTTTTCTCCTAATTTATGATTGACAGCACTTGTTTTGAACAGGTTAATGGATAAGAAAGGTGTTTCACCACAGGTGATGGCTATTATAAATTAAGAGGGAAGTCCAGGAGCAGAGCATTCTGTCCCTCCTGGAGAGGGTCATGTTGGCAGGGGTGTGGTATGGTATGCAGGCGGCCGGGCTCCCGGCGACCAGCATACCGGCGCTGAAAGCCAGACCGCCGGCATACCGACAGCGTGGCGAGCGCAAATGAGCCCCTCGGGAGGTATGGACCTGGAAAGCATGCACTGTTACTGTGTCTCAAAGACTGAATGTGAGACGCACTGACCTAGGTCATTGGATATTGTTACTGCTGTTTTTGCCAAGCTCTGAGTGAAATGTTGACGTTTTATTAATGAAGAATTTAATTTGATTCATTTTCCTAGTCATAGATTTGTCAGAGCCGGTTTTGTTTTGTTACTAATCTATATGCATCTTCAGCAGCCATTGATATCTGTGCTCCTTTGCCTTTTCTTGAACCTGACAATGACTACTAATTCTTCTGATGTCCACTTCTGTACTTGCAGCTGACCATCATTTTACAGATGAGAGCCATTTAGAGTTATCCAGCTGGATGGTGTAGTGTTGCACATTGGAATCATCAGGTTATGCTGCAGGGGTAACACATTTGAAATGTCTAGACAGATTTACAGTTACAAAGGGAAGTTTAGTCCTACAGAATCATAGTGTCAAAAAGAGAAGCTGCTCAGTAATTTCACTACATTCAAAGATATTACATCTGTACCTCTTACACGGAATCATGGTTTGGCTAGTCGCTGTTTTGCTATTTTTAGCTGGATTTTCTCTTAATGCAAAATGACTTCCAATATGATAAATCAATTTAAGTAGCTAAATAATAATAATTAAATATACAATTTCTGCTGCGGGCTCCACTGGGCTCCACAAGGATAGACATAGGGGTGTAGAGTAGGATCTTGATCCGAAGCACTAAACAGGCTCAAAAGCTTTGACCTTCTTCCCAAGATACATAGCGCCGCCTCCTATATCACCCCGCCTCCGTGCACAGGAGCTCAGTTTGTAGTTGGTGCTGCAGTGCAAGCATGTGAAGAGCTGCTCACAGCAGCTCTATAAAAGCTTTTTCTGAGGAAAAAAGAAGACTACAAGGGCTGCAGCAGAGGCACAGATTGTGCTGATTGTCAGTATACATTGCCTGCTGCAGCTCCATCTCTCCCCCAGCGGCGCTGTACACTCCCGTGCCCTGGTTGCCGGGTACCTACTACAGGAGGCTCCGATTTTCTTCCAAGTTAGTCACACACGTCTGGGGCTCTCCGGGATCGCGTGGCCACACTTCGGGAGGAGGTAAGTGGGTCCCACTCGCGGGACCCGCACTTTATCGCGATCCGGCGCGGCCGGTGGGAGGCGGGCCGCACGCGCTGGCGGTGGACACTGTGGCAGTACAGGCGATCCCACTAGATCACCAGGGCATGGGTGCAGGTCAGGTTTTCTCTCTAAACCATTTTTACAAGTAGCCCGCAGTACCCGGTGGTTTTGCCAGCAGAGGGGATAAGGCTTAGACCTGGAGCCCCTCCCCCAGCCCCAGGGCGCCATTTCCCGCTAATGTTCCCACCCTGGAGCTGCATATCTGTCTCTCCCTCACTCCCTGGCAGTGTCTGCGGCGCCATTATCCCTCAGCTCACTGTTCCTGGGAATGCTTGGGCAAATCCTCCTATGTAAAGCCGCCTGGTTGTCTGTGCTGTGACTTTACAAGACACTTAAGTATTCTACCTGCCTTTTTTAGTCAGTGTTAGTTAAGAAAGAGTGCACTTAGTCAGGGTTTCCTAGTACAATTACCCTGTGATATACATCCAGTTCTTACTGTGTACTGTTATATCTATTGTTATATAGCTGTGTAAGCTAGTCCAGTACAGTATTATTGTTAGTAATAACCTCTGCATTGTACAGACTGTGACTATTTGTTTGTGCATTTGATAGCTTAGTGGTGTCCATTTCGTGTCTTTCACTCAACCTGCTATCCCTATATTCTATAACCTGAGGGGGTTTGGTGCGTCAGGTTTTATCTAATATAGGATTTTCACAAAGATATACTGTATTACGTATTTTTCTCTGTGATTTAGTCAACATATCTCTCCTTTATCTCTGCTGGTGCTGACTACACTGCGCAGGGGTTTGGGCTAGAGGTATTGTGCTGCTGACAAATTGTACTGTTACCTGATACTGCAAGTTATATCATGTCTGCTTCTGAGGGTAACGGTTCTGGGGCTGAACACACTGCCGGTGTTGCTGAAGCCGCAGATACCTATGAGGAGAATATAGCAGCTTTGGGCTCTGGTTCTGGGGGCTCCTTGCCCCCCAGTGGGACGGTGGCAACGGGGGCAAATAATGACCTGCCGTGGGCCACTTTTTCCACGCTTCTGCATACGCTAGTTCATAAACTAACACCCCCTATGGGATCCCCAATGCCGGTGCAACCGTTTGTGGTCCCTGCAGCTAACCCGCCGTGAGCGGATGATTTATCTGCTCAAATAAAGAAGTTGAACCAGTCCCTGACTACTAAAACGTCTGACCGGCGCTCGCCTACGTCCAAGTGGTCCTCTAAGCGAGCGCTTGTCTCCTCACAATCCACTGCTGTCACTGACCCCTCGTCGGATGAAGACGGCACTTACACTGATCCCACAGGTTCTTACTCAGATATGGCTGATGGGGAGGGTGGTTCACATGTGGATGTTCCTGATCTTTTGGAGGCTATTAAGTAGAGATGAGCGCCGGAAATTTTTCGGGTTTTGTGTTTTGGTTTTGGGTTCGGTTCCGCGGCCGTGTTTTGGGTTCGACCGCGTTTTGGCAAAACCTCACCGAATTTTTTTTGTCGGATTCGGGTGTGTTTTGGATTCGGGTGTTTTTTTCAAAAAACCCTAAAAACCAGCTTAAATCATAGAATTTGGGGGTCATTTTGATCCCAAAGTATTATTAACCTCAAAAACCATAATTTACACTCATTTTCAGTCTATTCTGAATACCTCACACCTCACAATATTATTTTTAGTCCTAAAATTTGCACCGAGGTCGCTGTGTGAGTAAGATAAGCGACCCTAGTGGCCGACACAAACACCGGGCCCATCTAGGAGTGGCACTGCAGTGTCACGCAGGATGTCCCTTCCAAAAAACCCTCCCCAAACAGCACATGACGCAAAGAAAAAAAGAGGCGCAATGAGGTAGCTGACTGTGTGAGTAAGATAAGCGACCCTAGTGGCCGACACAAACACCGGGCCCATCTAGGAGTGGCACTGCAGTGTCACGCAGGATGGCCCTTCCAAAAAACCCTCCCCAAACAGCACATGACGCAAAGAAAAAAAGAGGCGCAATGAGGTAGCTGACTGTGTGAGTAAGATAAGCGACCCTAGTTGCCGACACAAACACCGGGCCCATCTAGGAGTGGCACTGCAGTGTCACGCAGGATGTCCCTTCCAAAAAACCCTCCCCAAACAGCACATGACGCAAAGAAAAAAAGAGGCGCAATGAGGTAGCTGACTGTGTGAGTAAGATAAGCGACCCTAGTGGCCGACACAAACACCGGGCCCATCTAGGAGTGGCACTGCAGTGTCACGCAGGATGTCCCTTCCAAAAAACCCTCCCCAAACAGCACATGACGCAAAGAAAAAAAGAGGCGCAATGAGGTAGCTGACTGTGTGAGTAAGATAAGCGACCCTAGTGGCCGACACAAACACCGGGCCCATCTAGGAGTGGCACTGCAGTGTAACGCAGGATGGCCCTTCCAAAAAACCCTCCCCAAACAGCACATGACGCAAAGAAAAAAAGAGGCGCAATGAGGTAGCTGACTGTGTGAGTAAGATAAGCGACCCTAGTGGCCAACACAAACACCGGGCCCATCTAGGAGTGGCACTGCAGTGTCACGCAGGATGGCCCTTCCAAAAAACCCTCCCCATACAGCACATGACGCAAAGAAAAATAAAAGAAAAAAGAGGTGCAAGATGGAATTGTCCTTGGGCCCTCCCACCCACCCTTATGTTGTATAAACAGGACATGCACACTTTAACCAACCCATCATTTCAGTGACAGGGTCTGCCACACGACTGTGACTGATATGACGGGTTGGTTTGGACCCCCCCCAAAAAAGAAGCAATTAATCTCTCCTTGCACAAACTGGCTCTACAGAGGCAAGATGTCCACCTCATCATCATCCTCCGATATATCACCGTGTACATCCCCCTCCTCACAGATTATCAATTCGTCCCCACTGGAATCCACCATCTCAGCTCCCTGTGTACTTTGTGGAGGCAATTGCTGCTGGTCAATGTCTCCGCGGAGGAATTGATTATAATTCATTTTAATGAACATCATCTTCTCCACATTTTCTGGATGTAACCTCGTACGCCGATTGCTGACAAGGTGAGCGGCGGCACTAAACACTCTCGGAGTACACACTTGTGGGAGGGCAACTTAGGTAGAATAAAGCCAGTTTGTGCAAGGGCCTCCAAATTGCCTCTTTTTCCTGCCAGTTTAAGTACGGACTGTGTGACGTGCCTACTTGGATGCGGTCACTCATATAATCCTCCACCATTCTTTCAATGTTGAGAGAATCATATGCAGTGACAGTAGACGACATGTCCGTAATCGTTGTCAGGTCCTTCAGTCCGGACCAGATGTCAGCATCAGCAGTCGCTCCAGACTGCCCTGCATCACCGCCAGCGGGTGGGCTCGGAATTCTGAGCCTTTTCCTCGCACCCCCAGTTGCGGGAGAATGTGAAGGAGGAGATGTTGACAGGTCGCGTTCCGCTTGACTTGACAATTTTCTCACCAGCAGGTCTTTCAACCCCAGCAGACTTGTGTCTGCCGGAAAGAGAGATCCAAGGTAGGCTTTAAATCTAGGATCGAGCATGGTGGCCAAAATGTAGTGCTCTGATTTCAACAGATTGACCACCCGTGAATCCTTGTTAAGCGAATTAAGGGCTCCATCCACAAGTCCCACATGCCTAGCGGAATCGCTCCGTGTTAGCTCCTCCTTCAATGTCTCCAGCTTCTTCTGCAAAAGCCTGATGAGGGGAATGACCTGACTCAGGCTGGCAGTGTCTGAACTGACTTCACGTGTGGCAAGTTCAAAGGGCATCAGAACCTTGCACAACGTTGAAATCATTCTCCACTGCGCTTGAGACAGGTGCATTCCACCTCCTATATCGTGCTCAATTGTATAGGCTTGAATGGCCTTTTGCTGCTCCTCCAACCTCTGAAGCATATAGAGGGTTGAATTCCACCTCGTTACCACTTCTTGCTTCAGATGATGGCAGGGCAGGTTCAGTAGTTTTTGGTGGTGCTCCAGTCTTCTGTACGTGGTGCCTGTACGCCGAAAGTGTCCCGCAATTCTTCTGGCCACCGACAGCATCTCTTGCACGCCCCTGTCGTTTTTTTAAAAATTCTGCACCACCAAATTCAAGGTATGTGCAAAACATGGGACGTGCTGGAATTTGCCCATATTTAATGCACACACAATATTGCTGGCGTTGTCCGATGCCACAAATCCACAGGAGAGTCCAATTGGGGTAAGCCATTCCGCGATGATCTTCCTCAGTTGCCGTAAGAGGTTTTCAGCTGTGTGCGTATTCTGGAAACCGGTGATACAAAGCGTAGCCTGCCTAGGAAAGAGTTGGCGTTTGCGAGATGCTGCTACTGGTGCCGCCGCTGCTGTTCTTGCGGCGGGAGTCCATACATCTACCCAGTGGGCTGTCACAGTCATATAGTCCTGACCCTGCCCTGCTCCACTTGTCCACATGTCCGTGGTTAAGTGGACATTGGGTACAGCTGCATTTTTTAGGACACTGGTGACTCTTTTTCTGAGGTCTGTGTACATTTTCGGTATCGCCTGCCTAGAGAAATGGAACCTAGATGGTATTTGGTACCGGGGACACAGTACCTCCAACAAGTCTCTAGTTGGCTCTGCAGTAATGATGGATACCGGAACCACGTTTCTCACCACCCAGGATGCCAAGGCCTCAGTTATCCGCTTTGCTGTAGGATGACTGCTGTGATATTTCATCTTCCTCGCAAAGGACTGTTGGACAGTCAATTGCTTGGTGGAAGTAGTAAAAGTGGTCTTACGACTTCCCCTCTGGGATGACCATCGACTCCCAGCAGCAACAACAGCAGCGCCAGCAGCAGTAGGCGTTACACGCAAGGATGCATCGGAGGAATCCCAGGCAGGAGAGGAATCGTCAGAATTGCCAGTGACATGGCCTGCAGGACTATTGGTATTCCTGGGGAAGGAGGAAATTGACACTGAGGGAGTTGGTGGGGTGGTTTGCGTGAGCATGGTTACAAGAGGAAGGGATTTACTGGTCAGTGGACTGCTTCCGCTGTCACCTAAAGTTTTTGAACTTGTCACTGACTTATTATGAATGCGCTGCAGGTGACGTATAAGGGAGGATGTTCCGAGGTGGTTAATGTCCTTACCCCTACTTATTACAGCTTGACAAAGGGAACACACGGCTTGACACCTGTTGTCCGCATTTCTGTTGAAATAGTTCCACACCGAAGAGCTGATTTTTTTGGTATTTTCACCAGGCATGTCAACGGCCATATTCCTCCCACGGACAACAGGTGTCTCCCCGGGTGCCTGACTTAAACAAACCACCTCACCATCAGAATCCTCCTGGTCAATTTCCTCCCCAGCGCCAGCAACACCCATATCCTCCTCATCCTGGTGTACTTCAACACTGACATCTTCAATCTGACTATCAGGAACTGGACTGCGGGTGCTCCTTCCAGCACTTGCAGGGGGCGTGCAAATGGTGGAAGGCGCATGCTCTTCACGTCCAGTGTTGGGATGGTCAGGCATCGCAACCGACACAATTGGACTCTCCTTGTGGATTTGGGATTTCGAAGAACGCACAGTTCTTTGCGGTGCTACTGCTTTTGCCAGCTTGAGTCTTTTCATTTTTCTAGCGAGAGGCTGAGTGCCTCCATCCTCATGTGAAGCTGAACCACTAGCCATGAACATAGGCCAGGGCCTCAGCCGTTCCTTGCCACTCCGTGTGGTAAATGGCATATTGGCAAGTTTACGCTTCTCCTCCGACAATTTTATTTTAGGTTTTGGAGTCCTTTTTTTACTGATATTTGGTGTTTTGGATTTGAAATGCTCTGTACTATGACATTGGGCATCGGCCTTGGCAGACGACGTTGCTGGCATTTCATCGTCTCGGCCATGACTAGTGGCAGCAGCTTCAGCACGAGGTGGAAGTGGATCTTGATCTTTCCCTAATTTTGGAACCTCAACATTTTTGTTCTCCATATTTTAATAGGCACAACTAAAAGGCACCTCAGGTAAACAATGGAGATGGATGGATACTAGTATACAATTATGGATCGACTGCCGAGTGCCGACACAGAGGTAGCTACAGCCGTGGACTATTGTACTGTACTGTGTCTGCTGCTAATATAGACTGGATGATAATGAGATGTAGTATGTATGTATAAAGAAGAAAGAAAAAAAAACCACGGGTAGGTGGTATACAATTATGGACGGACTGCCGAGTGCCGACACAGAGGTAGCTACAGCCGTGGACTACCGTACTGTGTCTGCTGCTAATATAGACTGGTTGATAATGAGATGTAGTATGTATGTATAAAGAAGAAAGAAAAAAAAACCACGGGTAGGTGGTATACAATTATGGATGGACTGCCGAGTGCCGACACAGAGGTAGCTACAGCCGTGGACTACCGTACTGTGTCTGCTGCTAATATAGACTGGTTGATAATGAGATGTAGTATGTATAAAGAAGAAAGAAAAAAAAAACCACGGGTAGGTGGTATACAATTATGGACGGACTGCCGAGTGCCGTCACAGAGGTAGCTACAGCCGTGGACTACCGTACTGTACTGTGTCTGCTGCTAATATAGACTGGATGATAATGAGATGTAGTATGTATGTATAAAGAAGAAAGAAAAAAAAAACCACGGGTAGGTGGTATACAATTATGGACGGACTGCCGAGTGCCGACACAGAGGTAGCTACAGCCGTGGACTACCGTACTGTGTCTGCTGCTAATATAGACTGGTTGATAATGAGATGTAGTATGTATGTATAAAGAAGAAAGAAAAAAAAACCACGGGTAGGTGGTATACAATTATGGATGGACTGCCGAGTGCCGACACAGAGGTAGCTACAGCCGTGGACTACCGTACTGTGTCTGCTGCTAATATAGACTGGTTGATAATGAGATGTAGTATGTATGTATAAAGAAGAAAGAAAAAAAAAAACACGGGTAGGTGGTATACAATTATGGATGGACTGCCGAGTGCCAACACAGAGGTAGCTACAGCCGTGGACTACCGTACTGTGTCTGCTGCTAATATAGACTGGTTGATAAAGAGATGTAGTATGTATGTATAAAGAAGAAAGAAAAAAAAACCACGGGTAGGTGGTATACAATTATGGACGGACTGCCGAGTGCCGACACAGAGGTAGCTACAGCCGTGGACTACCGTACTGTGTCTGCTGCTAATATAGACTGGTTGATAATGAGATGTAGTATGTATGTATAAAGAAGAAAGAAAAAAAAACCACGGGTAGGTGGTATACAATTATGGATGGACTGCCGAGTGCCGACACAGAGGTAGCTACAGCCGTGGACTACCGTACTGTGTCTGCTGCTAATATAGACTGGTTGATAATGAGATGTAGTATGTATAAAGAAGAAAGAAAAAAAAAACCACGGGTAGGTGGTATACAATTATGGACGGACTGCCGAGTGCCGTCACAGAGGTAGCTACAGCCGTGGACTACCGTACTGTACTGTGTCTGCTGCTAATATAGACTGGATGATAATGAGATGTAGTATGTATGTATAAAGAAGAAAGAAAAAAAAAACCACGGGTAGGTGGTATACAATTATGGACGGACTGCCGAGTGCCGACACAGAGGTAGCTACAGCCGTGGACTACCGTACTGTGTCTGCTGCTAATATAGACTGGTTGATAATGAGATGTAGTATGTATGTATAAAGAAGAAAGAAAAAAAAACCACGGGTAGGTGGTATACAATTATGGATGGACTGCCGAGTGCCGACACAGAGGTAGCTACAGCCGTGGACTACCGTACTGTGTCTGCTGCTAATATAGACTGGTTGATAATGAGATGTAGTATGTATGTATAAAGAAGAAAGAAAAAAAAAAACACGGGTAGGTGGTATACAATTATGGATGGACTGCCGAGTGCCAACACAGAGGTAGCTACAGCCGTGGACTACCGTACTGTGTCTGCTGCTAATATAGACTGGTTGATAAAGAGATGTAGTATGTATGTATAAAGAAGAAAGAAAAAAAAACCACGGGTAGGTGGTATACAATTATGGACGGACTGCCGAGTGCCGACACAGAGGTAGCTACAGCCGTGGACTACCGTACTGTGTCTGCTGCTAATATAGACTGGTTGATAATGAGATGTAGTATGTATGTATAAAGAAGAAAGAAAAAAAAACCACGGGTAGGTGGTATACAATTATGGATGGACTGCCGAGTGCCGACACAGAGGTAGCTACAGCCGTGAACTACCGTACTGTGTCTGCTGCGACTGGATGATAAATAATGATATAAAAAATATATATATATCACTACTGCAGCCGGACAGGTATATATTATATAATGACGGACCTGCTGGACACTGTCTGTCAGCAGAATGAGTTTTTTATTTTATAGAATAAAAAAACACCACACAAGTCACACGACGTGTGTTTAACTTTTACAGGCAGACATTCACAATACAATAATATAGTATACTATATACTGGTGGTCAGGTCACTGGTCAGTCACACTGGCAGTGGCACTCCTGCAGAAAAAAAGTGTGCACTGTTTAATTTTATTATGTACTCCTGGCTCCTGCTATAACCTAACTGCTCCCCAGTCTCCCCCACAATTAAGCTGTGTGAGCACAGTCAGATATTATACATAGATGATGCAGCAGCACACTGGGCTGAGCACAGATATGGTATGTGACTGAGTCACTGTGTATCGTTTTTTCAGGCAGAGAACGGATTATATTAAATAATATAACTGCACTGGTGGTCACTGGTCAGTCACTAGTATAACTAACTAATACTATCAGCAAAATTCTGCACTCTCTGTCTGAGTACTCCTCCTAAGCTCCAGTAAATGAAGTGTCACTGTCTCACTCTCACTCTCCTATCTATTTCTTCTCTAAACGGAGAGGACGCCAGCCACGTCCTCTCACTATCAATCTCAATGCACGTGTAAAATGGCGGCGACGCGCGGCTCCTTATATAGAATCCGAGTCTCGCGATAGAATCCGAGCCTCGCGAGAATCCGACAGCGTCATGATGACGTTCGGGCGCGCTCGGGTTAACCGAGTAAGGCGGGAAGATCCGAGTCCCTCGGATCCGTGTAAAAAAAGCTGAAGTTCGGGCGGGTTCGGATTCCGAGGAACCGAACCCGCTCATCACTACTATTAAGTTGATTTTACAGTTAACAGATGATCCCGAGCCATCCGTTCCTCCTAAGAAACCAGATAGGTTCAAGCGTCAGAAGCTGATTAAACAAGTTTTACCTCACTCTGACCACCTAATTGATATACGTCAGGAACCCTGGGAAAACCCGGGTACGAAGTTTGTGCCTCAAAAGTAGATGCTGGCTCGCTATCCCCTCGCACCGGAGCTGTCTAAGAATTGGGAAACACCTCTTCCAGTGGACTCACATGTGGCTAGGATGGTGGTTTCCTCAGCTCTACCGGTCACCACCGTCACGCCTCTAAAAGAGCCTACGGATAAATGTGTGGAGGGTTGTCTGAAAGCGATTTACATCCTCACGGGTGCTGCACAAAGGCCCACTATTGCAGCTACTTGGGCTGCAGAGGCCATTGAAGCATGGGCCTTGGAGTTAGATGCTGAAATCTCCTCTGACCATGCTAGACAATGCTTGTCTTATATTGTCACAGCTTCTTGTTGTATTAAAGAGGCGGCTTCTGATGCCGGTATCCTGGCAGCCAAGGACTCTACTACGTCAGTCCTGGCTCGCCGGATATTGTGGCTGAGATCCTGGTCTGTGGATCTGGACTCTAGAAAAACCCTGGAGGTACTCCCTTTTAAGGGAGATATTCTGTTTGGGGAGGATTTAAATAAGATTGTGGCTGACTTGGCTACTGCCAAAACTGCCTGTCTGCCAAGTACTGCTCCTTCTGTGTTGAAGGCTAAAGGTACTTTCTTTCGCCCCTTTCGTCCTTCAGGTAAAGCAAAAGGTCAGGCGTACAACAAGCAGGCCTGCACTTCCAAACCTGGTGAGCCTAAGCCCAAAAGAGCCTGGGCGGCCCGTCAGCCAGCTTCCAAGACAGATAAGCCTGCCGCATGACGGGGCAGGCCTCCCTCTGGGGGATCCCAGGGTGGGGGGCCGAATTCTAGGGTATACCCAGGAATGGTTGAAGACCATTTCAGATGCCTGGGTACGGGAAGTCGTCACTCGCGGTTACGCCATCGCCTTCAAAAACCGACCCCCTCATCGATTTTGCCAGACAGATGTCCCGTTGGACAAGACAAAGGCAAACACTCTACATTCGGTGGTACAGACCCTCCTGGATACAGGAGTCATAGTACAGGTGCCTCTTGCGCAGAGGGGCCGGGGGTACTATTCTCTGCTGTTTCTAGTCCCGAAACCGAATGGGTCCTCCCGGCCCATTCTCAACCTCAAGGCATTGAACAGCTTTGTGAAGGTTTCCAAGTTCCGGATGGAAACCCTTCGCTCTATAGTTCTGGCCTTGGAACCTGGGGACTTCATGGTCTCCCTGGATATACAGGATGCTTACCTGCATATTCCTATAGCAGTGTCTCATCAGCAATACCTGAGATTTGCGATTGGCAACTGCCATTACCAGTTTCGGGCGTTACCTTTTGGTTTAACAATGGCTCCGCGAGTCTTTACAAAAGTCATGGCGGTGATGACGGTGGTACTCAGCCGTCAAGTGGTCAGGATACTGCCGTATTTGGACGACTTGTTAATCCTGGCAAATTCCCCAGAACTTCTCCTGCGTCATCTAGATGTGACGGTCCGGTTTCTGCAAGCCCACGGGTGGCTCATCAACTGGAAGAAGTCATCCCTGATCCCTGCTCAGAGCATGGTGCATCTGGGAGCACTATTGGATACTCACAACCAGCTGTTGTTCCTGTCTCAGGAGAAAGTCCTGAAACTTCAGGACAGGATTAGTTGCTTCCTATCTCATCGGCAAGTGTCGATACATTCGGCGATGCAGGTGCTGGGCCTCATGGTGTCAGCATTCGACATAGTGGAGTACACTCAATTTCGCTCTCGCCCTCTCCAAAGGCTGATTCTAGCCAAATGGGACGGCCTGCCTCACCGGATCAGGTCTCAAATGATCTCATTGACTCCGGAGGTCCGTCTGTCGCTGCTCTGGTGGCTCCGGGACCAGCAACTGTGCAGGGGCCGTCCGTTCTGGATATCCGACTGGGTCCTGTTGACGACAGATGCCAGTCTAAGAGGTTGGGGCATGGTGCTGGAGCAACACTCCATTCAGGGGCGGTGGACCAAGGAGGAGTCCCTCCTCTCGATCAATATTCTGGAGTTGCGGGCGGTCTTCAATGCCTTGAACCTAGCCCAGCATTTAATTCAGAACCGTCCGGTTCAAGTACAGTCGGACAACGCCACCACAGTGGCTTACATAAATCATCAAGGCAGCACTCGAAGCCGCCTAGCAATGAAGGAAGTCTCACGGATTCTACAGTGGGCAGAACGCCATCTACCGACTATATCGGCAATATTCATTCCGGGAGTCTTGAATTGGGAATCGGACTTTCTCAGTCGTCAGGACGTGCATGCCGGCGAGTGGGGCCTCCATCCAGAAGTGTTTCAACTCCTAGCGGAAAGGTGGGGCCTTCCAGACGTAGATCTGATGGCGTCTCAATACAATCACAAGGTTCCGGTCTTCGGAGCAAGGACAAGGGATCCTCAAGCAGCATTCGTGGATGCGCTGGCGGTACCGTGGAGGTTTCGTCTGCCTGTTAGGGTCTCCTGCCCTGTGCTGCCACGTCGTCATGGCAACCGGGAGACAAGTGCTAGTGGAGTAACCTGAGCGCAGCTGATACTCCGGTTCGGGTCTTTTGCTGTGCAGTGGTTATAGGCTCTGTGCACGGCAGGGGATCCGGTGCTGGTTTTTGTGCTCACAGTCTGTGAGGTCTGAGTGGGGCGTGGACAGCACCTGCTTTATAAGGCCTCTTTTCAGGGTAAGCAGATGCTGCTGAATCTCTGTTGGTTAGTCAGTTCATGAAAGTTAGCCAGTACTGTGTAGCTTTGTATTTGTTTGTTGCTTACTGCAAATAGGCCTGGGGATTTGGTATTACACTCTGCCAATCCAGACCTAGCAGTAAGACTGGAGTCAGTCGTTTAGTTTGCTGGGGTTCTGTTATTACTCTGTGAACTTAGCAAGTTTGCGGCTGTATTCTAACACTTGCCTGTCTAATCCTGTCTCACTGTGCTAGGTGTCAGGGGTCAGTTTAGTGGCAGTAAGCTTAAACCTGTGCACTGCAAGTGAGAATCAGGATTGTGGAGGCTCTCCTTGTGTCTATCATTCCATCTCTGACCAAGGAGTTTACTGCCACACCCGTTGGTAACCCTTTAGGGTTTTGCTGTTGCCCTTAGCAACAGCATTTCGGGTTCTCTACGTATTAAAACACAACATCTTGCTTTTTACATCTGAGCAGTTCTAATACAAGGGAGATACCCAGTTCCTTAGCCTCTGGGCTTCTCTGTTCACTGTGTGTGTATTTTGTTACCCTATCACCTTCTGTGTACGTTATGTCATATTCCCCAGTTTGTCTGTGAGTCCATTTGTTTTGCATAACAGTTCAAACACCAGTACATTCCTGCAGACACTGGAGTGCATAACAGTTCTGACACTAGTACTTTCCTGCAGGCACTGGTGTGCATAACATATTCAGCAGCCTAATACTCCTGTTGAAATTTTGTGGGAATATGGAGCATACCCCTCAAAATACGTTGCAACAGGTGGTCGATCAGGTGCAGGTCCTGACTCTGCAATTTAATGATTTGTCCATTAAAATGCACACCTCCCAGGCTGCTGGCGGAGCTCCCGCAGCAGCAGCACCTGCAGGGGTTAAGGAGCCGAAAGTAAATCTCCCGGATCGTTTTTCTGGAGATCGCTCGCAGTTCTTTTGTTTCAAGGAGAGCTGCAAGCTATACTTCCGGCTTAGGCCTCAGTCTTCTGGGTCGGAGATTCAGCGGGTGGGCATAGTGATTTCCTTGCTACAAGGAGACCCACAGGTCTGGGCATATGGGTTGCAGCCTGACTGTCCGTCGCTTAAAAGTGTTGATGCTTTTTTTACGGCACTGGGCATGTTGTATGATGACCCTGACAAGACGGCCTCAGCCGAGGCTCAGATTTCGATCCTTAAGCAAGGGCGAAGGCCAGTTGAGGTTTACTGTACGGAGTTTCGGAGGTTGGCCCATGATACCCAGTGGAATGACCCAGCCCTGAGACACCAGTACCGAAGAGGTCTTTCTAACCAGATAAAGGACCAACTGGTACAATATCCCTTGCCTGATAGCTTGGATCAGCTCATGCAGTTATCCATCCGGGTGGATAGACGGCTGAGAGAGCGTAGGCTTGAAAGGGAGACTGAGATTTCCTTCCTTCCCAAGGGAACCTCAGACTCTGAGGAATTTTCTGAGGAGCCTATGCAGATTGGGGCTACCCGCCTCTCCTCGCGTGAGAAGACGCGGAGGAGACAGCAGGGGTTGTGTTTGTACTGTGGGAATAAAGGTCATGTGGTAGTATCATGCCCAGAAAAGCCGGAAAACTTCAGGGCCTGAGGGTGATGGGAAATATCCTGTCAGGCCAGAAGTCAGAATTTCCCAAGAAGACTTTTATCATTCCGGTGACCTTGAAGATCCTCAGTCAAACTGTCAAGACTGAGGCCTTTGTGGACAGTGGGGCCGACGGGGTTTTTATGGACCGCCAATTCGCCCTAAAACACTCTGTTCCCTTAGTACCCTTGGCATCGGAAATTGAGATTTGTGGGTTAAACGGGGAACCATTATCCCAAGGTAAAATTACCTCTTGCACTAGCCAGATTTCTTTGTTTATTGGAGCCACACACTCTGAAAAATTGTCCTTTTATGTGACTGTCTGTACTTTTGCCCCATTGGTGTTGGGGTTACCCTGGTTAAGGGCCCACAATCCTCAATTTGACTGGGTCTCTGGGGAGATTCTTAGTTGGGGTACTGATTGTTTCAGGAGTTGCTTGAGCCTTCCAGTCAGGCTCTCGCAGCTAAATTTGCCAGGATTGCCAGGGTGTTATGCAGATTTTGCGGACGTGTTCTCCAAAAAAGTTGCAGAGGTACTACCTCCCCATCGCCCCTATGACTGTGCCATTGATTTGTTGCCAAATGCTAAGCTTCCCAAGAGCAGGTTGTACTCCCTGTCACGTCCTGAGACTCAGGCTATGGCAGAGTACATTCAGGAGAACTTGGCTAAGGGATTTATCAGACCTTCACAGTCTCCAGTTGGGTCGGGGTTCTTCTTCGTGGGTAAAAAGGACGGTTCGTTGCGACCCTGCATCGACTTCAGGGAATTGAACCGTATCACGATTAAAAACTCATACCCACTGCCTCTCATTTCGGTCTTGTTTGACCAGCTTCGTACTGCCACCATTTTTTCTAAGATTGACCTACGCGGTGCGTACAATCTAATCCGAATAAGAGAGGGGGATGAATGGAAGACTGCCTTTAATACCCACTCAGGGCATTATGAATATTTGGTGATGCCTTTTGGGCTCTGTAATGCCCCGGCAGTCTTCCAGGATTTCATGAATGATGTGCTCAGGGAATATTTGGATAGATTCTTAGTTGTATACTTAGATGACATCCTAATCTTCTCCCATTCCCTGGAGGAACATCGGAAGCATGTACGCTTAGTCCTCCAGAAACTCAGAGACCACCGGCTTGGGGCGAAGCTGGAGAAGTGCGAATTTGAAGTTCAGCAAATCGCATTTCTAGGATATATTATCTCCCCAGAAGGTTTCCAAATGGAGGGTTCCAAGGTACAGGCAGTCCTGGATTGGGTGCAGCCCACTAGTTTGAAGGCGCTTCAGCGTTTCCTGGGCTTTGCGAATTTTTATAGACGATTTATCGCTGGATTTTCGTCTATAGTGGCGCCCTTGGTGGCACTCACTAAGAAAGGGGCGGATGTTGCTCACTGGTCTTGTGAGGCTAAAGCGGCTTTTGCCCGTCTCAAAAGGGCATTTGTTTCGGCCAAGGTGCTGCGACACCCAGATCCAGAGCGTCCTTTTGTGGTGGAGGTGGATGCCTCTGAGATGGGTATTGGGGCAGTGCTTTCTCAGATGGGAGTGTCTGATAATCGCCTTCATCCCTGTGCTTACTTTTCCCGTAAATTTTCGCCTGCCGAGATGAATTATGACGTGGGTAACCGGGAATTGTTGGCTATTAAGGATGCACTCGAGGAGTGGAGACACTGGCTTGAGGGGGCTAAGTTTGTGGTCTCAATTCTCACTGACCATAAGAATCTGGCATATTTAGAGTCAGCGAAGCGTCTCAATGCCAGGCAGGCACGATGGGCTTTGTTTTTTGCTCGCTTTAATTTTTTGATAACATATCGCCCTGGGTCAAAAAACATCAAGGCTGATGCGCTCTCGCGGAGTTTTGCTCCAATCCAGGAGACCACCGAGGAGCCGTTGCCCATTGTTTCCCCATCATGTATTAAAGTGGGCATTACCCAGGACCTCTTATCATTAGTCCTTAGAGCACAGGAGCAGGCTCCTCCAGACCTTCCGGTAGGTCTTTTGTTTGTGCCTCCTAGGTTAAGACAGCGAGTGTTCCTGGAATTCCATGCCAAGAAGTCGGCAGGTCACCCGGGTATTGCCAGAACTCGGGAGTTGCTATCTAGGGCGGTGTGGTGGCCCTCGGTGGCTAAGGATGTGGATCAGTGGGTTCGGGCATGTGACATCTGTGCCCGAAATAAGACTCCTAGAGGGGTTCCTGTTGGCCCATTACATCCACTCTCTATCCCATCTAAGCCATGGACCCACATTTCAATGGATTTTGTGGTGGACTTGCCCAAATCCTCGGGGATGACAGCCATCTGGGTTGTCGTTGACAGGTTTTCGAAGATGGCGCACTTCGTTCCACTGGTTGGGCTGCCATCGGCCAGACGCCTGTCTGAATTATTTATGCTGCATGTTGTGCGTCTCCACGGGTTGCCACTTGATGTGGTCTCTGACCGCGGATCCCAGTTTGTGGCCAAATTCTGGAGGGCATTTTGTTCCGATCTCCAGATTTCTGTCAGCTTGTCGTCAGGCTACCATCCGCAGTCTAATGGGCAGACTGAAAGGGTGAACCAGTCCTTGGAGCAGTTCCTCAGGTGTTATGTCTCCAAGTGTCAGACTGACTGGGTTGCTCATCTGTCCATGGCGGAGTTTGCCTATAACAACGCGGCTCACTCTGCTACAGGGATCTCTCCCTTCCTTTGTGTGTATGGGCATCATCCTAAGGCCAATTCTTTTGACCCCCTGGACTCCACGCCTGGTGGTTCCTCTGTGGTTTCGGTCCTTAGAGGTATTTGGCGGAAAGTGAAGAAAGCCCTTGTGTCTGTGTCATTAGTGACCAAAAGGGTTTTTGATAAGCGGAAAAGACCCTGCAGCTTCAAATTAGGAGACTTCGTCTGGTTGTCTACCAAGAATTTGAAGTTGAGACAGCCATCTCATAAGTTAGGGCCCCGGTTCATCGGCCCTTATAAGATCACCAGGGTTATCAATCCGGTGGCATTTCAGTTAGATCTGCCCCGTTCTTTGGGTATCAATAAAACATTTCATTGTTCCCTTTTAAAACGGGCGATTAGTAATCCTTCTTCCAGTGGAAGACCTTCCCCTCTTCTGATACGTGGCCAGAGGGAGTTTGTTGTTGAAAGGATTCTTGACTCCAAGGTGGTTCGGGGTCGGCTGTCATTTTTGGTGCACTGGAAGGGGTATGGCCCGGAGGAGCGGTCGTGGGTGCGCAGTTGTGATCTTCATGCCCCCAGACTGATACGCTCTTTCTTCTCGCAGTTCCCCGATAAACCCGGTGGTAGGGGTTCTTTGACCCCTCGTCAGAGGGGGGGTACTGTTAGGGTCTCCTGCCCTGTGCTGCCACGTCGTCATGGCAACCGGGAGACAAGTGCTAGTGGAGTAACCTGAGCGCAGCTGATACTCCGGTTCGGGTCTTTTGCTGTGCAGTGGTTATAGGCTCTGTGCACGGCAGGGGATCCGGTGCTGGTTTTTGTGCTCACAGTCTGTGAGGTCTGAGTGGGGCGTGGACAGCACCTGCTTTATAAGGCCTCTTTTCAGGGTAAGCAGATGCTGCTGAATCTCTGTTGGTTAGTCAGTTCATGAAAGTTAGCCAGTACTGTGTAGCTTTGTATTTGTTTGTTGCTTACTGCAAATAGGCCTGGGGATTTGGTATTACACTCTGCCAATCCAGACCTAGCAGTAAGACTGGAGTCAGTCGTTTAGTTTGCTGGGGTTCTGTTATTACTCTGTGAACTTAGCAAGTTTTCGGCTGTATTCTAACACTTGCCTGTCTAATCCTGTCTCACTGTGCTAGGTGTCAGGGGTCAGTTTAGTGGCAGTAAGCTTAAACCTGTGCACTGCAAGTGAGAATCAGGATTGTGGAGGCTCTCCTTGTGTCTATCATTCCATCTCTGACCAAGGAGTTTACTGCCACACCCGTTGGTAACCCTTTAGGGTTTTGCTGTTGCCCTTAGCAACAGCATTTCGGGTTCTCTACGTATTAAAACACAACATCTTGCTTTTTACATCTGAGCAGTTCTAATACAAGGGAGATACCCAGTTCCTTAGCCTCTGGGCTTCTCTGTTCACTGTGTGTGTATTTTGTTACCCTATCACCTTCTGTGTACGTTATGTCATATTCCCCAGTTTGTCTGTGAGTCCATTTGTTTTGCATAACAGTTCAAACACCAGTACATTCCTGCAGACACTGGAGTGCATAACAGTTCTGACACTAGTACTTTCCTGCAGGCACTGGTGTGCATAACACTGCCGTACGTGTTCCCTCCGGTGTCACTCCTGCCCAGGGTAATTCGGAAGTTCAAGCAAGAAAAAGGAATTCTGCTTCTCATAACTCCAGCGTGGCCCAGACGGCACTGGTTTTCAGACCTGCAAGGCCTATCGTCAGAGCGTCCAATTTTACTTCCACAACGCCCAGACCTCCTCGTTCAGGGCCCCTGTGTCTACCAGTACCTAGCCTGGCTGTCTTTGACGGCGTGGCTCTTGAAGCTTCCGTCTTAAGGGCTAAAGGGTTTTCTGAGGCGGTCATTCAAACTATGTTGCGGGCCAGGAAACCGGCTTCGGCTCGGATTTACTATAGGGTCTGGCATTCTTACTTTGTTTGGTGCGCATCTAACGATTATGACGCTTCCAAGTTTAGTATAGCCAAGTTGTTGGCTTTTCTTCAGCAGGGCCTGGACTTAGGCCTGCGTCTGGCCTCCCTCAAGGGGATTCAAATATCTGCCTTGTTGGTGTGGTTTCAGAGAAAAATTGCGACCTTACCTGATGTGCATACCTTTACTCAGGGCGTGTTGCATATCCAACCTCCCTATGTCCCGCCTGTGGCTCCTTGGGACTTGACGGTGGTTTTGGAGGCGTTACAAGAGTCTCCGTTTGAACCTCTTGGTTCAGTTGACCTTAAGTGGCTTTCCCTTAAGGTGGTGTTTCTGCTGGCTATTGCTTCAACTAGAAGGGTGTCGGATTTGGGTGCCTTGTCCTGTAGTTCCCCATATCTGATATTTCATCGTGACCGGGCGGTTCTTAGGACTCGTCCCGGCTATCTACCTAAGGTGGTTTCTTCGTTCCACCTTAATCAGGAGATTGTAGTTCTGGCACTTGTTTCTCCTGATCTGTCTCCCAAAGAGCGGTCTTTGGATGTGGTACGGGCTCTCCGTATCTATGTGAAGAGAACTGCTCCTATTAGGAAATCTGATTCTCTCTTTGTACTGTTTGGATTTCACAAACATGGCTGGCCTGCTCACAAGCAAACTTTGGCCAGATGGATTAGAATGGTGATTGCACATGCTTATGTGAAGGCTGGTCTCTCTGTTCCTGATCACATTAAGGCCCATTCTACTCGGTCTGTTGGACCTTCTTGGGCGGCCCAACGTGGTGCGACCCTTGAATAATTGTGCAAGGCGGCTACGTGGTCCTCTGTGAACACGTTCATAAGGTTCTATGCCTTCGATACTGCCGCTTCCCAGGATGCTTCCTTTGGACGCCGGGTTCTTGTGCCCGCTACAGTGCGTCCCCTCCCATAAGGAACTGCTTTAGGACATCCCCTATGTCTATCCTTGTGGAGCCCGGTGTACCCCGCAGCAGAAAACGAGTTTTATGGTAAGAACTTACCTTTGTTAAAACTCTTTCTGCGAGGTACACTGGGCTCCACAAGGCGCCCACCCTGACGCACTTAGCTTGTGGTGTGGTGTTTGTGGCAACTGGCAGTTGTCGTCTTTTACTTGCTACTGCATTGGGCTGGTTAACAAAACTGAGCTCCTGTGCACGGAGGCGGGGTGATATAGGAGGCGGCGCTATGCATCTTGGGAAGAAGGTCAAAGCTTTTGAGCCTGTTGGTGCTTCGGATCAAGATCCTACTCTACACCCCTATGTCTATCCTTGTGGAGCCCAGTGTACCCCGCAGAAAGAGTTTTAACAAAGGTAAGTTCTTACCATAAAACTCGTTATTTATAGCATAATAAAAGTGCAGAACAGATCAGCAAGTACCATTGGCTTGTAGTAAACTGGAACAGTTAGGCACACTTGGCCAATGGGGCTGATCCGCTGACCAATCTAACAGTTGGTAAGTATTATGCACAAATGATCTTATACACACCTACCAATCGTCCTCCCGATATGTCTGGCCAGCAGATGCATTTGAATATGACCGCCTACTAATGATGTCTATGCACACACACTTGTAATGTCATATTCAATGGATTCTGTTACCCATACACACAGGAAGATTTACCAATATATATGCATGATATATTGGCATCAGCTATGCTGCAGGGCTGACCTGATATATCTGTGAACGATGACATTCACAGATATATCAGTTGTCCAGCCAATATTTATCGTTCGTCAGCTGTACATACAATATATCGACACGTGTGTACCCAGCCTAAGAAATTATGTTTCTGCATGTTTCAGAAATTAGTATGAAGTGGTATCTCTAGTCTGTAGGTCTTGCAAGGAACAAGGGACATCTGTTTTACAGTAACTGTCAAAGCGTAGTTGGAAAAAAAGCTATCTGTAGATGTACAGAGCGTTTTAGTGTAATTCTCAATCCACAGCTATTAATAATCCCAGCAGACTACAAAAGAGTTTTGAGATGTAGATCAGTGTTTCCCAACAGCCATCCTAACATTGCATGTTTCACGGATCTCCTCAGTGTCACAACTGAATTAGATAGTTCCATCTGGGGATATTTTAAAATGTGTCAGCCAGTAATGTGTCAGCCAGCCTGTGCTCCAACTAGGAGATCTGTAAAACATGGTTATGGGCCCATGAGGACTGGGAAACACTGGTGTAGATGGTTGTTGAATACATTTAGTCCATGCAAAAATAACCATTGGTAGTAAACATTTACAGTATGTGACAGCCCAAAACACGTAATAATGTAAAGAGGTATAAGGGGTATTTTTGAAGTGGCACAAAAATATACATCGCATTCTGCAATAATTGTTTTGCCTTTCATTTCAGGCTAGAGATTATGAATAAATGTGATTGAGATAATAGAAAATGCTTTGATAGTTTGTGATGTATCTAAATGTATAGAGAAAGCCCCACACATGGACTCCTCTACTGAGAGTATCGGATTTGCTGCTGGGTCCTGACAGTCCTCATACGTTGACATGTGGGATGCAAAATCGCTGTGACTAATTTGCCTAAAGCTGATGCTTTGAGAGCTGAGCTTTTATGTGATGAAGCTGTAACTATCACTTTTCAAAGCTTGTACAGATTAAACTGCAGATTAAAGAGGGGTGAACTGTACAGAAAACTAACTGAACAATAACAGGGTTTGTTTTCAAATGATGGAACGAATTTCCCACGAGCCTTAGAAACTGTATTTAAGTCCCTAAGCCGAATGTATCTCTAAAAACTATATTGGTTCTGTTTCTTATATTTTATCCAACAGGCAAAATAATCAATTTATACACAAAGTCTAAGTATCATAAATACATAACTCTGTGGTAGGAACTTCAAAGACCTAGTAAACAGTTGCTGTGTGTTTATTATTTTACAAAATCAATATTCTAAATTATTGTACAGTCTTCGTGTTACTTTATTTCTATGGGAGTGCTGAGACTACTACTATAGAGCTAGTGCAGGGATATTGCTACTGCAGTCATGGCCACGGCTACCATTTTATAAATCCAGGTGGGTGCCTATGATGCTTATGGTTTAGGGTATCTAAAAAAGTGACGTATTATCAACTGATGGGTTAGTATGCAATCAGCTAAATCAGAAGAGGCAAGAAAAGGCTGTTTATATAATCAGCATTATCATTACATATGGACATGGTTGTATCATCCCTCTAGCTTTAGACATGTCTTCTAATAGAGATATATGCAAATACTGCATGCAGGGGTGTAGTGAGGGTGGCTCCAGTGCCCCTCCCCCCCCACCCCCCTTCCTGTGGGCCACTGTGCTGGCAGTCGGAGAAGCAAAGCACACTGACTCAGAGACTAGGTAGGGAACAGGGCAGGCCAGAGTCGACAGCAGGAGACACTGACAGCCGGCACATGCCAGAGCTCTGCCTGCCCTCTTGATATGACTCACTGTCTACTTGTAGCTGTGCAGCAGGGTTACTTTTGTCCTGCAGCAGAACTCTCTGCCCCCACTGCTGCAGCACTTCTCTATTTTCTGGAAGCTGCAGCACATGTTTCTACTGTAGATGCTGCAGCAGCTCTCTCTGCCCTAACTGTCGGAATTCTCAGGGTGCGGGATGTAGGGGGAGGTGTTGTGACTGGCAGTCTCTTGATAATCCCAACAGGGGCAAGGTAAGTATACTTACCTTCCCCCAATGCTCCCCTAACACTAACACTCTGTTCCTGTGGACAGAGCCGGATTAAGGGGGGGGGGGGGGTTAAGTACTCCGGGCCCCCCTTCCTAAAGGGGCCCCCCGCCACAGATCGGAGCTCTTACCGATCTGCGGCACTGAGCTGCACTTCCAGCTTCCCTTGGTTGCCCTGGCAACCTTACACCCGCAGCGCCGACGCCGGGGCAGCCTAACAGTACAGGACAGCTGAGCGACGGCTCAGCTGTCCAATAGCTTGTAAAGCAGCAGCCTGCGGCTCGGTAATTGGCTGAGCGCACAGGCTGCAGGGTAAAGAAATGTCCCTGTGGCAGGCAGCGTGTGGAGCAGCGTGTATGCGCCTTGGAGGAGACAGAGAAGAGTGAGTTCTCACTGTCCTGTCTCATGTATTACATCAAAAGTAAGCCTGGCTGTTTAATTATTGCTCCTGGTACTGTGTGTAATATTATATATGTGTGTATATATATATATATATATATATATATGTATATATGTGTATGTGTATATATATATATATATATATATACACATGTGTGTCTGTTTGCATATATGTAAATATATACTGTATATAAATGTGTATGTATATACAATATATGTATACATAGATGTGTGTGTATGTATGTGTATATATATATATATATATAATATATATATATATACAGGTTGAGTCTCCCTTATCCAAAATGCTTGGGACCAGAGGTACTTTGGATATCGGATTTTTCCGTATTTGGAATAATTGCATACCATAGTGAGATATCATGGCGATGGGACCTAAATCTAAGCACAGAATGCATTTATGTTACATATACACCTTATACACACAGCCTGAAGGTCATTTTAGCCAATATTTTTTATAACTTTGTGCATTAAACAAAGTGTGTCTACATTCACACAATTCATTTATGTTTCATATACACCTTATACACACAGCCTGAAGGTCATTTAATACAATATTTTTACTAACTTTGTGTATTAAACAAAGTTTGTGTACATTGAGACATCAAAAAACAAAGGTTTCACTATCTCACTCTCACTCAAAAAAGTCCGTATTTCGGAATATTCCGTATTTCGGAATATATGGATATGGGATACTCAACCTGTATATATATATAGCACAAGAACGGGTAGTACTCACGGGACTGTCAATGGCGGAAATCAATGGACACGGGAGTCACACCTGTATTGTGTCCATTGATTTCCGCCATTGACAGTCCCGTGAGTGCCGCCCGTATCTGGTGGGAGATCACCTTGGAGGGTTGGAGGGCACCTGGGCACTTAGTGTGTTCACCTTGACAAAGGGGGCGCAAGCAGCCCGAAACGTTGGGACACATCTAAGTTGAATATAACTTTACACACTACAGTCTACGAGTGCCGCCTCTTTTTTGTTATTTCTGGATCACTTACTCAGGAGGGCACCGGAGCAACGTTATTTAGAAGGTGGGAGTGCCGGTCCATAGTGACTTTATATATATATTAGAGATGTGCACTTGAAATTTTTCGGGTTTTGTGTTTTGGTTTTGGGTTCGGTTCCGCGGCCGTGTTTTGGGTTCGACCGCGTTTTGGCAAAACCTCACCGAATTTTTTTTGTCGGATTCGGGTGTGTTTTGGATTCGGGTGTTTTTTTCAAAAAACCCTAAAAAACAGCTTAAATCATAGAATTTGGGGGTCATTTTGATCCCAAAGTATTATTAACCTCAATAACCATTATTTCCACTCATTTTCAGTCTATTCTGAATACCTCACACCTCACAATATTATTTTTAGTCCTAAAATTTGCACCGAGGTCGCTGGATGACTAAGCTAAGCGACCCTAGTGGCCGACACAAACACTGGGCCCATCTAGGAGTGGCACTGCAGTGTCAGGCAGGATGGCCCTTCCAAAAAACACTCCCCAAACAGCACATGACGCAAAGAAAAAAAGAGGCGCAATGAGGTAGCTGTGTGAGTAAGATAAGCGACCCTAGTGGCCGACACAAACACCGGGCCCATCTAGGAGTGGCACTGCAGTGTCACGCAGGATGGCCCTTCCAAAAAACACTCCCCAAACAGCACATGACGCAAAGAAAAAAAGAGGCGCAATGAGGTAGCTGTGTGAGTAAGATAAGCGGCCCTAGTGGCCGACACAAACACCGGGCCCATCTAGGAGTGGCACTGCAGTGTCACGCAGGATGGCCCTTCCAAAAAACACTCCCCAAACAGCACATGATGCAAAGAAAAATTAAAGAAAAAAGGTGCAAGATGGAATTGTCCTTGGGCCCTCCCACCCACCCTTATGTTGTATAAACAGGACATGCACACTTTAACCAACCCATCATTTCAGTGACAGGGTCTGCCACACGACTGTGACTGAAATGACGGGTTGGTTTGGACCCCCACCAAAAAAGAAGCAATTAATCTCTCCTTGCACAAACTGGCTCTACAGAGGCAAGATGTCCACCTCATCATCATCCTCCGATATATCACCGTGTACATCCCCCTCCTCACAGATTATCAATTCGTCCCCACTGGAATCCACCATCTCAGCTCCCTGTGTACTTTGTGGAGGCAATTGCTGCTGGTCAATGTCTCCACGGAGGAATTGATTATAATTCATTTTAATGAACATCATCTTCTCCACATTTTCTGGAAGTAACCTCGTACGCCGATTGCTGACAAGGTGAGCGGCGGCACTAAACACTCTTTCGGAGTACACACTTGTGGGAGGGCAACTTAGGTAGAATAAAGCCAGTTTGTGCAAGGGCCTCCAAATTGCCTCTTTTTCCTGCCAGTATAAGTACGGACTGTGTGACGTGCCTACTTGGATGCGGTCACTCATATAATCATCCACCATTCTTTCAATGGGGAGAGAATCATATGCAGTGACAGTAGACGACATGTCCGTAATCGTTGACAGGTCCTTCAGTCCGGACCAGATGTCAGCATCAGCAGTCGCTCCAGACTGCCCTGCATCACCGCCAGCGGGTGGGCTCGGAATTCTGAGCCTTTTCCTCGCACCCCCAGTTGCGGGAGAATGTGAAGGAGGAGATGTTGACAGGTCGCGTTCCGCTTGACTTGACAATTTTCTCACCAGCAGGTCTTTGAACCCCAGCAGACTTGTGTCTGCCGGAAAGAGAGATCCAAGGTAGGTTTTAAATCTAGGATCGAGCACGGTGGCCAAAATGTAGTGCTCTGATTTCAACAGATTGACCACCCGTGAATCCTTGTTAAGCGAATTAAGGGCTCCATCCACAAGTCCCACATGCCTAGCGGAATCGCTCCGTGTTAGCTCCTCCTTCAATGTCTCCAGCTTCTTCTGCAAAAGCCTGATGAGGGGAATGACCTGACTCAGGCTGGCAGTGTCTGAACTGACTTCACGTGTGGCAAGTTCAAAGGGCATCAGAACCTTGCACAACGTTGAAATCATTCTCCACTGCGCTTGAGACAGGTGCATTCCACCTCCTATATCGTGCTGAATTGTATAGGCTTGAATGGCCTTTTGCTGCTCCTCCAACCTCTGAAGCATATATAGGGTTGAATTCCACCTCGTTACCACTTCTTGCTTCAGATGATGGCAGGGCAGGTTCAGGCGTTTTTGGTGTTGCTCCAGTCTTCTGTACGTGGTGCCTGTACGCCGAAAGTGTCCCGCAATTCTTCTGGCCACCGACAGCATCTCTTGCACGCCCCTGTCGTTTTTTAAAAAATTCTGCACCACCAAATTCAAGGTATGTGCAAAACATGGGACGTGCTGGAATTTGCCCAGATTTAATGCGCACACAATATTGCTGGCGTTGTCCGATGCCACAAATCCATAGGAGAGTCCAATTGGGGTAAGCCATTCCGCGATGATCTTCCTCAGTTGCCGTAAGAGGTTTTCAGCTGTGTGCGTATTCTGGAAACCGGTGATACAAAGCGTAGCCTGCCTAGGAAAGAGTTGGCGTTTGCGAGATGCTGCTACTGGTGCCGCCGCTGCTGTTCTTGCGGCGGGAGTCCATACATCTACCCAGTGGGCTGTCACAGTCATATAGTCCTGACCCTGCCCTGCTCCACTTGTCCACATGTCCGTGGTTAAGTGGACATTGGGTACAGCTGCATTTTTTAGGACACTGGTGACTCTTTTTCTGAGGTCTGTGTACATTTTCGGTATCGCCTGCCTAGAGAAATGGAACCTAGATGGTATTTGGTACCGGGGACACAGTACCTCCAACAAGTCTGTAGTTGGCTCTGCAGTAATGATGGATACCGGAACCACGTTTCTCACCACCCAGGATGCCAAGGCCTCAGTTATCCGCTTTGCAGCAGGATGACTGCTGTGATATTTCATCTTCCTCGCAAAGGACTGTTGGACAGTCAATTGCTTGGTGGAAGTAGTAAAAGTGGGCTTACGAGTACGACTTCCCCTCTGGGATGACCATCGACTCCCAGCAGCAACAACAGCAGCGCCAGCAGCAGTAGGCGTTACACGCAAGGATGCATCGGAGGAATCCCAGGCAGGAGAGGACTCGTCAGAATTGCCAGTGACATGGCCTGCAGGACTATTGGCATTCCTGGGGAAGGAGGAAATTGACACTGAGGGAGTTGGTGGGGTGGTTTGCGTGAGCTTGGTTACAAGAGGAAGGGATTTACTGGTCAGTGGACTGCTTCCGCTGTCGCCCAAAGTTTTTGAACTTGTCACTGACTTATTATGAATGCGCTGCAGGTGACGTATAAGGGAGGATGTTCCGAGGTGGTTAACGTCCTTACCCCTACTTATTACAGCTTGACAAAGGCAACACACGGCTTGACAAATGTTGTCCGCATTTCTGTTGAAATACTTCCACACCGAAGAGCTGATTTTTTTGGTATTTTCACCAGGCATGTCAACGGCCATATTCCTCCCACGGACAACAGGTGTCTCCCCGGGTGCCTGACTTAAACAAACCACCTCACCATCAGAATCCTCCTTGTCAATTTCCTCCCCAGCGCCAGCAACACCCATATCCTCCTCATCCTGGTGTACTTCAACACTGACATCTTCAATCTGACTATCAGGAACTGGACTGCGGGTGCTCCTTCCAGCACTTGCAGGGGGCGTGCAAATGGTGGAAGGCGCATGCTCTTCACGTCCAGTGTTGGGAAGGTCAGGCATCGCAACCGACACAATTGGACTCTCCTTGTGGATTTGGGATTTCGAAGAACGCACAGTTCTTTGCGGTGCTTTTGCCAGCTTGAGTCTTTTCATTTTTCTAGCAAGAGGCTGAGTGCTTCCATCCTCATGTGAAGCTGAACCACTAGCCATGAACATAGGCCAGGGCCTCAGCCGTTCCTTGCCACTCCGTGTGGTAAATGGCATATTGGCAAGTTTACGCTTCTCCTCCGACAATTTTATTTTAGATTTTGGAGTCCTTTTTTTACTGATATTTGGTGTTTTGGATTTTACATGCTCTGTACTATGACATTGGGCATCGGCCTTGGCAGACGACGTTGCTGGCATTTCATCGTCTCGGCCATGACTAGTGGCAGCAGCTTCAGCACGAGGTGGAAGTGGATCTTGATCTTTCCCTAATTTTGGAACCTCAACATTTTTGTTCTCCATATTTTAATAGGCACAACTAAAAGGCACCTCAGGTAAACAATGGAGATGGATGGATACTAGTATACTTATGGATGGACGAGCGACTGCCGACACAGAGGTAGCTACAGCCGTGGACTACCGTACTGTGTCTGCTGCTAATATAGACTGGATGATAATGAGATGAAATCAATATATATATAATATCACTAGTACTGCAGCCGGACAGGTATATAATATATATTTATTATGTAATGACTGATGACGGACCTGCTGGACACTGTCAGCTCAGCAGCACCGCAGACTGCTACAGTAAGCTACTATAGTAGTATGTATAAAGAAGAAAGAAAAAAAAAAACCACGGGTAGGTGGTATACAATTATGGATGGACCAGCGACTGCCGACACAGAGGTAGCTACAGCCGTGGACTACCGTACTGTGTCTGCTGCTAATATAGACTGGATGATAATGAGATGAAATCAATATATATATATATAATATCACACTAGTACTGCAGCCGGACAGGTAGATATATTTATTATGTAATGACTGATGACGGACCTGCTGGACACTGTCAGCTCAGCAGCACCGCAGACTGCTACAGTAAGCTACTATAGTAGTATGTATAAAGAAGAAAGAAAAAACAAAAAAACCACGTGTAGGTGGTATACAATTATGGATGGACCAGCGACTGCCGACACAGAGGTAGCTACAGCCGTGGACTACCGTACTGTGTCTGCTGCTAATATAGACTGGATGATAATGAGATGAAATCAATATATATATATATATAATATCACACTAGTACTGCAGCCGGACAGGTAGATATATTTATTATGTAATGACGGATGACGGACCTGCTGGACACTGTCAGCTCAGCAGCACCGCAGACTGCTACAGTAAGCTACTATAGTAGTATGTATAAAGAAGAAAGAAAAAAAAAAACCACGGGTAGGTGGTATACAATTATGGATGGACCAGCGACTGCCGACACAGAGGTAGCTACAGCCGTGGACTACCGTACTGTGTCTGCTGCTAATATAGACTGGATGATAATGAGATGAAATCAATATATATATATATAATATCACTAGTACTGCAGCCGGACAGGTATATAATATATATTTATTATGTAATGACTGATGACGGACCTGCTGGACACTGTCAGCTCAGCAGCACCGCAGACTGCTACAGTAAGCTACTATAGTAGTATGTATAAAGAAGAAGAAAGAAAGAAAAAAAAAACGGGTAGGTGGTATACAATATTATATATATATTATATACAATTATATATATATATTATATATATTAAACTGGTGGTGATTATTAAACTGGTGGTCAGGTCACTGGTCACACTATCAGCAACTTTCAAGTAGTACTCCTAAGCAGACAATCACAATATATATTATACTGGTGGTCAGTGTGGTCACAATGGCAGTGTGGCACTCTGGCAGCAAGTCCTGCTCTCAGACTCTAACTGCTCCCCACTGTCAGTGTCTCCCCCACAAGTCAGATATACATTATACAGTCACGCTATCTATCTATCACTTCAGCAAGTAGTAGTACTCCTCCTAAAGTACTCCTCCTAATGCTCCCCAAAATTACTACTGTGTCTCTCTCTACTCTAGTCTCACTCTCTTCTCTATAAACGGAGAGGACGCCAGCCACGTCCTCTCCCTATGAATCTCAATGCACGTGTGAAAATGGCGGCGACACGCGGCTCCTTATATAGAATCCGAGTCTCGCGATAGAATCCGAGCCTCGCGAGAATCCGACAGCGGGATGATGACGTTCGGGCGCACTCGGGTTAACCGAGCAAGGCGGGAAGATCCGAGTCGCTCGGCCCCGTGTAAAAAAAACTGAAGTTCGGGCGGGTTCGGATTCCGAGGAACCGAACCCGCTCATCTCTAATATATATATATATATATATAATAGTGCAGGACGTCCTCCTAGCTTAATATAAGCAATAAGCGGAACTCTACAGGCTTTTAAATTAGATTAAATCTGTACCCTGAAGGAAAAACCAACGTCCGTAACTATTAATACAGATTTACACTAATTTAAAAGTCTGCAGAGAGCTGACTCTTCCTTTCTACTGGGAACCTATATACAGTATACACATATATACTTACTAGGTGCTTCATCGCGCCCTACGGGCGCTCTTCACACCGTCGCAAGGGGCTACGCCCCCTTAACCCTTGCATGCCTTTCTGGGGTTTAATATTTGTATTATATGGAGTATTACCTGCATTCCTTTGTTAGTGGTTAAATATTGCACAATGAAAGGGTGTGCGATGGTGAAGGAGGCGCAGCCCCTTGCGACGGCGTGAACAGCACCTGCAGGGCACGATGTACAGAATGTAGCGGGTGCGGGGGGGACTGCGGATGGTGTCTGTAGATGCTGCGGGTGGAGGTGGGGCAGAAGTGGGGGTGGGGCCCGGATGGGGAAGGTTCGGGAGGTGCTGCGGGTGGGGGAGGGGCAGAGGAGTGGGGGATGCAGATGGGGGAGGGGTCCAAAGGCACTGCAGGTGGGGGAGGGGCAGGGGTGCCACGGGTGGGAGAGGGGCAGGTGTGGGGATGTTGTGGATGGGTGAAGGGTTCCGGAGGTGCTGTGGGATGGGAAGGGACGGGAGTGCCGGGGGTGGGGTAGGGGACCGCAGGCACCATGGGTAGGGTAGGGGCAGGTACGGGTGGTGCGGCGGATGGGAAAGGAGGTCCGGAGGTGCTGCAGGTGGTGGAGGGGCAGGTGCGGCGGTGCCATTGGTGGGGGAGGGGTGGGTGAGGGGGGGACCGCGGATGGAGGAGGGTGTCTGCAGATGCTGCGGGTGGAGGGGGGCAGGTGTGGGGGGAGACATATAAGGGGGGTGAATGGTGGAGGGGGCCTGGAGGTGCTGTGGGTGGTGAAGGGGCGGAGGAGTGGGAGCCGCGGGTGGTGTAGGGGGTCTGGAGGCACTGCATGTGGGGGAGGGGTGGAGTGTCGCATGTGGTGTGGTGCATTGGGGAGAGGTCTGGAGGCGCTGCGGGTACTGTACATGCCATAAAAGGTAGTTGGAGGGTATGCAGTAACAGGGCCAGGACAGGGGTGACAGGGTCAGAACAGGGTTGACGGGGCCAGGACAGGGGTGACAGGGTCAGAACAGGGGTGACGGTGCCAGGACAGGGGTGACGGGGCCAGGACAGGGGCGACGGGGCCAGAACAGAAATGACAGGGACAGGATAGGGGTGACAGGGCCAGGGTAGGGGCGGCAGGACCAGGACAGGGGTGACGGGGCCAGTATAGGGTTGACAGGGCAAGCACAGGGGTGACAGGGCCAGGATAGGGGTAACAGGGCCAGCATAAGAGTGACAGGGCCAGGATAAGGGTGAAAGGGCCAGGATAAGGGTGAAAGGGCCAGTATAAGGGTGGCAGGGCAAGGCCACGGGTGACAGGGACATGACAGAACACAGGGCACGGGAGAGATTGGTATTAGGGACAAAACAGTGGTGAAAGACAGATGTGTCTTACCGGAGTCACTGCTGCTGGCTGCTGCTGTTCCACTCCAACCTGTTGGGATCTGCTGCTGCTGGAGACTTGGCATGGCTGACTCTCTCAGGCTGGAGTCCTGCTTCCTCTGCCCGTCCGCATCCCCCCCCCCCCTCCTCAGTCACACACCGCAGACCTCGCGCAGCTGCCGGGCACTGTGGTAAGGTGAGACTGGAAATGACTGGTTAGCCCTCAGGAGATGCTGCGGCTGGAGGGAGGAGTGGGTCGGAGCCTGCAAGCAGCTCGGATTTCTGCAGCGCTACCCGCCAGCTAAAGTGTGTGAATGAGCTGGGCGCACCTCACTTCGGGTGGCAGCGCTGCAGCTAGCGGTGGGGTTGCCGGGGTTGGAGATAACAGAGGCAGTACGGAACCTGCACAGCGGCAGGTGCCCCACAAAACTGCAGCTAAGAAGCGTGGAGTGTGCCAGAAAGTGACGCTCCTCTGCGCCAGAGAGACCCTGCTGAGTATGCCGATGTGGGGGGTCAAGCACACAGTGAGCCGGTGCCCGTCTGTCTGTATGACATACCCCTCACACACCCCCATACCTCCCAAATGTCCCGATTTTTGCGGGACAGTCCCATTTTTTGGGGTATGTCCCGCTGTCCCACCCGCGGGTCGCAGTGTCCCGCGGTGGGGGGGGGGGGGGGGGCAGTTGGAAAGCTCCTGTACTCGCTGTTCTGTTTAGCAGAGCAGCGGTGAATAGTGGAGACAGAGGGAGAGGGGGCATCAGGGGGTACAGATTAAGGGGGGGTTCCAGCAGCAGAGCCGGATTAAGGGGGGGGGGGGGCAGGGGGTACGTACCGTTGGCCCCACAGTTTTAGGGGGCCCCCCGGCTGGAGTAGCTCTGTCCCAGCTCAGAAGCTCCCCCCCCCCCCCCCCGTCCTGCCAGCAACAACGGCAGCATTGTGCTACAGTCAGCACACGCTGCTGCGTGTTGGCAGGTCTGTGGTGTTGCAGGGAGGCAGCAGTCTCCCTGCTTGCTTCTGCCTGTGCTGGTGTGTAGCACCTCCTCTGGATTTAGCCCTAGCTGAGGGGCCAAAATCCCATTAAAAACTAAAAATAAAAATCGGAATTTGCATAAGGGGGCGTGGCCGCGCGTCCCGCGATTAGGCCACGCCCCCAACCCACAGCAGGCACAGCAATGAGATAGGGCTCCCCTGTCTCAAGTGCCCTGAGCCCCCCGGACTCATAATCAGCCCCTGGGGGCATGCCAGCAGCTCACAGAGCGCTGTGCATGCCCCCTCACTGACGAAAACGGGGACCCTCCCGTGAAGCCACGCCCCCTTTTCGCCGAGTGTGTGTCCCTCCTTCTGCCTGAAGAAAGCTCCTGCAGAAAGCTGGGAGGTATGCACCCCTGCATGTGCCATGCCCATACTATCTGCTTCTGCTCCTGTAGATTTGGCCAGATCTGTGACTCTTTGACTAACTCCGCCCAGTCTTGTGACTCCGCCCAGCGTTAGCAAATGAATCACAAAGTCACAGATCTTGGCTATTATATAGGAGATAGCTATAAATATATATATATTTTTTATATAGCTCATCTGTCTGCCTCTTTATTAAGGGCCCCGTTGTCTGAAGTGCTCCGGGCCCCCCGTAGCCTTAATCCAGCTCTGCCTGTGGCCTAAACCTACCCCCACCCCCCCTCCAGCAGCCTAAACCTAACCCTCCCCGGTGATGCTGAAACCTAACCCCCCATTCCCGCAGCCTAAACCTAACACTCCCCTACCACAGCCTAACCCTCCCTTCCCCGCAGCCTCACCCTAACCCTCCCTTCCCCGCAGCCTCACCCTAACCCTCCCTTCCCCGCAGCCTCACCCTAACCCTCCCTTTGCAGCCTAAACCTAACCACCCCACAGCTTACCTCTCTGTGTGTCTGTATTTTGTCTGCTGGATCCCGACCCTCGGGATCCTGACTGGATCATGACAGTATGCGGTTAACATACCGACCGTTAGGATCCCGGCGGTCACAATACAAACACCAGGATCCCAACGGGGGCCCCATACTGCCACCGGTGTAGTGGTGAAGTAGGCAATTCCCCCTCTATGGGTGTCCACGACACCCATTGCTGGAGAATAGAACCTGTGGCAAGCAAACGTTGAGCGCGCAGCATGAATAGCGCCGCTTAGTTGCACTCGCCCCCCAGTCGGCATTCTATCGCTCGGGACCCATCATGACCTATGAAATGTACTGTCATAATGTAAACCTTCAGTACCAAAACTAGGGAGGCACATAAAACACTAAGATCGGGTTGCATCAGTTATCTCAGTTAGCCTGTGATACATCCCATTCTCGCAGTCAAGGCCACCATTAGATTTTTTTTTTAAATTGCCAAAATTTGGACAGTCAATCTATCATATAAATTATATGATACCCTAGCCCAGCCTCCGTCACAATACCAACGCTGGGATCCCAACTGTGAGATTGTCCGGAGGGGATGGGGGTTGAGCGCAATGAAGCTACTTGTGGGCTCACTGCGCTTGCCACACAGCGGGCTCGGTGGCTCACTGCGCTCGCCACAGGTTCTATATCCAAGTGGGGACAGTCCCTGTTGGCCGGCATGTAGATTGGTGGGATTTTGAGCGGGCGGGATGTAGTGGTCAGTATTGTAACCACCAGTCACATAGCTACATCCCCACTCAGACCCCCCCCCAAACTACCTCCCTCTCGCACGTATACCCCAGCCTCCTCCCTCTCACACATATATACCCAGGCCTGCCCCAGCTTTCTCCTTCTCACACACATATACTGTACACCAGCCATCTGCCTTTTAAACAAATATACCCAGCCCTGTCCCATCCATCTCACACACATATACTTCAGCTCTGCCCCATTCACCTCCCATCCACACACATATACCTCAGCCCTGCCCCATACACCTCCCTCTCACACACATATACCCCAGCCACCTCCCGCTCACACATATAGATATCGTAGCCCTGCCTCAATGCGTTCAGCCGGAGTTTCCCAGTGTATAACAAATAATGGGAGCGCAGATACAATGAAAAGTTATTAGTATTTTTAATATACACATATAATAATAAAAACATCTATGACCACAATTAAGATATAGGTTGCTTGACACCTCCTATGGAGACTACAGCACAGTTCTTTGTATCCGGAGTTAGTTCCACATTGGAATTATCATAGTCCCATATAATGTGTGTATACCCGCAGGGGTTAATTATTAAAAGTTACACAGTGTAACAGCAATTAATACTGCAGCAAGTCTCCCCCCACAATGACTACTTTATATGCTCACCGCTGCTGGGGTTCTTTTGCAACAAACTCCAGATCATGAAGGACAGTGGTGGTAAATGGCATGCACCTATTGAGAACGGAGCACTGTAGGTGAGTATGGTTTAGTTGGAGGGGTCGCTGTCAGCAGCCTCCAGCGGGACTCATGCTTGGATGCCGGTAATCAAGGTGGAGGGGTGAGATGGTAACGCGGCTCCCCATACAGTCGTGAAGAGGGAGGGCGCGGCTGCAGACTGGTGGTATTAGCGGGCACCGGAATGGCAGTGTACGGCTCTATAGGAGTGCTCCTTGACGCTTTTCTCCACTGTCACGATATAGCGGTTTCCTCAGAATGCGTTTCCCAGTGTGCTGCTTGGTCTGCAATGAGCCTGCAGGCATAATGTTTCCTTCTATCTAATTTATGTTAAATGTGATGCTTCCTTGTGTTCTTATGTATTGTTCGTCCATGTTGTTGTTGTTGTTGTTGTTTTTTTCTTCTCCTCCATGGCAGTGGCCATTTTGCTGAGGACATATCTGTACAGAAATCCTTGTTTGCAGCTGCAGAGTCCAACCCCCTCTCTTCCGAGCTCTGTACTGCAGTTCCAGCAGTCCCCCCTGATGGTGGCCATGGCCGCAATCACCTGCATACTGGCATTTTGTTGCTACAGTATGCAGGATCACATAAATGCTGAAACAACTTGTTAGATATAGAGCTTTCAGAGCTATGAAAAGACTCCCGAGTTTATATTCCAGGAGTCCTAATGAGCATGCATGGCCATGACGTATGGAGAAGGATGCATTGGTGCAATGTTATCTGCTGTTGACCTTTTTAATACATATGGGGATCAATTGTACTGTGGTAAACATCCCAAAACAGCAGTCCCGACCTGAATGAATGGCATCTTGTGTTTGACGAAGATGCAACCAGCAGCTTCTTACATGTGAATCTGCAGGCTGCTGCTACTCTATGTCATTGATACACATACTGTACACTGTGTGTACTGCTGAGCTATGATGTCAAATACCTCACCCCTAGACCAAGGAGGAGATAATGTCACCCTTCAACCTGTAAGTGGTGCAATGACAGTGAGTTTGGGTCATTCCCAACGGCTGTTTCTTTTCTGTGTTTTATTGTATTCAGAATGCTGATGATTATAGTCTATTATCTCACTGATTAATTTACATTTTTTATTTGTACGTCTTAACAGTTTGTAAAGAGAAGAGTTTATTTCCCACACACTTATAATAATATGGGGGCAGAAGACACGGGTATAGGAAATGAAGTTGTGCCAGACAGGAACAATGAACAATTATTGTAGCGGGATAAAATGTAATTAATGAGATGTGGGTAGAAACTCAGAAACACTGCTTTGTTGACGTAAAATGTTAACTAATGTTATTTTTAACATAACAACTGTTCTGCGGACAGGCTCAGACTGGCCCACTGGGGTACTAGGTAAATGCCTGACTGGCCCCTGCTCAGCTCACTGTTTACAATGGGGGTAATTCCAAGTTGATCGCAGCAGGAATTTTGTTAGCAGTTGGGCAAAACCATGTGCACTGCAGGGGAGGCAGATTTAACATGTGCAGCGAGAGTTAGATGTGGGTGGGGTGTGTTCAATCTGCAATCTAATTTGCAGTGTAAAAATAAAGCAGCCAGTATTTACCCTGCACAGAAACAAAATAACCCACCCAAATCTAACTCTTTCTGCACATGTTATATCTGCCTCCCCTGCAGTGCACATGGTTTTGCCCAACTGCTAACAAAATTCCTGCTGTGATCAACTTGGTATTACCCCCATTGAGTGAGCAGAGCAGATGCATAGACGGGCACAAGCTGCGGCCTGGAGAGTGTACCGCTAAATATTGTAATTGAAAGTAAACCCAAGTTGTAATGGCATCGGGGGAAAGGATGCCCTGGTCTGTGGTCCCATTGGGGCATGTGGGCCCTTTCTGGTGTCTTTCCCCTCCACAAGGACCAGCCACTCTGTTAAATGTCCTGTCTGCAGTTTGGCAACTCTCTGCCAAAATTGGCTCAGCTCCATATCTGTCAGCCTAAGGAAAGATGACTAGACTGACACAAAAGGCTTACATTTGCTCCTGTACGCTCTCCCCCCACCTCCTCTCTATTCCCTTTCCCTTCCACACTGATATTAATGTAATGTAGTGGGAGGTATTAAGACTAAGGTATTATTAAGCCTATTTATATAATACTAGTTAATAAATGGACCCAGTGTCTGCCGGGTCACCTCTGCCGCTCAGCCACTCCCCTCACCCCCCCGTTCTGTCCGGTTGTCTTCTTTCTCATTTCTACAGTGTGCACATGCACATATTGTAATATATTTCGTATTACAGTTCTATGTGCACAACTGAGATGTGTCCCACAGCAACCAATCAAACTAATTTACTCTATCTATTGGGGTTCCTCAAGGCTTTGTTCTTGGCAGTCAGTTTTTTTCTTTATTTTCTTCTCTCTGTAAACTATGTCCACCTTCAGTCTCCAACTACAATGAAGACAACACTCAATTCTATCTCTCTACCCATAACCTGTCAACCTCTTTAACCTCTACTGTGTATCCAACTGCCTCTCTGTCACCTACACATGGGTGTCCCATCAATAGCAAAAGCAATTCCCCATTCTTGCTGATTTGTTATTAAAGCTAAGGCTGTATATATCACAATACTGAGCTTATGGGTTTGATTCCCACCATGAATCTAACTGTGTGGAGTTTGTATATTCTCCCCGTGCTTGCGTGGGTTTCCTCTGGGTACTCTTATGTATTCTCTAAAGCCACCTCTTCAGTACAGACTACCCAACCTCTACATTACACTACTGCCGGCAGGGGAAGTCAAAAGCTTATAAAACTCTGGTAGGTGTTCTCAGATTCAATTTCTTGACTAGAGACAATTCAACCCTTACTTGACACTACTTACTGCAAGCATTCCACCAGCTATGGTCTTGCTCTCCTCACTTTTGTCTCATCATTGCCCTATCCCTCTAGGTTGTAAGCTCTAACCAACAGGATCTGTCTACCTTCTGATAAAGTCCACTCTGTTTCTTCTTTCTATGTATGCTTTGTATTTTGTATGATCTATTCATTATTATTATTATTATTATAATTATAATGAATTTTATTATTAAATGTTGATAATAGCTATCACTTTAGTAGCACAGTCCAGACAACAACAGCTGATATCGGGATGACTGTTATAGGATGGGTAAAGGGGGGTACACACGGAGCGATAATCTAAGCAATCTGACTAGATTGCTTAGATTTTCAGCAAGATCGCTCTGTGTGTAGCCCTAACAGCAATAGCGATGCGCAGCCCCACGCATCGCTATCGCTGGTGCTTTATTGGCCTGCCGTGCAGGCCAATCTAGCGGGTCGCTCACTTCACCCGCTGGGTGAAATGAGCGTCCCCCCCGTCTCCCCCTGCCGCTCAGCACACATCTCTCCCGCATCGGCCCGTCTATATGGGCCTTAACAGTATGCTATGTGTCCAATATAGTTTTATATGAAAAGTTTATTCAATTTAATTCATACAAATATATGCCACATCTTAGGTTTCAGCAAATATGCAAATTTACTTCTGATTACTAAAATTACAATAGTGTAGCTCTTTGCAAATCCTAAAAAAATTAGAGTCCAAAATGTAGATTCCAAAAAGACTCATTATCTAAATAGCTGTTGTGCTTTTAATAAAGGAAAGCAGAAATACAGATCTGCTGGCAGGACTCCACAGTAATGAAATGTTTACAAGGCACACATTTGGCACTTTGCATTGGTTTAACATTAGTCTGTACTACAAGACATAAATTACAATGTGTTCATTATATATTCACACCTCATAAAACATATTATTATGGAAAGTCAGTAAAATATGAACTTGATCCAAATATTAAATGAGCAGCTGTGTATGATTGCTGAATAAATGCGTTATTAACAGTGCAGTGTCCCTGGTTTTGTCATATACTGTACTTAGTTTCCTTGGTTGAACTGTGCGTAATGTTAACTTTACTGTGTTCTCTAGATTTTCTATTGTATGGACCATCATGGGACCTTCTAAAGTTGGCTCTCTAGCCTACCTGGGGTGTCCTGAGGATGTTCCAAGTTACTGCACAGACTGCAGGGTGCCTGCCTGGAGCATCCAAAAGACTCTCCGAGCGGAGCTGCAGCAGAGGCATCCTGCTAGCATCCTGGCATTCTGCTAGCTAGAAGCAAGAGCCATGGGACATTAATGGTGCTGTCCCCAGAGCCCCTGCATTCTGTGTGATGACACTGCATGCACAGTCCTATTTACAGGCAGGGTCCTGTTTAAGAGATGAGGGTACCCAATAGGTTGACTCCGTGCGGGCCCCCTTTTCTTTGCAGCGCAGTGGTCTCACTGGCAGGTCACAGGTCGCTACTGTGCATGCTCATGTCTCCGAAAACATGGCACCTGCCATGTACCCAGAGACTAATCTCTACTGTGCATGTGCAAATCACTGGGAAAATTTTCATTTTCTGAGTGATTTCTGTTGCAGCAGCAGCAGCAGCAGCAGAGTCGACGTGGGACTCCGGAGAGGTAAGTAATTAAATATGGGTGCAGGGTGTGTGGTGTGGGCCCCTCTGGACCCTGCACCGCACACATTGCACCCATTATAAATTCACCTGTGGTTATGTCCACAATCATCCTCATGTTATTTTGCCTCTGAAGTCTTGACCACCAAAAGAACTGTTAGACCCCAATACTAGACATAGCCAAGCATGTAATTGTGTGGTCACTACCTGTTTGGAAAATCAATGCTCACTGCAGAAACTGTGTTTCCCACAAGGACACAACTATATGTTGCCCACAATGTCATGAACCGCCTCCACCCTCTTGGTACCCTTGCTTGAAGCATAAAATAATACAGTTTGTACAAGTGGGCCTCAGGTGTGTCTGGACCGTTTCCGGGGCAGGCCGAGGTGGATGCGTGACGTCACACGCAGCAGCTGTGACACATCTACAACCCAAGCTGAGTTAGGCCCTAAAGCTGAGTACACACTGGAGCAACTTGACAGTGGATCCTATGGCCGGTCCTCACATCACTGATTTGATTCGGCATCTCCATATATTGGCACTCTTGTCACAGCTGGGCGGACATTTGAATTTGCCCAAGGGCCAGATTAACAATGGGGGAGATTGAGCTACAGCTCCAGGCCACCACATAAAAATAGGCCCATCATCATGACAGCATGATGATCACTAGCCACCAGCTGGCCAAATGGTCAGCCATAAATCATATCTATTAAGATTGCATGTCTATTTTTTCTCGCAAATTATACACTTGTTAAAATTTTTACATATTTAGGAAGACTTTGGAGCTAATGCTGTAGGCAATGTACAAGCCCACATGGCTCTGGCCACACCCACACAGCACTGATCACAGCTCCCCTGTTTCTCACGATAGGCCCTTGAATTTTTTCAGCTCCAGGCCCTTAATCTGGCCCTGCATCCAGCTGTGATCTCAGTCCTTGCAACAAGTGTACGGGCGGCGGACCGTCCATACACACAGCCAGATGTGTCGATATTGTTGGCAGAGTGTTCTGGCTATCTGGTGCAGTGACGTCAGTCCACACACTTTGTGACTTAAACAGTAATGTAGGTTTATTTAGTGTACACAGGTGACTCAGATGTAACACTGATAGCGGTAATCAGGAGCCCATATATCACAAAAGGTAACAACATTAGGTACTGGTACTTATCAGGAGATGTCTATGGTGGTGAAGCATGGAGGACTGCACAGCTGTGCAGTCTGACTCCCACTGAAGATGATGCATGCACTGGAACACTGTGATTCTCTGTAGCTGAGATCTGCTCCCAGTCTCGGCTCTACACACTTGTATACCAGGACTCTGTCTCTCAGTCTCTCTGTGTGTGTCACACTCTCCTCATTCTCTCTGAGATGGAGGAACAGGAACTTACATCATATAACTGCGCCTCTGAGTGCCTCCTGGCACTAGAGGTCTGACAATAGGGGATGCATCCATAGGCTGGTACACAGAAGGAGACAGGTACAGAGCACACCATGGTGGTCATTCCTCGCTCAAGACTGTCTCCGGTCACAAGTTTAAAGAACATGACATTTTATCAAACAAATCAATAAAGTCACTCCTGTAACTGAAAACATAACGTGAAGCAAAAACAGTAAGAATAAATCAACATTAACCATATTCTAGTCCACATTCCATCAGGAATGCTGGTAGCAAGTGTGATGACTGTCCTTTTGTCAACATGTTGGCAATATTTTCTTCCCTTGCAACATATTGCACATTGACGGACTTGTTTTCCTCCAACTCACGAATGAAATGATGTCTTAAAGCAATGTGCTAAGACCGCCAATGATGCTTTATGCTACAAAAAATATCAATTGCTCCCTTGTTATCACACTTTCTGTTGATGATCACACTGTGGTAATGAAGACCTAATTCGCATAAAGTCTCTCTTATCCAAAGTGCTTCATTTGAAGTTTCTGTGAGCGCCATGTACTCTGCATCTGTTGTAGAAAGAGCAACTGTGGGTTGTTTCCTACTTGCCCAGTTTACGGCTGCGCCAGCCAGTGCAAACAGGTATCCAGTATAAGAACGTCTATCATCCTCATCTGATTATCAGTCGGCATCACAGAATACTTTTAAGCTGGTATCTGATGATCTTGTAAATTTCTGCTTTAGTGAACTTGTTCCTTTGAGGTACCTTAGTATTCTCTTTACAGTGTTGTCTCCCAGGATTATTTGCAAACTATCTTGGTGACATGGCCTTGACCATCTTTGTACTTTTATCAATGGGAGTACTTACTGGTTTTGCATCTGTCATTCCGTACTTGGAAATTATTGCCTCAATGTATGTTTGTTGGTCAATTGGGACAGTTCTCTCTTGCAGGTTTTGTACAATTTTCATACCTATTAGATGATTTGCAGGGTCTAGATCTTTCAACTTGAATCTTTGTTTAAGCTGGTGCTTGACGTCAGGGATGTGATCTTCTTGACCTGCCAAAAGTAAATCATCCACATAGACAGCTATGATGAACAAGTTTTCTTTGATGGTTTTGTGGTATAGGCAGTGATCAGTCTCTGACCTAACAAAGTTAATTTCTAGTAATGCTGCATCCAACTTTACACACCAGCAACGACCACTTTGCTTGAGACTGTATAGCAACTTCTTTAAGAGACAAACTTTCCCAGTCTGGATTATGTCCATATCATAATGTTAAGGGTGGTTCCATATAATTTCCTCAATCAATTCGCCATTTAGGAATGCGGAATCAAAGTCTAGTTGATATAACAGTAGATCATGTAGTATAGCAACAGTAGTCACTAACCTTAAGGTGCTATACCTTATGTCTGGTGAATAGATCTCTCCGTAATCGATTCCATACTTCTGGGTGTATCCCTTGGCAACAAGGCAGGTTTGTAATGAGCTACTGTCCCGTCTGCATTCAATTTCTTGCAGAAAACCCACTTGTTCTTAATCGTTTTACGGTCGCTTGGTCTATCAATCATAGTCCATATACTGTTATCATTTAGTGCTGACAGTTCTGTATCAATTGCTGACTTCTACTCTGTCCAATCACTGCTTGACTTTGCTTCCTATTTGTTTTGAGGTTCACAGTAAGCTATGTTTGCATACTCCTCACTGTATTTCCTGGCTGGAATACCTTTGTTGCTCCTCGTGGAACTTCTGTTCTCTGACTTGTTGTCTGCTTTGACACTCTCAGATTCAGACGTGCTCTCTGCTGCCTGTACATCCAATAACACATTTTGTTGTTGCTCCACTGCTCCAGTTTATTGTGCTGTCTCATAGAATACCACATCTCTGGAATTAAGAAGACGTTTACTTGTAACATCTCAAAGTCTGTATCTTTTGTCGCAGTATCCGAACATTATACATTCTATGGATTTTGGATCTAGTTTTTCCTTTTCTCCTTTGGTATATGTGCAAAAGCTTTGCTCCCGAAGACACAAAGATGACTGATACTTGGCTTTTTTTTAACCTTTGTTGGCCACTGTAGGTGCACAATTCTTTAGGTATACTGCAGTAGATACTGCTTCTGCCGAAAACCTTTTTTCCAGGCCAGCATCACTTAACATAGGGGGTAATTCTGAGTTGATCGCAGCAGGAACTTTGTTAGCAGTTGGGCAAAACCATGTGCACTGCAGGGGAGGCAGATATATCATGTGCAGAGAGAGATAGATTTGGGTGTGGCGAGTTCAATCTACAATCTAAATTGCAGTGTAAAAATAAAGCAGCCAGTATTTACCCTGCACAGAAACAAAATAACCCACCCAAATCTAACTCTCTTTGCACATGTTATATCTGCCCCCCCTGCAGTGCACATGGTTTTGCCCAACTGCTAAAAAATTTCCTGCTGCGATCAACTTGGAATTACCCCCATAGTCCGTGCTCTTTCAACAATTGTGCGGTTTGTCTGCTCACTCACGCTATTCTGTTCCAATTGTGTAGGCAATTGTTAGCTAATGCTTTATGCCATATTTTCTAAGGAATGCGGCTAAAACTGTGTTATCATACTCTCCACCGTTGTCTGATCTCAGGACCTTTAGTTTAAGACCTGTCTGATTCTCCACCAGATTTTTGTACTCCACAATTTTGTTGACAACTTCACTTTTCTCCTTAAGGAAGTACACGTGTGTCATTCTTGTGGCGTCATCAATGAGAGTCATGAAACACCTGTAGCCACTGATTGATTCTTCCTCCATTGGACCATACACGTCTGTGTGCACTAGAGCTAACGGTGTCTCTGTACTATTATCTGACTGTGGAAATAGTTTGTTACCATTCCATTTAGCAATATCTGGACGTTGTCATAACCTAGATGACCCAAGCATTTGTGCCATAGCCGTAACTAGGTATGGGTGAGAGGTGCTTTGCACACAGCGCAATGCGCTGTGGGGCGGAAAAATCTCTGCATGTACCCATTGGGCTACGCCACACTACCGCCTGCTGCCCGAGGAGCACAGTGTGGAGGACTGCTAGTCTGCTAGGTGCTGTGCTCGCCGCTACATCCCCCTTACTCCCCCAAAATGGGATACGCCGCCGCTGCTCCGCTCACCAGTGTTACTATTGTGGAGGACTGGAGGCATCACCCGGCAGCAGCAGCTGATCTTGAGGGGAGGAGGCTGAGGATGAGGCGCTGAGCATGCTCTTCAGCAATCCTTTCTCCCCTCAGCTAGACTCCTCAACGCTGGGTGTGACGTCCTCATGCTCGCCCAGGGCAGTCAGCAAGCCTCTTTCCCAGCCAGCGTTCGGTCCCTGACATGGGGTGCTGCAGCTGCAGAAGAGCAAGGGAAGGCATAAAGCAGGGACCCGTACACCAGCACCTGTCAGCGCTGCACTCATCCATCAAGGAGTTGTACTTACACGAGCGCACACCACCACCCGCAGGTTAGGGACTTATTACAGCCCCCCCATTCCCAAACCCCCCCTTGTTGGCCGCTCACCTGCACTCTCCATAGATCACCTGCTCTCTCCGTTCCTCTCACCCTAGCCCTCACCCCACGTTCCTCTCACCTACTCTAACCCTAAACCTCCCCCAGCGTTTGTCTCACCTGCTCTCACCCTAGCCCTCCCCCAGTGTTCCTCTCACCTGCTCTCACCTTAGCCCTCCCCCAGTGTTCCTCTCACTTGCTTTCTCCCTAGCCCTCCCCCCGCATTCCTCTCACCTGCTCTCTCCATAGCCCTCCCCCCACGTTCCTCTCACCTGCTCTAACCCTAGCTCTCCCCCCGCATTCCTCTCACCTGCTCTAACCCTAGCCCTCTCCCCCACATTCCTCTCACCTGCTTTCTCCCTAGCCCTCCCCCGCGTTCCTCTCACCTGCTCTCTCCATAGCCCTCCCACCACGTTCCTCTCACCTGCTCTAACCCTAGCCCTCCCCCAGTGTTCCTCTTACCTTTCTCCCTAGCCCTCACCCAGCGTTCCTCTCACCTGCTCTCACCCTAAACCTCCCCCCACATTCCTCTCACCTTCTCTCACCCTAGCCCTCCCCCAGTGATCCTCTCACCTGCTTTCTCCCTAGCCCTCCCCCTGCGTTCCTCTCTCCTGCTCTCTCCCTAGCCCTCCCCCAGTGATCCTCTCACCTGCTTTCTCCCTAGCCCTCCCCCTGCGTTCCTCTCTCCTGCTCTCTCCCTAGCCCTCCCCCAGTGTTCCTCTCACCTGCTTTCTCCCTAGCTTCCCCTCGCATTCTTCTCTCCTGCCCTCTCCCTAGCCCTCCCCCTGTGTTCCGCTCACCTGATTTCTCCCTAGCCCTCCCCCTGTGTTCCTCTCACCTGCTCTCATCCTAAATCTCCCCCTGCATGCCCTTCACCAGCTCTCTCCCTAGCCCTCACCCCACGTGCCCCTCACCTGCTCTAACCCTAGCCCTCCCCCTGCATGCCCCTCACCTGCTCTAACCCTAGCCCTCCCCCCGCATTCCTCTCACCTGCTCTAACCCTAGCCTTCCCCCCGCGTGGCCCTAACCTGCTCTAACCCTAGCTCCCCACCCCCACGTTCCTCTCACCTGCTCTAACCCTGCCAAATGTGTAAAAAAGGGGGACTCAGCCTGCTGTTTTGTGTAAAAACTGGACTTTGCCTGCTGTAATGTGTAAAAAGGAGGACTCTGCTGCTGTAATGTGTAAAAGGGGGTTCTGCTGCCATAAATAGGCCCACAAGCAGTGGCAGGCTGGGCTGGTCCCATTTTCAGCACCTTGGGCCGTGGGTTGATATCTACAGCATGGGGAATTGAGGACTGTCTATAGCAGTACCCAGACAGTATTAGTACAGTGCACACGTGAACTCGCCCCCTTGCTATGCCTCTTCCTCCGCTGCTGCATGCTTTCTGAGAGCCGTCAGTCACTATGCAGCTGAATCAGCCTGGACGCTAAGAAAGACATGACAGCACCGTAGCGCGCCTGGCCTCACAGTCTCCCGGTCACTGACAGTATTTCCCGGATCCCGCCTCCTTCTCCTGCACCCGCGGCCCGCCTTCTACTGTTAGCGGCTCCGCTCCACAACATCTGTCTCCCATCCCTGTCGCGGTGGAACAGGATGTCTGCATAATTGAAGAGGCCAAGTTCTGCCAGGATCCCCATGAATATGTGAGTTGTTCCCTGCTGTGCACTTTGAGGAGGGATAGACCATAAGCAGGGCTACACTGCTACCGCTTCTCCCTAGACTATCGCCCCGATCCCATCCGCAGCAGCTTGGCTTGCCCCCAACCTCTTGGGGTCGACGTTCTGGGTATTTTGCCATTGGCCTGTGGAAGCAAGGAGTTAGCTTCTATACCAGGATGTATTGCCCCCTATACCCCCTCCTTATCCTCCCATTACTGATCTTCTGTGAATGCAGCTCTTACACCTGTACTGCCCCCTGTACCCTCCACTGACCTGCTGTGAAAGCAGCTCTTACACCTGTACTGCCCCCTGTACCCTCCACTGACCTGCTGTGAAAGCAGCTCTTACACCTGTACTGCCTCCTGTACCCCCCCACTGACCTCCTGTGAATGCAGCTCTTACACCTATACTGCCCCCTGTACCCCCCACTGACCTGCTGTGAAAGCAGCTCTTACACCTGTACTGCCTCCTGTACCCCCCTACTGACCTCCTGTGAATGCAGCTCTTACACCTGTACTGCCTCCTGTACCCCCCCACTGACCTCCTGTGAATGCAGCTCTTACACCTGTACTGCCTCCTGTACCCCCCCCCCACTGACCTCCTGTGAAAGCAGCTCTTACACCTGTACTGCCTCCTGTACCCCCCCCCACTGACCTCCTGTGAATGCAGCTCTTACACCTATACTGCCCCCTGTACCCCCCACTGACCTGCTGTGAAAGCAGCTCTTACACCTGTACTGCCTCCTTTACCCCCCCACTGACCTCCTGTGAAAGCAGCTCTTACACCTGTACTGCCTCCTGTACCCCCCCACTGACCTCCTGTGAAAGCAGCTCTTACACCTGTACTGCCTCCTGTACCCCCCCACTGACCTCCTGTGAATGCAGCTCTTACACCTGTTTTTCCCCCTGTACCCCCCACTGACCTGCTGTGAAAGCAGCTCTTACACCTGTACTGCCTCCTGTACCCCCCCACTGACCTCCTGTGAATGCAGCTCTTACACCTGTACTGCCTCCTGTACCCCCCCACTGACCTCCTGTGAATGCAGCTCTTACACCTGTACTGCCTCCTGTACCCCCCCACTGACCTCCTGTGAAAGCAGCTCTTACACCTGTACTGCCTCCTGTACCCCCCCCCCACTGACCTCCTGTGAATGCAGCTCTTACACCTATACTGCCCCCTGTACCCCCCACTGACCTGCTGTGAAAGCAGCTCTTACACCTGTACTGCCTCCTGTACCCCCCCACTGACCTCCTGTGAAAGCAGCTCTTACACCTGTACTGCCTCCTGTACCCCCCCACTGACCTCCTGTGAATGCAGCTCTTACACCTGTTTTGCCCCCTGTACCCCCCACTGACCTGCTGTGAAAGCAGCTCTTACACCTGTACTGCCCCCTGTACCCCCCCACTGACCTCCTGTGAATGCAGCTCTTACACCTGTTTTGCCCCCTGTACCCCCCACTGACCTGCTGTGAAAGCAGCTCTTACACCTATACTGCCCCCTTTACCCCCCACTGACCTCCTGTTAAAGCAGCTTTTACACCTGTACTGCCCCCTGTTGCCCCCCTCTGTACCCTTCCATTACTGACCTGCTGTGAAAGCAGCCCTGCTCCCTGTACTCCCCCGCCTCTGACCTGCTGTGAAAGCAACTCTAATACCTGTAAACATAGAAACATAGAAACATAGAATTTGACGGCAGATAAGAACCACTTGGCCCATCTAGTCTGCCCCTTTTTTATTTTATCCTTTAGGCAATCTCAACCCTTTTTTAACCTTAATTCTTTGTAAGGATATTCATATGCCTGTCCCAAGCATGTTTAAATTGCCCTACAGTCTTAGCCTCTACCACCTCTGATGGGAGGCTATTCCACTTATCCACTACCCTTTCTGTGAAGTAATTTTTCCTTAAATTTCCCCTGAACCCCCCCCCCCTCCAGTCTCAATGTATGCCCTCGAGTTCTAATACTTCTTTTCCTTTGAAGAATGTTTCCCTCCTGAACTTTGTTAAGACCCTTGATATATTTGAAAGTTTCTATCATGTCCCCCCTTTCCCTTCTCTCCTCCAAACTATACATGTTAAGATCTTTTAGCCTTTCCAGGTAAGTTTTGTGATGTAGGCCATGCACCATTTTAGTTGCCCTTCTTTGTACACTCTCTAATGTATTTATATCCTTCTGGAGATAGGGTCTCCAGAATTGGACACAGTATTCCAGATGGGGCCGTACCAATGACCTATACAGTGGCATTATCACTTCTTTTTTCCTGCTACTGATTCCTCTCCCTATGCAACCAAGCATCTGACTTGCCTTTCTCATTGCTTTGTTGCATTGCTTTCTTGCCTTCAAGTCACTTGAAATAGTGACTCCTAAATCTCTTTCCTCCTCAGTAGTTTCCATTATAGTACCCTTGATACTATACTTAGCCTTTGGGTTTTTGAGACCCAAGTGCATGATTTTGCATTTTTTTTGCATTAAACTGTAGTTGCCACATTCTTGACCATTTCTCAAGCATACCTAGGTCATTAATCATTTGTTTGACCCCTCCCGGTGTGTCTACCCTGTTGCATATCTATGTATCATCTGCAAAAAGGCATATCTTCCCTTCAATACCATCTGCAATGTCACCAACAAATATATTAAAGAGAACTGGACCAAGTACAGATCCCTGGGGTACTCCACTGGTAACATTTCCCTCCATAGATTGCACTCCATTAACTACGACTGTCTGTTTCCTATCCTGCAACCAGGTTCTTATCCATTTAACTGATTTATAATCCACCCCCAGGCTTTCAAGTTTATTTAGCAGTCTGCGATGTGGGACAGTGTCAAATGCCTTACTAAAGTCTAGATATGCTACATCTACAGCTCCCCCTTGATCTATTATTTTCATCACATAGTCAAAAAAGTCAATAAGATTTGTTTGGCATGATCTCCCACCAGTAAATCCATGCTGTTTTGGATCCTGTAAGTTGTTTGATTTAAGATATTCCACAACTCTTTCTTTTAATAGTTTTTCCATTACTTTCCCTACTACTGATGTAAGGCTTACTGGTCTGTAATTACTTGCTTCTTCCTTGCTTCCACTTTTGTGCAGTGGAACTACATTTGCTCTTTTCCAGTCCTCTGGAATAGCACCTGTATTTAGTGACTGGTTAAATAAGTCTGTTAAAGGTGTAACCAGCACATCTTTTAGCTCTTTGAGTATCCTTGGGTGTATCCCATCTGGTCCCATTGATTTATCCACTTTTAGTTTTGAAAGTTCTGTTAGGACCTTCTCCTCTGTAAATGTATTTTCATCTACCTTATTTTTATAAATGTCCTTGCAACTTAACTGTGGCCCCATCCCTTCTTCTGTAGTAAATACTGAGCAAAAATAATTATTTAGGTGATCTGCTATTGCCTTGTCTCCCTCCACCAAATGCCCACTCTCTGTCTTAAGTCTTATTATTCCTCCATTTGATTTTCTCCTTTCACTTATATACTTAAAAAAAGTTTTGCCCCATTTATCTACTGACTGGGCCATTTTCTCCTCAGCTTCTGCCTTTGCACGTCTGATCACTTTCTTAGCATCCTTCCGTCTGCCCAGATACACCTCTTTGTCGTTATTATTTTGAGTCTGTTTGTATTTCCTAAAAGCCATCTTTTTTGCTTTCACACTAGTTGATACTTCTTTTGTGAACCACACTGGCTTCCTTTTCCTGGTGCTTTTCCTAACGATTTTGATACAGAGGTCTGTTGCACTTAGCATTGCACTTTTCAGTTTTTTCCACCTCTCCTGCACTCCTTCCAAGTTCCTCCAGTCTTAAACATCTCCCCATTTTTGCAAAGTCAGCATTTCTAAAATCCAACACCTTTGTTTTTGTGGGACAGGAGTTGGATCCTATCTTTATACTAAACCATACTGCTTGATGATTACTGGATCCCAGATGCTCACCCACATATATATCAGATATCCTATCACCATTTGTAAGAATTAGATCTAAAATTGAGTCTTTGCGAGTGGGCTCCCTCACCAATTGCTTGAGAGATGCTCCCTGTAAGGAATGTAGAAATTTGCCACTTGTAGCTGAACTTGCAAAAGACCCCTCCCAATTTACATCGGGTAAATTAAAGTCTCCCATGATTATGACTTCTCCCTTAAAAGCCATTTTAGAGATGTCCAACAATAGGTTCCTGTCCAAATCCTGCCCCTGGCCTGGTGGTCTATAGATCACCCCAATGCGAATAATGTCCTTCTTCCCAGTTTCTATGGTGACCCAAAGGGCCTCAGTTTTGGCTTCAATTTTTTGTATTAAAGTAGCATTACTGACTGACCCCTGTACTGACCCCTGTACCCCCCTCTGACCTGTTGCGAATGCAGCTCTTACACCTGTACTGCCCTCTGTACCCCCCCTCTGTACCCTCCCATTACTGGCCTGCTGTGAAAGCCGCACAGCTCCCTGTACCACCCCCCCCCGCCTCTGACCTGCTGTGAAAGCAACTCTACCTGTACTGCCCCCAGTACTCTCCCATTACTGACCTGCTGTAGCAGCACACAACTCTAGGGATGGGATCCTCTCACCATCAGTGTGTCAGTGTTTACAATAAGGCCTATAATGACTATATTCTCTGTTACACATATTATGTGTTCTGGTGCAGGATGTTTCTGGTGTTTGCACTGATGTTTGGGGGCTGGGAACTTGTTTATATAATGGTGTTTCTAATGCTGGGTACACACTGGTCGATATATCGCCCGTTCAATTGAACGGCCGATATATTGCTTGTCCATCGCCCAGTGTGTACCAGCAATTTGTCTGTGAACGACGTCATTCGCAGACATATTGTGTTGGCTGTGTAGCACAGATAATAGCTGATATATCTAAAGATATATCAGTGTATGGAGCTGTGTGCACAGGCGATCCACCGCCCGCCCGTATACTTGCTGCATAAGCTGGTTGTGATTGACAGCGCAACTAGACAGGCACATGTAAACGCTCACACAGTTGCGACGTCAGTGACGACTGATTGGGCAGTGTGTATGCAGAACACACTGCCACATCTGTCTATAGATATTTATTTAAGTGTGTATCCAGCCTAACACCCATGGAATAAATAGTGTGATAATCACATGAAATGTAGTGTTCTGTATTGAAAAGTGGATGTACCGTAATTTGTGAAGTTTTGGTTCTTTAGGATCTGATTTATTTAGTTTTGTTTTATCTGCCCATAGTATACAATATTGATAGGTTTAATTATCTTAAGTCATTTTATATTACACCTTTAGGTTTGAGCCGTTTCATTACTGTATTTTGAAAGTAATATAGGTTTGAAGCAAAGGGCTTCCATGACACTGCTGTGGTCTATATTGTTCTAAATGAGCTACTGTATGCATATTGAAGGGTTACCTTTGAAGTTGTTACCTTTGTTATAAATAATTATATATTTTTTAATCATCTTTTCATGCCTTTTCCTTCCGTCCCTCTGTAAGGCTGCACTCCCATTTACCCATGAGAATGCAGCTGGCTTTCCATTTTAGAATGGCACCTGAAAAGGTAGCTGGCAGCATGGATCAATTGATAGCTAGTGCTTGTGTCTTTATATTGGTCTATGGAACCACACACACACCACCATTGAAGGTAGGCACTTGCCACAGCCCATGATGCAGACCACGTTTCCATACCACTGGTCATGCGCCCCCCACCCCACCACCACCACCACCACTAGTCACAACCCCAGCAGCTGCGTATAATAGGCCCTTGGGAAATTACAGCTCCAGGCCCTTAATCTGGCACTGCCTTGCATGTGTCTTAATCTTATCCTTCTCATTAGACCTTTACCATCATATGCATGTTGCAGGGCTGTCCACATGTCCTTAGCTGACACTTTCCCACTGAATATTAAATAGACATGCTGATCCACAGCTAAACCTAAATCAGTCCGATGGCTCTGTCTACGTCATCTGGGTTTGGACTTGCTAACCTTCCACAACTTTTCCCGTTTAAGCTGCATCTCCATGGCAAACTTCCATGTAGCATAGTTCTCTGAACCTTTCAGCTTAGCAAAGTTCATGCTGTGTCCTGTATTATTAATCCTTTTTGCACTCGTATAAAATGTCACTTTAAACTGTGTCACTGTGATTATTCAACAGCACTCAGGGGGTTAATCTTCAAGTACACATGGGTCTGGGCGCGGGACAGGGCCCATAACCTGTTGGCAGAGTCTTCTGGGCTGTCTGGTGCAGTGACATCAGTCCACACACTTTGTGACTTAAACAGTAATGCAGGTTTATTTAGTGTACACAGGTGACTCAGATGAAACACTATATATCACATAAGGTAACAGCATTAGGTAGTGGTACTTATCCGGAGATGTCTGTGATGGTGAAGTATGGCTGTGCAGTCTGACTCCCACTGCAGAGAAGATAATGCATGCACTGGAACACTGTGAGTCTCTGTAGCTGAGATCTCGACTCTGCACACTTGTACACCAGGACTCTGTCTCTCAGTCTCTCTGTGTTTGTCACACTCTACTCACTCTCTCTGAGATGGAGGAACAGGAACTTACATCGTATGACTCCTATCCGAGTGACTCCTGGTACTAGAGGTCTGACACTAGGGGATGCACCCATAGACTGGTACACAGAAGGAGACAGGTACAGAGTGCACCATATCCTAATAGATAAACTGTATCTGCAGATATAATGGGCATCGGCTGTGCAGCAGGGCCAACAAGATATGTCTGTAAATTATGTTGTTCACCCACATATCGGGTGTACACTAGAGATGAGCGCCGGAAATTTTTCGGGTTTTGTGTTTTGGTTTTGGGTTCGGTTCCGCGGCCGTGTTTTGGGTTCGACCGCGTTTTGGCAAAACCTCACCGAATTTTTTTTGTCGGATTCGGGTGTGTTTTGGATTCGGGTGTTTTTTTCAAAAAAACCCTAAAAAACAGCTTAAATCATAGAATTTGGGGGTAATTTTGATCCCAAAGTATTATTAACCTCAAAAAACATAATTTACACTCATTTTCAGCCTATTCTGAACACATCACACCTCACAATATTATTTTTAGTCCTAAAATTTGCACCGAGGTCGCTGTGTGAGTAAGATAAGCGACCCTAGTGGCCGACACAAACACCGGGCCCATCTAGGAGTGGCACTGCAGTGTCACGCAGGATGTCCCTTCCAAAAAACCCTCCCCAAACAGCACATGACGCAAAGAAAAAAAGAGGCGCAATGAGGTAGCTGTGTGAGTAAGATTAGCGACCCTAGTGGCCGACACAAACACCGGGCCCATCTAGGAGTGGCACTGCAGTGTCACGCAGGATGTCCCTTCCAAAAAACCCTCCCCAAACAGCACATGACGCAAAGAAAAAAAGAGGCGCAATGAGGTAGCTGACTGTGTGAGAAAGATAAGCGACCCTAGTGGCCGACACAAACACCGGGCCCATCTAGGAGTGGCACTGCAGTGTCACGCAGGATGTCCCTTCCAAAAAACCCTCCCCAAACAGCACATGACGCAAAGAAAAAAAGAGGCGCAATGAGGTAGCTGACTGTGTGAGAAAGATAAGCGACCCTAGTGGCCGACACAAACACCGGGCCCATCTAGGAGTGGCACTGCAGTGTCACGCAGGATGTCCCTTCCAAAAAACCCTCCCCAAACAGCACATGACGCAAAGAAAAAAAGAGGCGCAATGAGGTAGCTGTGTGAGTAAGATTAGCGACCCTAGTGGCCGACACAAACACCGGGCCCATCTAGGAGTGGCACTGCAGTGTCACGCAGGATGTCCCTTCCAAAAAACCCTCCCCAAACAGCACATGACGCAAAGAAAAAAAGAGGCGCAATGAGGTAGCTGACTGTGTGAGAAAGATAAGCGACCCTAGTGGCCGACACAAACACCGGGCCCATCTAGGAGTGGCACTGCAGTGTCACGCAGGATGTCCCTTCCAAAAAACCCTCCCCAAACAGCACATGACGCAAAGAAAAAAAGAGGCGCAATGAGGTAGCTGTGTGAGAAAGATAAGCGACCCTAGTGGCCGACACAAACACCGGGCCCATCTAGGAGTGGCACTGCAGTGTCACGCAGGATGTCCCTTCCAAAAAACCCTCCCCAAACAGCACATGACGCAAAGAAAAATAAAAGAAAAAAGAGGTGCAAGATGGAATTGTCCTTGGGCCCTTCCCACCCACCCTTATGTTGTATAAACAAAACAGGACATGCACACTTTAACCAACCCATCATTTCAGTGACAGGGTCTGCCACACGACTGTGACTGAAATGACGGGTTGGTTTGGACCCCCACCAAAAAAGAAGCAATTAATCTCTCCTTGCACAAACTGGCTCTACAGAGGCAAGATGTCCACCTCATCATCATCCTCCGATATATCACCGTGTACATCCCCCTCCTCACAGATTATCAATTCGTCCCCACTGGAATCCACCATGTCAGCTCCCTGTGTACTTTGTGGAGGCAATTGCTGCTGGTCAATGTCTCCGCGGAGGAATTGATTATAATTCATTTTAATGAACATCATCTTCTCCACATTTTCTGGATGTAACCTCGTACGCCGATTGCTGACAAGGTGAGCGGCGGCACTAAACACTCTTTCGGAGTACACACTTGTGGGAGGGCAACTTAGGTAGAATAAAGCCAGTTTGTGCAAGGGCCTCCAAATTGCCTCTTTTTCCTGCCAGTATAAGTACGGACTGTGTGACGTGCCTACTTGGATGCGGTCACTCATATAATCCTCCACCATTCTATCAATGGTGATAGAATCATATGCAGTGACAGTAGACGACATGTCCGTAATGGTTGTCAGGTCCTTCAGTCCGGACCAGATGTCAGCATCAGCAGTCGCTCCAGACTGCCCTGCATCACCGCCAGCGGGTGGGCTCGGAATTCTGAGCCTTTTCCTCGCACCCCCAGTTGCGGGAGAATGTGAAGGAGGAGATGTTGACAGGTCGCGTTCCGCTTGACTTGACAATTTTCTCACCAGCAGGTCTTTGAAACCCAGCAGACTTGTGTGCGCCGGAAAGAGAGATCCAAGGTAGGTTTTAAATCTAGGATCGAGCACGGTGGCCAAAATGTAGTGCTCTGATTTCAACAGATTGACCACCCGTGAATCCTTGTTAAGCGAATTAAGGGCTCCATCCACAAGTCCCACATGCCTAGCGGAATCGCTCTGTCTTAGCTCCTCCTTCAATGTCTCCAGCTTCTTCTGCAAAAGCCTGATGAGGGGAATGACCTGACTCAGGCTGGCAGTGTCTGAACTGACTTCACGTGTGGCAAGTTCAAAAGGTTGCAGAACCTTGCACAACGTTGAAATCATTCTCCACTGCGCTTGAGACAGGTGCATTCCACCTCCTATATCGTGGTCAGTTGTATAGGCTTGAATGGCCTTTTGCTGCTCCTCCAACCTCTGAAGCATATAGAGGGTTGAATTCCACCTCGTTACCACCTCCTGCTTCAGATGATGGCAGGGCAGGTTCAGGCGTTTTTGGTGGTGCTCCAGTCTTCTGTACGTGCTGCCTGTACGCCGAAAGTGTCCCGCAATTTTTCTGGCCACCGACAGCATCTCTTGCACGCCCCTGTCGTTTTTTAAAAAATTCTGCACCACCAAATTCAAGGTATGTGCAAAACATGGGACGTGCTGGAATTTGCCCAGATGTAATGCACGCACAATATTGCTGGCGTTGTCCGATGCCACAAATCCACAGGAGAGTCCAATTGGGGTAAGCCATTCCGCGATGATCTTCCTCAGTTGCCGTAAGAGGTTTTCAGCTGTGTGCGTATTCTGGAAACCGGTGATACAAAGCGTAGCCTGCCTAGGAACGAGTTGGCGTTTGCGAGATGCTGCTACTGGTGCCGCCGCTGCTGTTCTTGCGGCGGGAGTCCATACATCTACCCAGTGGGCTGTCACAGTCATATAGTCCTGACCCTGCCCTGCTCCACTTGTCCACATGTCCGTGGTTAAGTGGACATTGGGTACAGCTGCATTTTTTAGGACACTGGTGACTCTTTTTCTGAGGTCTGTGTACATTTTCGGTATCGCAACCCTAGAGAAATGGAACCTAGATGGTATTTGGTACCGGGGACACAGTACCTCCAACAAGTCTTTAGTTGGCTCTGCAGTAATGATGGATACCGGAACCACGTTTATCACCACCCAGGATGTCAAGGCCTCAGTTATCCGCTTTGCAGTAGGATGACTGCTGTGATATTTAATCTTCCTCGCAAATGACTGTTGGACAGTCAATTGCTTGGTGGAAGTAGTAAAAGTGGTCTTACGACTTCCTCTCTGGGATGACCATCGACTCCCAGCAGCAACAACAGCAGCGCCAGCAGCAGTAGGCGTTACACGCAAGGATGCATCGGAGGAATCCCAGGCAGGAGAGGAATCGTCAGAATTGCCAGTGACATGGCCTGCAGGACTATTGGCATTCCTGGGGAAGGAGGAAATTGACACTGAGGGAGTTGGTGGGGTGGTTTGCGTGAGCTTGGTTACAAGAGGAAGGGATTTACTGGTCAGTGGAGTGCTTCCGCTGTCACCCAAAGTTTTTGAACTTGTCACTGACTTATTATGAATGCGCTGCAGGTGACGTATAAGGGAGGATGTTCCGAGGTGGTTAACTTCCTTACCCCTACTTATTACAGCTTGACAAAGGGAACACACGGCTTGACACCTGTTGTCCGCATTTCTGGTGAAATACCTCCACACCGAAGAGCTGATTTTTTTGGTATTTTCACCTGGCATGTCAACGGCCATATTCGTCCCACGGACAACAGGTGTCTCCCCGGGTGCCTGACTTAAACAAACCACCTCACCATCAGAATCCTCCTTGTCAATTTCCTCCCCAGCGCCAGCAACACCCATATCCTCCTCATCCTGGTGGACTTCAACACTGACATCTTCAATCTCACTATCAGGAACTGGACTGCGGGTGCTCCTTCCAGCACTTGCAGGGGGCGTGCAAATGGTGGAAGGCGCATGCTCTTCACATCCAGTGTTGGGAAGGTCAGGCATCGCAACCGACACAATTGGACTCTCCTTGTGGATTTGGGATTTCGAAGAACGCACAGTTCTTTGCTGTGCTTTTGCCAGCTTGAGTCGTTTCATTTTTCTAGCGAGAGGCTGAGTGCTTCCATCCTCATGTGAAGCTGAACCACTAGCCATGAACATAGGCCAGGGCCTCAGCCGTTCCTTGCCACTCCGTGTGGTAAATGGCATATTGGCAAGTTTACGCTTCTCCTCCGACAATTTTAGTTTAGGTTTTGGAGTCCTTTTTTTTCTGATATTTGGTGTTTTGGATTTGACATGCTCTGTACTATGACATTGGGCATCGGCCTTGGCAGACGACGTTGCTGGCATTTCATCGTCTCGGCCATGACTAGTGGCAGCAGCTTCAGCACGAGGTGGAAGTGGATCTTGATCTTTCCCTAATTTTGGAACCTCAACTTTTTTGTTCTCCATATTTTATAGGCAGAACTAAAAGGCACCTCAGGTAAACAATGGAGATGGATGGATTGGATACTAGTATACAATTATGGACGGACTGCCACGGTTAGGTGGTATAAAAAAACCACGGTTAGGTGGTATATATTATAATAATAATACAATTATGGATGGACGGACTGCCTGCCGACTGCCGACACAGAGGTAGCCACAGCCGTGAACTACCGCACTGTACACTGGTTGATAAAGAGATAGTAGTATACTCGTAACAACTAGTATGACACTATGACGACGGTATAAAGAAAGAAAAAAAAATACCACAGTTAGGTGGTATATATTATAATAATAATACAATTATGGATGGACGGACTGCCTGCCGACTGCCGACACAGAGGTAGCCACAGCCGTGAACTACCGCACTGTACACTGGTTGATAAAGAGATAGTAGTATACTCGTAACAACTAGTATGACACTATGACGACGGTATAAAGAATGAAAAAAAAACCACGGTTAGGTGGTATATATTATAATAATAATACAATTATGGATGGACGGACTGCCTGCCGACTGCCGACACAGAGGTAGCCACAGCCGTGAACTACCGCACTGTACACTGGTTGATAAAGAGATAGTAGTATACTCGTAACAACTAGTATGACACTATGACGACGGTATAAAGAAAGAAAAAAAAATACCACAGTTAGGTGGTATATATTATAATAATAATACAATTATGGATGGACGGACTGCCTGCCGACTGCCGACACAGAGGTAGCCACAGCCGTGAACTACCGCACTGTACACTGGTTGATAAAGAGATAGTAGTATACTCGTAACAACTAGTATGACACTATGACGACGGTATAAAGAATGAAAAAAAAAACACGGTTAGGTGGTATATATTATAATAATAATACAATTATGGATGGACGGACTGCCTGCCGACTGCCGACACAGAGGTAGCCACAGCCGTGAACTACCGCACTGTACACTGGTTGATAAAGAGATAGTAGTATACTCGTAACAACTAGTATGACACTATGACGACGGTATAAAGAAAGAAAAAAAAGCAAGGAGTTAGCTTCTATACCAGGATGTATTGCCCCCTATACCCCCTCCTTATCCTCCCATTACTGATCTTCTGTGAATGCAGCTCTTACACCTGTACTGCCCCCTGTACCCTCCACTGACCTGCTGTGAAAGCAGCTCTTACACCTGTACTGCCCCCTGTACCCTCCACTGACCTGCTGTGAAAGCAGCTCTTACACCTGTACTGCCTCCTGTACCCCCCCACTGACCTCCTGTGAATGCAGCTCTTACACCTATACTGCCCCCTGTACCCCCCACTGACCTGCTGTGAAAGCAGCTCTTACACCTGTACTGCCTCCTGTACCCCCCTACTGACCTCCTGTGAATGCAGCTCTTACACCTGTACTGCCTCCTGTACCCCCCCACTGACCTCCTGTGAATGCAGCTCTTACACCTGTACTGCCTCCTGTACCCCCCCCCCACTGACCTCCTGTGAAAGCAGCTCTTACACCTGTACTGCCTCCTGTACCCCCCCCCACTGACCTCCTGTGAATGCAGCTCTTACACCTATACTGCCCCCTGTACCCCCCACTGACCTGCTGTGAAAGCAGCTCTTACACCTGTACTGCCTCCTTTACCCCCCCACTGACCTCCTGTGAAAGCAGCTCTTACACCTGTACTGCCTCCTGTACCCCCCACTGACCTCCTGTGAAAGCAGCTCTTACACCTGTACTGCCTCCTGTACCCCCCCACTGACCTCCTGTGAATGCAGCTCTTACACCTGTTTTTCCCCCTGTACCCCCCACTGACCTGCTGTGAAAGCAGCTCTTACACCTGTACTGCCTCCTGTACCCCCCCACTGACCTCCTGTGAATGCAGCTCTTACACCTGTACTGCCTCCTGTACCCCCCCACTGACCTCCTGTGAATGCAGCTCTTACACCTGTACTGCCTCCTGTACCCCCCCACTGACCTCCTGTGAAAGCAGCTCTTACACCTGTACTGCCTCCTGTACCCCCCCCCCACTGACCTCCTGTGAATGCAGCTCTTACACCTATACTGCCCCCTGTACCCCCCACTGACCTGCTGTGAAAGCAGCTCTTACACCTGTACTGCCTCCTGTACCCCCCCACTGACCTCCTGTGAAAGCAGCTCTTACACCTGTACTGCCTCCTGTACCCCCCCACTGACCTCCTGTGAATGCAGCTCTTACACCTGTTTTGCCCCCTGTACCCCCCACTGACCTGCTGTGAAAGCAGCTCTTACACCTGTACTGCCCCCTGTACCCCCCCACTGACCTCCTGTGAATGCAGCTCTTACACCTGTTTTGCCCCCTGTACCCCCCACTGACCTGCTGTGAAAGCAGCTCTTACACCTATACTGCCCCCTTTACCCCCCACTGACCTCCTGTTAAAGCAGCTTTTACACCTGTACTGCCCCCTGTTGCCCCCCTCTGTACCCTTCCATTACTGACCTGCTGTGAAAGCAGCCCTGCTCCCTGTACTCCCCCGCCTCTGACCTGCTGTGAAAGCAACTCTAATACCTGTAAACATAGAAACATAGAAACATAGAATTTGACGGCAGATAAGAACCACTTGGCCCATCTAGTCTGCCCCTTTTTTATTTTATCCTTTAGGCAATCTCAACCCTTTTTTAACCTTAATTCTTTGTAAGGATATTCATATGCCTGTCCCAAGCATGTTTAAATTGCCCTACAGTCTTAGCCTCTACCACCTCTGATGGGAGGCTATTCCACTTATCCACTACCCTTTCTGTGAAGTAATTTTTCCTTAAATTTCCCCTGAACCCCCCCCCCCTCCAGTCTCAATGTATGCCCTCGAGTTCTAATACTTCTTTTCCTTTGAAGAATGTTTCCCTCCTGAACTTTGTTAAGACCCTTGATATATTTGAAAGTTTCTATCATGTCCCCCCTTTCCCTTCTCTCCTCCAAACTATACATGTTAAGATCTTTTAGCCTTTCCAGGTAAGTTTTGTGATGTAGGCCATGCACCATTTTAGTTGCCCTTCTTTGTACACTCTCTAATGTATTTATATCCTTCTGGAGATAGGGTCTCCAGAATTGGACACAGTATTCCAGATGGGGCCGTACCAATGACCTATACAGTGGCATTATCACTTCTTTTTTCCTGCTACTGATTCCTCTCCCTATGCAACCAAGCATCTGACTTGCCTTTCTCATTGCTTTGTTGCATTGCTTTCTTGCCTTCAAGTCACTTGAAATAGTGACTCCTAAATCTCTTTCCTCCTCAGTAGTTTCCATTATAGTACCCTTGATACTATACTTAGCCTTTGGGTTTTTGAGACCCAAGTGCATGATTTTGCATTTTTTTGCATTAAACTGTAGTTGCCACATTCTTGACCATTTCTCAAGCATACCTAGGTCATTAATCATTTGTTTGACCCCTCCCGGTGTGTCTACCCTGTTGCATATCTATGTATCATCTGCAAAAAGGCATATCTTCCCTTCAATACCATCTGCAATGTCACCAACAAATATATTAAAGAGAACTGGACCAAGTACAGATCCCTGGGGTACTCCACTGGTAACATTTCCCTCCATAGATTGCACTCCATTAACTACGACTGTCTGTTTCCTATCCTGCAACCAGGTTCTTATCCATTTAACTGATTTATAATCCACCCCCAGGCTTTCAAGTTTATTTAGCAGTCTGCGATGTGGGACAGTGTCAAATGCCTTACTAAAGTCTAGATATGCTACATCTACAGCTCCCCCTTGATCTATTATTTTCATCACATAGTCAAAAAAGTCAATAAGATTTGTTTGGCATGATCTCCCACCAGTAAATCCATGCTGTTTTGGATCCTGTAAGTTGTTTGATTTAAGATATTCCACAACTCTTTCTTTTAATAGTTTTTCCATTACTTTCCCTACTACTGATGTAAGGCTTACTGGTCTGTAATTACTTGCTTCTTCCTTGCTTCCACTTTTGTGCAGTGGAACTACATTTGCTCTTTTCCAGTCCTCTGGAATAGCACCTGTATTTAGTGACTGGTTAAATAAGTCTGTTAAAGGTGTAACCAGCACATCTTTTAGCTCTTTGAGTATCCTTGGGTGTATCCCATCTGGTCCCATTGATTTATCCACTTTTAGTTTTGAAAGTTCTGTTAGGACCTTCTCCTCTGTAAATGTATTTTCATCTACCTTATTTTTATAAATGTCCTTGCAACTTAACTGTGGCCCCATCCCTTCTTCTGTAGTAAATACTGAGCAAAAATAATTATTTAGGTGATCTGCTATTGCCTTGTCTCCCTCCACCAAATGCCCACTCTCTGTCTTAAGTCTTATTATTCCTCCATTTGATTTTCTCCTTTCACTTATATACTTAAAAAAAGTTTTGCCCCATTTATCTACTGACTGGGCCATTTTCTCCTCAGCTTCTGCCTTTGCACGTCTGATCACTTTCTTAGCATCCTTCCGTCTGCCCAGATACACCTCTTTGTCGTTATTATTTTGAGTCTGTTTGTATTTCCTAAAAGCCATCTTTTTTGCTTTCACACTAGTTGATACTTCTTTTGTGAACCACACTGGCTTCCTTTTCCTGGTGCTTTTCCTAACGATTTTGATACAGAGGTCTGTTGCACTTAGCATTGCACTTTTCAGTTTTTTCCACCTCTCCTGCACTCCTTCCAAGTTCCTCCAGTCTTAAACATCTCCCCATTTTTGCAAAGTCAGCATTTCTAAAATCCAACACCTTTGTTTTTGTGGGACAGGAGTTGGATCCTATCTTTATACTAAACCATACTGCTTGATGATTACTGGATCCCAGATGCTCACCCACATATATATCAGATATCCTATCACCATTTGTAAGAATTAGATCTAAAATTGAGTCTTTGCGAGTGGGCTCCCTCACCAATTGCTTGAGAGATGCTCCCTGTAAGGAATGTAGAAATTTGCCACTTGTAGCTGAACTTGCAAAAGACCCCTCCCAATTTACATCGGGTAAATTAAAGTCTCCCATGATTATGACTTCTCCCTTAAAAGCCATTTTAGAGATGTCCAACAATAGGTTCCTGTCCAAATCCTGCCCCTGGCCTGGTGGTCTATAGATCACCCCAATGCGAATAATGTCCTTCTTCCCAGTTTCTATGGTGACCCAAAGGGCCTCAGTTTTGGCTTCAATTTTTTGTATTAAAGTAGCATTACTGACTGACCCCTGTACTGACCCCTGTACCCCCCTCTGACCTGTTGCGAATGCAGCTCTTACACCTGTACTGCCCTCTGTACCCCCCCTCTGTACCCTCCCATTACTGGCCTGCTGTGAAAGCCGCACAGCTCCCTGTACCACCCCCCCCCGCCTCTGACCTGCTGTGAAAGCAACTCTACCTGTACTGCCCCCAGTACTCTCCCATTACTGACCTGCTGTAGCAGCACACAACTCTAGGGATGGGATCCTCTCACCATCAGTGTGTCAGTGTTTACAATAAGGCCTATAATGACTATATTCTCTGTTACACATATTATGTGTTCTGGTGCAGGATGTTTCTGGTGTTTGCACTGATGTTTGGGGGCTGGGAACTTGTTTATATAATGGTGTTTCTAATGCTGGGTACACACTGGTCGATATATCGCCCGTTCAATTGAACGGCCGATATATTGCTTGTCCATCGCCCAGTGTGTACCAGCAATTTGTCTGTGAACGACGTCATTCGCAGACATATTGTGTTGGCTGTGTAGCACAGATAATAGCTGATATATCTAAAGATATATCAGTGTATGGAGCTGTGTGCACAGGCGATCCACCGCCCGCCCGTATACTTGCTGCATAAGCTGGTTGTGATTGACAGCGCAACTAGACAGGCACATGTAAACGCTCACACAGTTGCGACGTCAGTGACGACTGATTGGGCAGTGTGTATGCAGAACACACTGCCACATCTGTCTATAGATATTTATTTAAGTGTGTATCCAGCCTAACACCCATGGAATAAATAGTGTGATAATCACATGAAATGTAGTGTTCTGTATTGAAAAGTGGATGTACCGTAATTTGTGAAGTTTTGGTTCTTTAGGATCTGATTTATTTAGTTTTGTTTTATCTGCCCATAGTATACAATATTGATAGGTTTAATTATCTTAAGTCATTTTATATTACACCTTTAGGTTTGAGCCGTTTCATTACTGTATTTTGAAAGTAATATAGGTTTGAAGCAAAGGGCTTCCATGACACTGCTGTGGTCTATATTGTTCTAAATGAGCTACTGTATGCATATTGAAGGGTTACCTTTGAAGTTGTTACCTTTGTTATAAATAATTATATATTTTTTAATCATCTTTTCATGCCTTTTCCTTCCGTCCCTCTGTAAGGCTGCACTCCCATTTACCCATGAGAATGCAGCTGGCTTTCCATTTTAGAATGGCACCTGAAAAGGTAGCTGGCAGCATGGATCAATTGATAGCTAGTGCTTGTGTCTTTATATTGGTCTATGGAACCACACACACACCACCATTGAAGGTAGGCACTTGCCACAGCCCATGATGCAGACCACGTTTCCATACCACTGGTCATGCGCCCCCCACCCCACCACCACCACCACCACTAGTCACAACCCCAGCAGCTGCGTATAATAGGCCCTTGGGAAATTACAGCTCCAGGCCCTTAATCTGGCACTGCCTTGCATGTGTCTTAATCTTATCCTTCTCATTAGACCTTTACCATCATATGCATGTTGCAGGGCTGTCCACATGTCCTTAGCTGACACTTTCCCACTGAATATTAAATAGACATGCTGATCCACAGCTAAACCTAAATCAGTCCGATGGCTCTGTCTACGTCATCTGGGTTTGGACTTGCTAACCTTCCACAACTTTTCCCGTTTAAGCTGCATCTCCATGGCAAACTTCCATGTAGCATAGTTCTCTGAACCTTTCAGCTTAGCAAAGTTCATGCTGTGTCCTGTATTATTAATCCTTTTTGCACTCGTATAAAATGTCACTTTAAACTGTGTCACTGTGATTATTCAACAGCACTCAGGGGGTTAATCTTCAAGTACACATGGGTCTGGGCGCGGGACAGGGCCCATAACCTGTTGGCAGAGTCTTCTGGGCTGTCTGGTGCAGTGACATCAGTCCACACACTTTGTGACTTAAACAGTAATGCAGGTTTATTTAGTGTACACAGGTGACTCAGATGAAACACTATATATCACATAAGGTAACAGCATTAGGTAGTGGTACTTATCCGGAGATGTCTGTGATGGTGAAGTATGGCTGTGCAGTCTGACTCCCACTGCAGAGAAGATAATGCATGCACTGGAACACTGTGAGTCTCTGTAGCTGAGATCTCGACTCTGCACACTTGTACACCAGGACTCTGTCTCTCAGTCTCTCTGTGTTTGTCACACTCTACTCACTCTCTCTGAGATGGAGGAACAGGAACTTACATCGTATGACTCCTATCCGAGTGACTCCTGGTACTAGAGGTCTGACACTAGGGGATGCACCCATAGACTGGTACACAGAAGGAGACAGGTACAGAGTGCACCATATCCTAATAGATAAACTGTATCTGCAGATATAATGGGCATCGGCTGTGCAGCAGGGCCAACAAGATATGTCTGTAAATTATGTTGTTCACCCACATATCGGGTGTACACTAGAGATGAGCGCCGGAAATTTTTCGGGTTTTGTGTTTTGGTTTTGGGTTCGGTTCCGCGGCCGTGTTTTGGGTTCGACCGCGTTTTGGCAAAACCTCACCGAATTTTTTTTGTCGGATTCGGGTGTGTTTTGGATTCGGGTGTTTTTTTCAAAAAACCCTAAAAAACAGCTTAAATCATAGAATTTGGGGGTAATTTTGATCCCAAAGTATTATTAACCTCAAAAAACATAATTTACACTCATTTTCAGCCTATTCTGAACACATCACACCTCACAATATTATTTTTAGTCCTAAAATTTGCACCGAGGTCGCTGTGTGAGTAAGATAAGCGACCCTAGTGGCCGACACAAACACCGGGCCCATCTAGGAGTGGCACTGCAGTGTCACGCAGGATGTCCCTTCCAAAAAACCCTCCCCAAACAGCACATGACGCAAAGAAAAAAAGAGGCGCAATGAGGTAGCTGACTGTGTGAGAAAGATAAGCGACCCTAGTGGCCGACACAAACACCGGGCCCATCTAGGAGTGGCACTGCAGTGTCACGCAGGATGTCCCTTCCAAAAAACCCTCCCCAAACAGCACATGACGCAAAGAAAAAAAGAGGCGCAATGAGGTAGCTGACTGTGTGAGAAAGATAAGCGACCCTAGTGGCCGACACAAACACCGGGCCCATCTAGGAGTGGCACTGCAGTGTCACGCAGGATGTCCCTTCCAAAAAACCCTCCCCAAACAGCACATGACGCAAAGAAAAAAAGAGGCGCAATGAGGTAGCTGTGTGAGTAAGATTAGCGACCCTAGTGGCCGACACAAACACCGGGCCCATCTAGGAGTGGCACTGCAGTGTCACGCAGGATGTCCCTTCCAAAAAACCCTCCCCAAACAGCACATGACGCAAAGAAAAAAAGAGGCGCAATGAGGTAGCTGACTGTGTGAGAAAGATAAGCGACCCTAGTGGCCGACACAAACACCGGGCCCATCTAGGAGTGGCACTGCAGTGTCACGCAGGATGTCCCTTCCAAAAAACCCTCCCCAAACAGCACATGACGCAAAGAAAAAAAGAGGCGCAATGAGGTAGCTGTGTGAGAAAGATAAGCGACCCTAGTGGCCGACACAAACACCGGGCCCATCTAGGAGTGGCACTGCAGTGTCACGCAGGATGTCCCTTCCAAAAAACCCTCCCCAAACAGCACATGACGCAAAGAAAAATAAAAGAAAAAAGAGGTGCAAGATGGAATTGTCCTTGGGCCCTTCCCACCCACCCTTATGTTGTATAAACAAAACAGGACATGCACACTTTAACCAACCCATCATTTCAGTGACAGGGTCTGCCACACGACTGTGACTGAAATGACGGGTTGGTTTGGACCCCCACCAAAAAAGAAGCAATTAATCTCTCCTTGCACAAACTGGCTCTACAGAGGCAAGATGTCCACCTCATCATCATCCTCCGATATATCACCGTGTACATCCCCCTCCTCACAGATTATCAATTCGTCCCCACTGGAATCCACCATGTCAGCTCCCTGTGTACTTTGTGGAGGCAATTGCTGCTGGTCAATGTCTCCGCGGAGGAATTGATTATAATTCATTTTAATGAACATCATCTTCTCCACATTTTCTGGATGTAACCTCGTACGCCGATTGCTGACAAGGTGAGCGGCGGCACTAAACACTCTTTCGGAGTACACACTTGTGGGAGGGCAACTTAGGTAGAATAAAGCCAGTTTGTGCAAGGGCCTCCAAATTGCCTCTTTTTCCTGCCAGTATAAGTACGGACTGTGTGACGTGCCTACTTGGATGCGGTCACTCATATAATCCTCCACCATTCTATCAATGGTGATAGAATCATATGCAGTGACAGTAGACGACATGTCCGTAATGGTTGTCAGGTCCTTCAGTCCGGACCAGATGTCAGCATCAGCAGTCGCTCCAGACTGCCCTGCATCACCGCCAGCGGGTGGGCTCGGAATTCTGAGCCTTTTCCTCGCACCCCCAGTTGCGGGAGAATGTGAAGGAGGAGATGTTGACAGGTCGCGTTCCGCTTGACTTGACAATTTTCTCACCAGCAGGTCTTTGAAACCCAGCAGACTTGTGTGCGCCGGAAAGAGAGATCCAAGGTAGGTTTTAAATCTAGGATCGAGCACGGTGGCCAAAATGTAGTGCTCTGATTTCAACAGATTGACCACCCGTGAATCCTTGTTAAGCGAATTAAGGGCTCCATCCACAAGTCCCACATGCCTAGCGGAATCGCTCTGTCTTAGCTCCTCCTTCAATGTCTCCAGCTTCTTCTGCAAAAGCCTGATGAGGGGAATGACCTGACTCAGGCTGGCAGTGTCTGAACTGACTTCACGTGTGGCAAGTTCAAAAGGTTGCAGAACCTTGCACAACGTTGAAATCATTCTCCACTGCGCTTGAGACAGGTGCATTCCACCTCCTATATCGTGGTCAGTTGTATAGGCTTGAATGGCCTTTTGCTGCTCCTCCAACCTCTGAAGCATATAGAGGGTTGAATTCCACCTCGTTACCACCTCCTGCTTCAGATGATGGCAGGGCAGGTTCAGGCGTTTTTGGTGGTGCTCCAGTCTTCTGTACGTGCTGCCTGTACGCCGAAAGTGTCCCGCAATTTTTCTGGCCACCGACAGCATCTCTTGCACGCCCCTGTCGTTTTTTAAAAAATTCTGCACCACCAAATTCAAGGTATGTGCAAAACATGGGACGTGCTGGAATTTGCCCAGATGTAATGCACGCACAATATTGCTGGCGTTGTCCGATGCCACAAATCCACAGGAGAGTCCAATTGGGGTAAGCCATTCCGCGATGATCTTCCTCAGTTGCCGTAAGAGGTTTTCAGCTGTGTGCGTATTCTGGAAACCGGTGATACAAAGCGTAGCCTGCCTAGGAACGAGTTGGCGTTTGCGAGATGCTGCTACTGGTGCCGCCGCTGCTGTTCTTGCGGCGGGAGTCCATACATCTACCCAGTGGGCTGTCACAGTCATATAGTCCTGACCCTGCCCTGCTCCACTTGTCCACATGTCCGTGGTTAAGTGGACATTGGGTACAGCTGCATTTTTTAGGACACTGGTGACTCTTTTTCTGAGGTCTGTGTACATTTTCGGTATCGCAACCCTAGAGAAATGGAACCTAGATGGTATTTGGTACCGGGGACACAGTACCTCCAACAAGTCTTTAGTTGGCTCTGCAGTAATGATGGATACCGGAACCACGTTTCTCACCACCCAGGATGTCAAGGCCTCAGTTATCCGCTTTGCAGTAGGATGACTGCTGTGATATTTAATCTTCCTCGCAAATGACTGTTGGACAGTCAATTGCTTGGTGGAAGTAGTAAAAGTGGTCTTACGACTTCCTCTCTGGGATGACCATCGACTCCCAGCAGCAACAACAGCAGCGCCAGCAGCAGTAGGCGTTACACGCAAGGATGCATCGGAGGAATCCCAGGCAGGAGAGGAATCGTCAGAATTGCCAGTGACATGGCCTGCAGGACTATTGGCATTCCTGGGGAAGGAGGAAATTGACACTGAGGGAGTTGGTGGGGTGGTTTGCGTGAGCTTGGTTACAAGAGGAAGGGATTTACTGGTCAGTGGAGTGCTTCCGCTGTCACCCAAAGTTTTTGAACTTGTCACTGACTTATTATGAATGCGCTGCAGGTGACGTATAAGGGAGGATGTTCCGAGGTGGTTAACGTCCTTACCCCTACTTATTACAGCTTGACAAAGGGAACACACGGCTTGACACCTGTTGTCCGCATTTCTGGTGAAATACCTCCACACCGAAGAGCTGATTTTTTTGGTATTTTCACCTGGCATGTCAACGGCCATATTCGTCCCACGGACAACAGGTGTCTCCCCGGGTGCCTGACTTAAACAAACCACCTCACCATCAGAATCCTCCTTGTCAATTTCCTCCCCAGCGCCAGCAACACCCATATCCTCCTCATCCTGGTGGACTTCAACACTGACATCTTCAATCTCACTATCAGGAACTGGACTGCGGGTGCTCCTTCCAGCACTTGCAGGGGGCGTGCAAATGGTGGAAGGCGCATGCTCTTCACATCCAGTGTTGGGAAGGTCAGGCATCGCAACCGACACAATTGGACTCTCCTTGTGGATTTGGGATTTCGAAGAACGCACAGTTCTTTGCTGTGCTTTTGCCAGCTTGAGTCGTTTCATTTTTCTAGCGAGAGGCTGAGTGCTTCCATCCTCATGTGAAGCTGAACCACTAGCCATGAACATAGGCCAGGGCCTCAGCCGTTCCTTGCCACTCCGTGTGGTAAATGGCATATTGGCAAGTTTACGCTTCTCCTCCGACAATTTTAGTTTAGGTTTTGGAGTCCTTTTTTTTCTGATATTTGGTGTTTTGGATTTGACATGCTCTGTACTATGACATTGGGCATCGGCCTTGGCAGACGACGTTGCTGGCATTTCATCGTCTCGGCCATGACTAGTGGCAGCAGCTTCAGCACGAGGTGGAAGTGGATCTTGATCTTTCCCTAATTTTGGAACCTCAACTTTTTTGTTCTCCATATTTTATAGGCAGAACTAAAAGGCACCTCAGGTAAACAATGGAGATGGATGGATTGGATACTAGTATACAATTATGGACGGACTGCCACGGTTAGGTGGTATAAAAAAACCACGGTTAGGTGGTATATATTATAATAATAATACAATTATGGATGGACGGACTGCCTGCCGACTGCCGACACAGAGGTAGCCACAGCCGTGAACTACCGCACTGTACACTGGTTGATAAAGAGATAGTAGTATACTCGTAACAACTAGTATGACACTATGACGACGGTATAAAGAAAGAAAAAAAAATACCACAGTTAGGTGGTATATATTATAATAATAATACAATTATGGATGGACGGACTGCCTGCCGACTGCCGACACAGAGGTAGCCACAGCCGTGAACTACCGCACTGTACACTGGTTGATAAAGAGATAGTAGTATACTCGTAACAACTAGTATGACACTATGACGACGGTATAAAGAATGAAAAAAAAACCACGGTTAGGTGGTATATATTATAATAATAATACAATTATGGATGGACGGACTGCCTGCCGACTGCCGACACAGAGGTAGCCACAGCCGTGAACTACCGCACTGTACACTGGTTGATAAAGAGATAGTAGTATACTCGTAACAACTAGTATGACACTATGACGACGGTATAAAGAAAGAAAAAAAAATACCACAGTTAGGTGGTATATATTATAATAATAATACAATTATGGATGGACGGACTGCCTGCCGACTGCCGACACAGAGGTAGCCACAGCCGTGAACTACCGCACTGTACACTGGTTGATAAAGAGATAGTAGTATACTCGTAACAACTAGTATGACACTATGACGACGGTATAAAGAATGAAAAAAAAAACACGGTTAGGTGGTATATATTATAATAATAATACAATTATGGATGGACGGACTGCCTGCCGACTGCCGACACAGAGGTAGCCACAGCCGTGAACTACCGCACTGTACACTGGTTGATAAAGAGATAGTAGTATACTCGTAACAACTAGTATGACACTATGACGACGGTATAAAGAAAGAAAAAAAAATACCACGGTTAGGTGGTATATATTATAATAATAATACAATTATGGATGGACGGACTGCCTGCCGACTGCCGACACAGAGGTAGCCACAGCCGTGAACTACCGCACTGTACACTGGTTGATAAAGAGATAGTAGTATACTCGTAACAACTAGTATGACACTATGACGACGGTATAAAGAATGAAAAAAAAACCACGGTTAGGTGGTATATATTATAATAATAATACAATTATGGATGGACGGACTGCCTGCCGACTGCCGACACAGAGGTAGCCACAGCCGTGAACTACCGCACTGTACACTGGTTGATAAAGAGATAGTAGTATACTCGTAACAACTAGTATGACACTATGACGACGGTATAAAGAATGAAAAAAAAACCACGGTTAGGTGGTATATATTATAATAATAATACAATTATGGATGGACGGACTGCCTGCCGACTGCCGACACAGAGGTAGCCACAGCCGTGAACTACCGCACTGTACACTGGTTGATAAAGAGATAGTAGTATACTCGTAACAACTAGTATGACACTATGACGACGGTATAAAGAATGAAAAAAAAACCACGGTTAGGTGGTATATATTATAATAATAATACAATTATGGATGGACGGACTGCCTGCCGACTGCCGACACAGAGGTAGCCACAGCCGTGAACTACCGCACTGTACACTGGTTGATAAAGAGATAGTAGTATACTCGTAACAACTAGTATGACACTATGACGACGGTATAAAGAATGAAAAAAAAACCACGGTTAGGTGGTATATATTATAATAATAATACAATTATGGATGGACGGACTGCCTGCCGACTGCCGACACAGAGGTAGCCACAGCCGTGAACTACCGCACTGTACACTGGTTGATAAAGAGATAGTAGTATACTCGTAACAACTAGTATGACACTATGACGGTATAAAGAATGAAAAAAAAAACCACGGTTAGGTGGTATATATTATAATAATAATACAATTATGGATGGACGGACTGCCTGCCGGCTGCCGACACAGAGGTAGCCACAGCCGTGAACTACCGCACTGTACACTGGTTGATAAAGAGATAGTAGTATACTCGTAACAACTAGTATGACACTATGACGACGGTATAAAGAAAGAAAAAAAAATACCACGGTTAGGTGGTATATATTGTAATACAATTATGGATGGACGGACTGCCTGCCGAGTTCCGACTGCCGACACAGAGGTAGCCACAGCCGTGAACTACCGCACTGTACTGTGTCTGCTGCTAATATAGACTGGTTGATAAAGAGATAGTATACAATACATACAACAATATACTACTATACTGGTGGTCAGGCACTGGTCACCACTAGTCACACTGGCAGTGGCACTCCTGCAGCAAAAGTGTGCACTGTTTAATTTTAAATTAATATAATATTATGTACTCCTGGGGGCTCCTGCTATAACAACCTGCAGTGCTCCCCAGTCTCCCCCACAATTATTATAAGCTTTGCCTTTTATACATTGATGTGCAGCACACTGGGCTGAGCTGAGTGCACACAGACTGAGTCACACTGTGTGACTGGCTGCTGCTGTGTATCGTTTTTTTTCAGGCAGAGAACGGATATAGCAGAGAACGGATATATTATATTAAAATAAATAAAAGTTAACTAACAACAACTGCACTGGTCACTGTGGTAAACTCTGTCTGACTCTGCACAATCTCTCTCTCTCTTCTAATCTAATTTCTAATGGAGAGGACGCCAGCCACGTCCTCTCCCTATCAATCTCAATGCACGTGTGAAAATGGCGGCGACGCGCGGCTCCTTATATAGAATCCGAGTCTCGCGAGAATCCGACAGCGTCATGATGACGTTCGGGCGCGCTCGGGTTAACCGAGCAAGGCGGGAGGATCCGAGTCTGCTCGGACCCGTGAAAAAAACATGAAGTTCGTGCGGGTTCGGTTTCAGAGAAACCGAACCCGCTCATCTCTAGTGTACACACCTGCTGACTCGATCACAATTTATCAGCTGTTTGATCGCCGCCCGATATATCGCTTAGTGTGTACCCAGATTAATACAGCAATTACAGTACATAGGAACCAAAGAAGTTCCTAGTATTACAATGAAAGACAAACTGACAGCAACAATCTGAATTCCCAAAGCAATGTTTTCTCCACAGTGCTGCAGTTTCTGCAGCTCACACAGCCGGAGGAAGCTTTTCCCACTCTGTTTATTTTAGGATCCATTAATTGAATCATTTTACCAACAATCAAGCATATGAAACTCCTCTTCCTTATTAATGAATGATCCTGCTGAATTATTTGTTCCCATTTATTAAAATGTTAGTTATCGATTTTACCTTTAAAAGACACTAACATAACAAGTTAACTGTACCTATCCTTCTCTATTGAATTTCATAACGTATTCCCCCTTACAGCATATTGTAATATTTTCAAATATTGCAAAACTACAAGTATAGTCATCAATATTCTGCCGACAGGAGACGTCTGTCTGCCAGTGATGCCGGTGTTTGATGCTATGGAATATATTGCTTTGTTATTGTATTATTGATCACAGAATAAAACACCTAAATGAATAAGCTGATGTAGTGCACTAAGCAATAATTGTATGAATGTGAAACAAGCTGGCTAACTTATAGTAACCTAAAGTCACTGTAATGAGGTTACTGGCAGAATAACAATGAGCCTGATTCAGAGTAGGTGCAATGCCGATGTTTGCGGAGTTGAGCGATTTGTTTTGTGCATGAATCTGAGTCGTACTGTGCATGGGTGAGGATAAATAATGTCAAAGTCGAAAAATATCGTTATTCTCATCGCCATGTACTAACCCCAATGCACATGCCCGCTGCTCGTGCACCCACTCCCCCGTGCGTACGCATCCCCTCAGGTTGCGTAAGGGACGCTCCCACGTCGCCTGCGCGTGGGGATGTGCATTTACGGTAGAGTTTGTGTGCGACTAGCGAGCGACTCGATCGCTACATATTTAACCAATATAATGTGTTTTGTAGATATTAATCCCCTTAATAATGTCTGCAAGTATGTTTAGTGTAAATGGTTCAGGGACCTGGGAATTCCTCTTTTCACGATACAAAGGGTCTGACAAAGGTTGAATAGTGGTGTCTGGTACCTAACTGAAGAGTATTTTATTAGAAACAATCCGGTGCTGGTTAGGTAGAGATTAATCGCTCCTGCGTATAGTTATGTCTATGAGTAGGTTATGGACATTTACTGTATTTGCGGTTCATTATCCATGCGGCGGGAATATTGAGGATACCTCCCATCTGAGCAGTTTGAAATAGTCACAGCCCACCTGTTCAAATCCACCTATGACCTTTTGTCATAGTGCAGAGAGACATTCCTGTGTCCAATGAACAATGAGATTGTAGGGCCCATTGTATTGTACAGTATGTTGTGTATATAAAGACCCCATAGCCAGACCAGCCTCACTTCTCTCCACAAGGTTTTCCCCGCGATGACTGAGAGCTGGTTTCCAGATAGCGCATGCGATTCATTCCCACGTGTGTAAGTTTTTCTCTGTGGCCATTTCGTTACTCTGTATGGATGCAATTGTTCTTTTGTAGCTAACCTATAAGTGTTTGCCATTTATCCTCTTTCTGTTTATTTGTATTTGCAATCGTCTGCTAGTGTTTGTATTTCTGCTTAGTTATTGTGTTTAGGTATTAATGTCAGGTCTGTAGTGTATGAACTGTATCTGTTTTCCCCTTTTTACGTACTAAATATCGTCAGTAAAGGTGTTGGAACCTTAGCAAGGAGTGTGTGTTTCACTAGTTAGTATAAAGGGTTTTTGAGCGTCTCAGTCGCTCAAACAGCTTTCATATCATAAAGGTTAATCAGCGTTACATTGTGATAATATTACAGTAATAAGGTTTACAGTATAAGCATACCCTTATAGTGTGTTGTTACAAGGTTGTCTGTGTGTAAATCAGTGAACATCAGCGCCGCTCGTATCCCGCTCTCGCGGTACAGCGTCTGCTACGCTATTAGCGTAGCATTACGGTACTCGGGCCGCCTATAGCGTGCTCAATACCAAGCGTAAGCCGTGAGCGAACGTGCCGCTCGTGCGTCTCGACCACGGCCTAGCGTCTGCTACGCTAAGTGCGTACCATTACGGCACCTCGTGCGCCTATTGCGTATGTTGTCTTTAATAAGTATATTGCTTAGGTTCAAGATAAATAATTAGCTTTATCAATTGGGGGCTAGTCCGGTCCACCTCATATCCGCAGTCAGGCGAAGACACGCAGACTTTATCGATCAGCAAAGGGCGAATAGGTAGTATCTCGTAGTGCTGATCAGATGAGCGTCTGCGTCTGATTCTCTTGGTTTGTAGGGATGCTGGTGGAATCCGGAACCGGAAGGTAAGAACGGTAAGCTATTGTATTTTAAATCTGGTTCAAATTTCTGTGCTGATACAAATCGCATACTTTTCATTTGTGTATTGTTCACATATCTCACTTTCCTGTTTGCCATTTATCATTGATAACGTGCTGAGAAAGATTTGTTGCTATTGGTAGTTAAAAATAAAATTAAATACTTAAATGGAGTAATTGTAAGGCACACACATAGCCTGGCCTAATTAAAGGTTGATACAGTGGAATACTGTGTGATGTGCAGTGAGCGATTATAGTTAAATATCGTTTACATTTATAGAAGTGTGTTACTTGTGTTACTGCGGACGTATCTAGGCTGTGTACACGTGTCTCTCACCGAGTGCGAGTCAAGCGTACGCGACGCAAAGGCCTTCGCAAGTAGCGTGTATTACGCAACAAGCGTACGGATACGCCCGCTAAACACAAATCACACAATAACATTGTTTTAGTAAGGCGATACGGGAGCAACGCGATAATAGCACAAATTGATTTCAGTCTTCTAAAACTAGTTTAAAAAAGATCCTTCTCTTGTTGCAACTTGTGGCCGGAGAGCCCAAGCCACGAGGCAAATGGCTGCCTTGGCACTGAAGGGGTTAACCCCTAGTGTCCAGCGCCATTTTTAAGGACAAAGGGCGCTTGGCGCCAGATTTGAAAATGTGTAAAAACTGTGTTATAAAATTGTATTTTTGGTTGTGCCGTGGTCCCGGACCTCTCCGGAGACCACGGCAGGGAGGACAGCCCCCCGGCACGCTCAGCAGAGTGTGCACGCCGGGGGAGAGGGCAGCTGCCGACCGCTGGAGTCCGGGAGCTCCGCTCCCGGCAGCGGTCGATGCAGCCCCGGGCGCACTGGAGTGTGCGCGCCGGGGAGAAGGGTGAGCGCTGCGGCTGGGAGCTCGGCTCCCGCTGCAGTGCTCTCTGTAAGAGCTGCCGCTGGGGGCCGGGAGCTCTGCTCCCGGCGCCTCAGCCCAGCCCGGGTGGCCAGCCGCAGCAGCCGGGACGGACGTCCCGGACTGCTCGCCAGCGAGGGGGGGTGCGCCGCAGCCCGGCTCCCCGCCGGACGCTGCGGCGAGGCTACCAGTCAGCGCCGCTCATGGGGGACCGGGCTAGCCGGCTCCCTAGCGGTGTGGGGGAAATTAGGCTGCCGAGCAGGATGGTGAGCACTGGGGTCCGGGAGCTACGCTCCCGGCGCCTCAGCGCTGAAACAAGCCAGGGTCACGGCGGCCGGGACAAGTGTCCCGGGCCGCCGGGCTTCGGTACAGGGGGGTGCGCCGCTGCGTAGGCCACTGAGTAGTGCCACACTGGGGGGACAGGGAGAGCCAGCTCCCTGGAACCCCAGAGGCTGGAAGGCAGGCTGGAGGATGGGGGGAAGCCAGCCCCATACCTCCAGCACTGAGAGAGAGCCCTAGCTGCCAGGCTGCAGGGCTAGTACACAGTAGCTACAGAACAGGACATTGTGTAAAACATGCAGTGCCTAGGTATGTGAAGCCTGTGCAGGCTCAGAGTGTATTTAAATGTATAAACATGTACAGTGTGATTTAAATGTAATGTATTTAAAGATAAATTGCACTTACTTGATTGTGTGTCCCAGGAGGGGGGAATCCATAGCTGTGCAGGCTGATGGATTCTCCCAGACCTTTTCCCCAAAAACGGAATGTTTTCCCATCCAGCCTCACATTTCCAAGGGGCACAGGGAGAGAGAGAAGCAGCTTAGCTATGAAACAAGCTGAGTGGTTTCTTGGAGCTCCATGGAGATCAGCCGTAGTGCCAAGAAACCTGGACCGGGGAGCCAGGCTGCCCAGCTCTGGAGCCCAAATCCAGGCTGCAGGCAGTGAGAGGGGTCCCGGGCAGGTTTCTGGAAGTCAGATTAGGAGGGAAAACTTCCCCCCAGCCAGACTGAACGGCACCGTGGGAGTATCCTGAATCTCCAAGATGGGAGAGTCAAAGGAGACCGACCACTCCCCACTGTCCATAGGGAACAATGTAAAGCTGTGCATGAGACCAGAGCATGCACAGCTCATGGGTAAACATTGATTGGTTGTGCACCACAGGGCGGGCTTACCCCCTGTGGTAAGGGGTCTTGGAGAGGGATAAAAGAAGGGCAGTTGGCCCATAGGAGTATATTGTAACATCTTCTTCTGCTGAAAACATCTGATTGTATGCTGTTGCCCCTAGCAATAGGGAAGAGCCTTTTTAAAGGTTATCATTGAGCAATAAACATCTTTGCCTCAAGAAGACTGCTTCATCTTGTGACCAACAGGGTTAGGCCAAACCTAGCCCCGTCCTCCGGCTGTCCAGGGAAGCACCTAGCGTCTCCAAGCTCCGCCTTCCGCCAGCTACCGGTAGAGGCCTAGCAAGTGGCTAGTGGGGATTCGTCAGCACCACACAGCTGTGGTAAGGCAGTGCGTCGGCACATACAGAGCAGAACCGTGGTTCCAAACGCCACGGCAGGTTAGGAGTTTGGTGGTGGCAGCAAGAACCCGCCCACAGCGCAGTGGGTGGAGTCAGTAACAGGCGGTTACTGACGGTAAGCGGGAATCCCCTATGTGGTCAGGCCTCGTGCGGCTTGACCTTCCAATCTGTGCGCAGTCAACGGGACGCGAAAGCGGCGAGTGCTTTCGTACGGTACCGCCCTGTCACAGAAATTGGTGGCATAGTGGTGGGATATTCCCAGGCGGCTTTTCATCACCCGATTGGAGAAGCCGAGTTACTCAGGAGAGGAGTAACTGCAGCGCAGGAGAATGCACAAGATGGCGGAATTCAGCGGAATGTCCAAGGAGGATCTGGAGATCGTATGCCAGGGGAAGGGTGTGGATATCCCTTCCAACGCGTCCAGAAACGTCATGAAGGCGGCGCTCAGGAGCGTGGAGGAGTCTCATCGGGCGGAGGTGGAAAGCACTGACGGCGTCAGCATCGCAGAGGATGGCCCACCAGTGGACCTTCGTACAGAACCGGTGAGAACCACAAGCCCCGCCCTCTCTCACAGCAGCAATGTTTCCCAGCAATCCCTAGCAGGGCCAGGATCCCAACGTCCCAGGGGGGGCGGCCCGGATACCCTAGCAGATCGGCTAGCGGAATTGGGGGAAAGGGCAACGGAGCAAGAGCGCTTGATCATCATCCAGATGTGGCGTGATGAGTGGGCACCACAGGCCGTGGTACCCCGGGAGCCGTTGTCAGCTGTTGTACACAGATCAGGACGTATACAGTTTGCCAAGTTTGCAGACAGTGATGGGGACATTGATGGACATTTGCAAGTTTTTGAAAGGACTTGTAAACTACACGATCTACCCAAGTCAGAGTGGGTGAGACACCTTGTGCCCACTCTGCATGGAGAGGCCTTGGAGGCCTATCGAGGAGTGGCCACGGAGGACTGTGGGAACTACGACGAAGTCGCGAAGGCCCTCCTCCAGCGATTCTTCATCACTCCAGAGTCTTACAGGAAGAAGTTCAGAGACTTGCCCAAGAATCCTAGCAGCACCCATGAGCAGTTCGCCACCCAGCTGCGGCAGTACGTGGTGAAGTGGGTGAAAGATTCGGAAGCCACTACATGGGACGCACTGATCGACCTGATCTGCAGGGAGCAGTTCTACCGCAGGTGCGCCGAAGAAGTGAAGGAGTGGGTGCTAGATCGGGAGCCACCCAGCTTAAAAATGGCTGCCCAATTAGCCGACAAATATGTGGCAATTCGGCCACGGGGGCAGAAGCGCCCCGCCAGCAGCCAGCTCCAACAGACTGTACCACCAAGGGGACCCCCCTCTTCAGCTCATCACCCCCAAAGACAAGCATCGTCCAACCCGGGTGCTCTTGGCCAGCCACCGCACTGCAGCGTCCCTGCAACTGATCAGAGATCATCGGTGCCACGACTGGAGAAGAAGTGCTACAGCTGTGGGAAAATCGGACATCTGAGGATGAACTGTCCTGCATCCCAAGCACCCCAGACTCGTGCCCCAAATCCGAGTGCTGGAGCCCGGATCGCTTGTTTGACGAGAGGAGATGAGCCTACAGAGACTGTTCCCCCTCCAGTCAGTCCGATGGACTGTGGCGAGAGACAGGTGCACTCTGCGGAGAGAGTCACCTGCATGGCCAAACAGCCCCTACACAACATGTGGAGGCACCTGCAGCCAGTCCACGTGGGACCCCTGCAGGGAGAAGGCCTAAGAGACTCTGGGGCCTCAATCACTGTGGTGAGCCCCCACCTTATAGATCCTGCTGCAGTATTGCAGGGTCGCACTGCCACGATCACCCTGGCAGAAGGAACAGAAAAAGCGGTTCCCATGGCAAGAGTCTACCTGGACTGGGGAGCTGGACCAGAGTTGCGAGAAGTTGCCGTCATGGATAGTCTCCCAACTGATGTGGTCCTAGGAAATGATCTGGGTGGTGGGATTGTCACTATGTTTGTTGGCGCCATTCCCCGGAGTCAAGTTCCAAAACCACCATTGACATCAGCTACTCCAGCACCGCCCAGCCCAGAGGAATAGACAACAGCTGCTAGACAACTGCCAGCACAGCCAACCACAGCATCAACCAGCCCAGAGGAAAAGATTACAGCGGCTAGATCAGCACATCTACCCCGCATGCCTTTTGCCTCTGGTATGCCTACGTCCCCTAGCAACGCAGAGGATGTCGGTTCCAGCTCGTTTGATCCTGTGGGGGTGCCCAATGATGCTCCTGACCCAAGTGGTTTGCCAACTCCGGCGGTGAGTATGAGAAACCACACTGACTTTTCCATGACTGACCCCTACCAGACTGACCCTAGTAGTCCCCACCTAGATCCCCCTGTAGAGTGTCCCAATTTAGGAGAGATTGAGGGCCACAGGCAGGAGTTTAGGGAGGCTCAACTCTCTGACCCGTCCCCGAAAGGCATGAGGCGCCACTCTGGCAGCGGCCTTGACAGGGTTGGGGCGGGGAGGTTGACCTGGCGGGAAGGGTTAAGGTACAGGGTAGCCAGGAAAGTGGGAGGGGATAGACCAGATAGGGAATGTGTCCAACTGGTCCCCCCAGGGAACTTTCCTGTGCAACCGGTGTCGGTTGCCAGCGAAACCCCTTTGGACAGTAACCCGGAGACAGACCGTACCCTGAAGTGCCTGACACAGAGCTTACCCTGGTCTGGAATGTCGGATGACGCCCAGACTACATGTAAGGCTGGTGCCATGCGTTGGCAGCCAGGGCACTCCAGCGGTTGTGTTGTCTCTGGGCCTCTGCCCATAGGAGAACCCTTGCAGCAAGTTGCTGTGGACATAGCAGTTCCCCTGCCTGTGCGCAGTAGATCGGGGAAGACACGCAGCCTCCCTGTAGTGGATGCCACACAGGATCCAGAGGCTGGTGGTCTGGCCGCCATCACTGTGGCACAGGTAGCGGACGAGGAGGGAAGAGTAGGCCTAGGTGACAGGGTAGGTTTCCCGAGTCATAGGTCGACAGAAGAGGATTGGAGGGCAGGTCTGACAGTTAGGGCAGACAGTTGCCAGATAGGTATGACGGAGGTGCAGTGCCTGGGGCACCATGTGGGAGGAGACAGGGGTAGGCCCAACCCAGAGGGGGTGGAGGCAACCAGAGGCTGTCCCCGACCCACATCACCCAGACCGGTACTGACCTTAGAACCTGTAAGGCCCTACGGACATGTTGTCATTGACTTTAGTCCTGTAGTGAACCCCTTGACAGAGATGGCTAGGAAGGGCATTCCCAAGTCAGTGGACTTTGCACCCGCTTGCGAGTTGGCATTCCAGTCATTGAAAGAGGCTCGGGTACCCGCTCCAGTGCTGATGGCGCACATTCTTGACCAGGACTGTGTGTTACGAACTATTGCGCCACTGCACGAACTGGGAGCAGTACCGAGCCAGAAAGAGCCATATGGGCAGGAGCACCCTGTGGCCTGTTTAAGCAGGAAACTGCTATTGTGGGAGGTGGGGTATGCCACGATTGGGACACCTTGGGTGGCACTTGTTTGTAACCGGCCCCCCACCGTGGTGACTTACCACCTACCTGTTAGGTGGCTGCAACCTACCTTGGGGGAATTGGACAGACTTTTGTGGTGGCGCCTTGAACTTGGACTTCAGGAGGACTATTTGAACATTGTGCACCCACGAAGAGAGGCCCACTACACTATGGATGAACTGTCTAGGCCAGAGCCTACACCCCCCAGTGTCACAACTGAGGGCCTGAGCTGACGGGAGGCAGCCTCAGTTGTAGGGGCTGAGATGTACCGGAACCTGGGAGGTTGTATCAGACCCCTGGACATGTAAGTAACATGAATAATAACTGCCCGAAGGCGTGACCACGACAACTTGGATAAAAGTCAATGATGTTTATTATGACAACTCCGCAACACAGCAGCAGTAAAAGAAAACGTAAAAGTCAGCAAATAATAAATACAGTTCCTGGGTACTACAGGATGGCAGGAGCCACAGGGCACTGGCAGTGTGAGATAGTTCTTATGATCTTCTAGATGGAAAGTCCTTACCAGGCCCGACTGTAGCAATGGAGATAACCCAGGATTGTGCCAGCTGATGTTCCAGGAAAAGCTGGGTTGCTGAAGGTAAAACAGCTGCTGTGGATACTGGCTGGAACCAGACTGTTGTTAGCACGGAGTGGATACTGGCTGGAACCAGTTAAATAATAGATGAACTTGGGAGCGATGAAATATGAACTGAAATGTAGAACTTGAGAGCGGAGAAATAATAATACCGGTGGAGAGTGGTAAAGTGTAGAAAGGACACCGGCCCTTTAAGGAAAGCTGTACTCTGCTGAAAGCTGAGCTGGAAGCAGGTAATGTTGTAGCTGGAAACAGATGAATCCACAATGGATTGGAGAGTCAGGCTACACCGCAGGTGGAATGCTGGTGCGGGTCTCTATGGTGGAAGTCTTGAGACAGGAGCTGGAACCTGGAAGACAATCATAGGAGAGAGACAAACAGGAACTAGGTTTGACAACCAAAGCACTGACGCCTTCCTTGCTCAGGCACAGTGTATTTATACCTGCAGCAAGGAAGGGATTGGCTAGGCAATTATGCAGATTAACAATACTGACAACAGATTGGAGGAAATGATCAGCTGACAGAATCCAAGATGGCTGCGCCCATGCAGACACTTGGAGGGAAGTTTGGTTTGTAATCCATGTGGTAATGAAAACAGTAATGGCGGCGCCGGCCACTGGAGACAGGAGACGTCAGGCTGACAAGTGCACATCCAACCACGCGGACACAGCGGAGGCCGCGGCTGACGTAATCGCCACTCTGACACTCTGCATGCAGAAGCTCAGGGACGGCGGCGGAGGCCGCGGGAGACGCCATGCCAGATGTAATAAGGCGTTACTGTGACAGCGTCTCAGAGAGACAGGAGAGGATGCAGGAATGTAAACATTAGGATAACAGATGGGATCCGGTCCTGGAGCGCTGAGCCAGCCTTAGGAGGCATCTGATGGGTAAGAAATGGCGTCCAGATACCCGGATCGTGACAGCACCCCCCCCTTTAGGAGTGGCCCCAGGACACTTCTTTGGCTTTTGAGGAAACTTGGAATGGAATCTCCGGACCAAGGCAGGAGCATGGACATCAGAAGCATTGGTCCATGAACGTTCCTCAGGGCCGTAACCCTTCCAGTCAATAAGATACTGTAGTTGACCGTAACGGTGACGTGAGTCCAGGATCTTGGCCACTTCATACTCAACGCCTCGTTGAGTTTGGACTTTCGGAGTTGGAGGAAGTGAGGAATGAAACCGATTCAAGATCAGCGGTTTCAACAGGGAAACATGGAATGTCCTGGGTATTTTTAAGAAGGGAGGCAACTGGAGTCTGTAAGCAACAGGATTGATGACTTGTTCAATCTTGAAAGGACCGATATAGCGAGGTGCAAACTTCATACTGGGAACTCTTAACCTCAAATTCTTCGTGGATAACCATACCCGATCACCCACCTTGAGAGCAGGAACTGCTCGACGCTTCTTATCCGCAAACTTCTTGTACCTGAACGATGCCTTGAGCAGAGCTGATCGTACGCTCTTCCAGATATTGGCAAACTGATGCAAGGTGATATCCACTGCGGGAACAGAAGTTGCTGGAAGCGGTTGGAACTCAGGGACTTTAGGGTGGAATCCAAAGTTGGTGAAGAATGGTGTTGAAGAAGATGAAGAATGATACTGGTTGTTATGACAGAACTCGGCCCAGGGAAGTAATTGAACCCAGTCATCTTGAGAGGAGGACACATAGATGCGGAGGAAGGCCTCCAAGTCCTGATTCACCCTCTCGGTTTGACCATTGGTCTGAGGATGGTAAGCCGTGGAAAACTTTAGCTTGACTTGGAGGACTTGACATAAACTTCGCCAGAATTTGGCTGTGAATTGAACTCCTCGATCTGAGATAATTTCTTCAGGAAGACCGTGGAGTCGGAAGATCTCTTGTATGAATACTTGAGCCAACTTGGAAGCTGACGGAAGACCGGTGAGAGGAATGAAGTGTGCCATCTTGGTGAACCGGTCAACTACCACCCAGATGGTATTGAACTTGTTGCACATGGGTAAGTCTGTAATGAAATCCATCGACAAGTGGGTCCATGGTCGACGGGGAACGGATAGTGGAACCAGTTGCCCCGCAGGCGACTGGCGGGATACTTTATGTTGGGCACACTTTTTGCAAGATGCAATAAACTCCAAGACGTCTTTTTTCAGAGTTGGCCACCAATAGGACCTAGAGATAAACTCCAGGGTTTTTTGGATACCTGTATGTCCGGCAAAACGGGAAGCATGGGCCCAATGCATGAGCTTCTTCCTTAGCATCGGCTTCACAAAACTTTTCCCTGATGGGGGCGTAGAGTCCATCCCTACCGTGGAGAATGCCAACGGATTTATAATAGGATGCTTGTCTGAAGACTCTGACTCATTTTCTTGCTCCCATGAGCGGGAAAGGGCATCGGCCTTGCGATTCTGAGAGCCCGGACAGAACTGGAGTTTAAAGTCGAACCTGGAAAAGAAAAGTGCCCATCTGGCCTGACGAGGGTTGAGACATTGTGCGCCCTTCAGGTATAAAAGGTTCTTGTGGTCTGTAAGTATGGTGATTAAATGAGAAGCTCCCTCCAACAGATACCTCCACTCTTCTAGAGCGAGCTTGATGGCTAGCAACTCCTGGTCGCCAATGGCATAGTTGCGCTCAGCTGGGGAGAACTTCCGGGAGAAGAAACTGCAAGGATGTAAATGGCCATCTTTAGCCCTCTGAGATAACACCGCTCCTACTCCAACGGAGGAGGCATCCACCTCTAGGATGAAAGGAGAGTCGATGTCAGGCTGTTTCAGGACAGGCGCAGAGATGAACCTCTGTTTTAAAAGATGAAAAGCTTGCATGGCTTCTTCAGACCACTTGGACGGGTTAGCACCCTTCTTGGTGAAAGCAGTAATAGGCGCCACAATGGTGGAAAAGTCTCGTATAAACTTTCGGTAATAATTGGCGAACCCTAAGAACCTCTGGACCCCTTTGAGGGTTAAGGGTACCGGCCAATTCTGAATTGCTTGTAGTTTCTCAGGATCCATCTCTAGTCCGGAACCGGACACAATGTACCCTAGAAACGGAATGGATTTGACTTCAAAGACGCATTTTTCTAATTTGCAATAGAGATGATTGACACGGAGACGGGACAGAACCTCTTTAACCCAAAAACGATGTTCCTCTAAATCGTTGGCAAAAATGAGGATATCGTCTAGATAGACCACGACATGACGGTATAGAATGTCTCTGAAGATCTCATTGACAAAATGCTGGAAGACAGCTGGAGCATTGCTCAATCCGAAGGGCATGACGAGGTACTCATAATGTCCGTCACGGGTGTTAAAGGCGGTCTTCCACTCGTCACCCTCACGGATCCGGATGAGATTGTATGCACCTCGCAAGTCCAGCTTTGTAAAGATGGTAGCTCCGCTAACTCTGTCAAAGAGCTCAGTAATCAGGGGTAAAGGATAACGGTTCTTGATGGTAATGTCGTTCAAACCTCTGTAGTCGATGCACGGCCGCAGACCACCATCTTTCGTTTTTACAAAAAAGAAGCCTGCGCCGGCTGGGGAAGAAGAAGGTCGAATGAACCCCTTTGCTAGGTTCTCTTTAATGTATTCCTCCATAGAATGCGTCTCAGGCAGAGACAACGGATAAGTTCGGCCTCGAGGTAGAACCTTCCCTGGAACGAGATCAATCGGGCAGTCCCATTCTCTATGAGGAGGAAGGATATCAGCAGAAGCTTTACTGAACACATCCGTGAAATCTTGATATGGAGGAGGTGGAACATCAGACGACCTGGGGGAGGAAGAACAGACAGGCAATACTTTAAACAAACATGTCTCTGCACAGGAGGAACCCCATGCCAGGATTTGCGTAGTCGTCCAATCAATTGTAGGATTGTGAAGACGGAGCCATGGAAGGCCCAGGACCACAGGATGTGTGGCTCTTGGAATCACTAAAAGTGAAATAAGTTCGGAATGAAGAACTCCCACTCTCAGACGAACTGGTAGAGTCCTTAGAGCAATAACAGTATCAAAAATTTTACTGCCATCCACGGCAGTTAAGGAAAAGGAGGAAGGAAGTCTCTCGGTGGGTAGGGACCACCGTTTAACATAGGCTTCAGTAATAAAGTTCCCAGCTGCTCCGGAATCAAGGAGGGCAATGACGTTCCGATAACGTTGAGCAACTTGAAGCGAGACTGGGAGATTACAATCATGAGGAGATGGAGAGGAGATCATTACTCCTAGCCGGCCCTCTCCTGGGCGAGCTAGGGTTTGGAGTTTTCCCGGACGTTCGGGACAGGCATTGATGGTGTGAGACGGAGCTGCACAGTAAAGACAAAGAGACTCAGAGAGGCGTCTTCGGCGCTCAGCAGGAGTTAAACGGGAACGGCCAATTTGCATGGGCTCATCTTTAGATGGTGACAGTTGATGAGGAGGAGGAGCAGAAGATTTTGGAGCAGATGATCTTCCACGCTCAGTTGCTCTCTCTCTGAAACGTAAATCAACTTTCGTGCAGAGTGAGATTAGCTCATCTAACTTAGAAGGTAAGTCTCTGGTAACTAACTCATCTTTAATAAGCTCAGATAAGCCATGCCAGAATGCAGCATACAGGGCCTCGTCGTTCCATGCCAGTTCGGATGCCAGGATCTGGAACTGTATCAGATATTGTCCTACAGTACGTGACCCCTGGCGTAAACGGAGAATCTCGGATGAAGCTGAGGTTACCCGGCCTGGCTCGTCGAAGATGCGCCTGAATGTTGACACGAATGCAGTGTAAGAAGATAGCAGGGTGTCGGACCTCTCCCATAACGGTGATGCCCAGTCAAGGGCGGAGCCACTGAGAAGAGAGATAATGTAGGCAATTTTTGTACGGTCACTGGGAAAATTGCCAGGTTGTAGCTCAAACTGAATCTCACACTGGTTGAGAAATCCCCTGCAGAATCTTGGAGATCCGTCAAATTTTGCTGGCGTTGGAAGATGAAGACGTGGAGCAGAAATGGGTAAGGTGGGTGGGGTTATAACTGGAGTCACTGTGGTTGACGCACCAGATGCGCCTGATCCACGGAGAGTTGTCTGAATCCCATCCAGCCGAGTAGAGAGATCCTGGAGACAGCGGATGATGTGGCCCTGTGCAGCCTCCTGATGTTCTAGTCGGGCTGCCAGTTCTTGCATCGGCCTGGCCGCTTGATCCTGGTCTCCGGCTGGATTCATTAGGTCAGTGCTTACTGTCACAACTGAGGGCCTGAGCTGACGGGAGGCAGCCTCAGTTGTAGGGGCTGAGATGTACCGGAACCTGGGAGGTTGTATCAGACCCCTGGACATGTAAGTAACATGAATAATAACTGCCCGAAGGCGTGACCACGACAACTTGGATAAAAGTCAATGATGTTTATTATGACAACTCCGCAACACAGCAGCAGTAAAAGAAAACGTAAAAGTCAGCAAATAATAAATACAGTTCCTGGGTACTACAGGATGGCAGGAGCCACAGGGCACTGGTAGTGTGAGATAGTTCTTATGATCTTCTAGATGGAAAGTCCTTACCAGGCCCGACTGTAGCAATGGAGATAACCCAGGATTGTGCCAGCTGATGTTCCAGGAAAAGCTGGGTTGCTGAAGGTAAAACAGCTGCTGTGGATACTGGCTGGAACCAGACTGTTGTTAGCACGGAGTGGATACTGGCTGGAACCAGTTAAATAATAGATGAACTTGGGAGCGATGAAATATGAACTGAAATGTAGAACTTGAGAGCGGAGAAATAATAATACCGGTGGAGAGTGGTAAAGTGTAGAAAGGACACCGGCCCTTTAAGGAAAGCTGTACTCTGCTGAAAGCTGAGCTGGAAGCAGGTAATGTTGTAGCTGGAAACAGATGAATCCACAATGGATTGGAGAGTCAGGCTACACCGCAGGTGGAATGCTGGTGCGGGTCTCTATGGTGGAAGTCTTGAGACAGGAGCTGGAACCTGGAAGACAATCATAGGAGAGAGACAAACAGGAACTAGGTTTGACAACCAAAGCACTGACGCCTTCCTTGCTCAGGCACAGTGTATTTATACCTGCAGCAAGGAAGGGATTGGCTAGGCAATTATGCAGATTAACAATACTGACAACAGATTGGAGGAAATGATCAGCTGACAGAATCCAAGATGGCTGCGCCCATGCAGACACTTGGAGGGAAGTTTGGTTTGTAATCCATGTGGTAATGAAAACAGTAATGGCGGCGCCGGCCACTGGAGACAGGAGACGTCAGGCTGACAAGTGCACATCCAACCACGCGGACACAGCGGAGGCCGCGGCTGACGTAATCGCCACTCTGACACTCTGCATGCAGAAGCTCAGGGACGGCGGCGGAGGCCGCGGGAGACGCCATGCCAGATGTAATAAGGCGTTACTGTGACAGCGTCTCAGAGAGACAGGAGAGGATGCAGGAATGTGAACATTAGGATAACAGATGGGATCCGGTCCTGGAGCGCTGAGCCAGCCTTAGGAGGCATCTGATGGGTAAGAAATGGCGTCCAGATACCCGGATTGTGACACCCAGGTAGCGTCCCCTTCACCCCAACGGACTGCGGGACCAGGACCCAAATCGTTGGGACATGGGTCCCTGGTTGACCCGCTTGAATGGGGGGGGAGGAGTGTGGCCGGAGAGCCCCAGCCACGAGGCAAATGGCTGCCTTAGCACTGAAGGGGTTAACCCCTAGTGCCCGGCGCCATTTTTAAGGACAAAGGGCGCTTGGCGCCAGATTTGAAAATGTGTAAAAACTGTGTTATAAAATTGTATTTTTGGTTGTGCCGTGGTCCCGGACCTCTCCGGAGACCACGGCAGGGAGGACAGCCCACCGGCGCGCTCAGCAGAGTGTGCACGCCGGGGGAGAGGGCAGCCGCCGACCGCCGGAGTCCGGGAGCTCCGCTCCCGGCAGCGGTCGATGCAGCCCCGGGCACACTGGAGTGTGCGCGCCGGGGAGAAGGGTGAGCGCTGCGGCTGGGAGCTCGGCTCCCGCTGCAGTGCTCTCTGTAAGAGCCGCCGCTGGGGGCCGGGAGCTCTGCTCCCGGCGCCTCAGCCCAGCCCGGGTGGCCAGCCGCAGCAGCTGGGACGGACGTCCCGGGCTGCTCGCCGGCGAGGGGGGGTGCGCCACAGCCCGGCTCCCCGCCGGACGCTGCGGCGAGGCTACTAGTCAGAGCTGCTCATGGGGGACCGGGCTAGCCGGCTCCCTAGCGGTGTGGGGGAAATTAGGCTGCCGAGCAGGATGGTGAGCGCTGGGGTCCGGGAGCTACGCTTCCGGCGCCTCAGCGCTGAAACAAGCCAGGGTCACGGCGGCCGGGACAAGTGTCCCGGGCCGCCGGGCTTCGGTACAGGGGGGTGCGCCGCTGCGTGCGGCGAGGCCACTGAGTAGTGCCACACTGGGGGGACAGGGAGAGCCAGCTCCCTGGAACCCCAGAGGCTGGAAGGCAGGCTGGAGGATGGGGGAAGCCAGCCCCATACCTCCAGCACTGAGAGAGAGCCCTAGCAGCCAGGCTGCAGGGCTAGTACACAGTAGCTACAGAACAGGACATTGTGTAAAACATGCAGTGCCTAGGTATGTGAAGCCTGTGCAGGCTCAGAGTGTATTTAAATGTATAAACATGTACAGTGTGATTTAAATGTAATGTATTTAAAGATAAATTGCACTTACTTGATTGTGTGTCCCAGGAGGGGGGAATCCATAGCTGTGCAGGCTGATGGATTCTCCCAGACCTTTTCCCCAAAAACGGAATGTTTTCCCATCCAGCCTCACATTTCCAAGGGGCACAGGGAGAGAGAGAAGCAGCTTAGCTATGAAACAAGCTGAGTGGTTTCTTGGAGCTCCATGGAGATCAGCCGTAGTGCCAAGAAACCTGGACCGGGGAGCCAGGCTGCCCAGCTCTGGAGCCCAAATCCAGGCTGCAGGCAGTGAGAGGGGTCCCGGGCAGGTTTCTGGAAGTCAGATTAGGAGGGAAAACTTCCCCCCAGCCAGACTGAACGGCACCGTGGGAGTATCCTGAATCTCCAAGATGGGAGAGTCAAAGGAGACCGACCACTCCCCACTGTCCATAGGGAACAATGTAAAGCTGTGCATGAGACCAGAGCATGCACAGCTCATGGGTAAACATTGATTGGTTGTGCACCACAGGGCGGGCTTACCCCCTGTGAAAAGGGGTCTTGGAGAGGGATAAAAGAAGGGCAGTTGGCCCATAGGAGTATATTGTAACATCTTCTTCTGCTGAAAACATCTGATTGTATGCTGTTGCCCCTAGCAATAGGGAAGAGCCTTTTTAAAGGTTATCATTGAGCAATAAACATCTTTGCCTCAAGAAGACTGCTTCATCTTGTGACCAACAGGGTTAGGCCAAACCTAGCCCCGTCCTCCGGCTGTCCAGGGAAGCACCTAGCGTCTCCAAGCTCCGCCTTCCGCCAGCTACCGGTAGAGGCCTAGCAAGTGGCTAGTGGGGATTCGTCAGCACCACACAGCTGTGGTAAGGCAGTGCTTCGGCACATACAGAGCAGAACCGTGGTTCCAAACGCCACGGCAGGTTAGGAGTTTGGTGGTGGCAGCAAGAACCCGCCCACAGCGCAGTGGGTGGAGTCAGTAACAGGCGTTTACTGACGGTAAGCGGGAATCCCCTATGTGGTCAGGCCTCGTGCGGCTTGACCTTCCAATCTGTGCGCAGTCAACGGGACGCGAAAGCGGCGAGTGCTTTCGTACGGTACCGTCCTGTCACACAACTCCTCTGGGACTAGCCTGTGTTACCTGAGTAAAAGGAATTTTCTGTACAGAAAAAAGTAAAGAGTATATGAGGTGAAAGAGTTTTTATATATATATATATATATATAAGTTTCTCATTTTGGTTGGAACCATCGGAAGTCAAGTTCTCGTGAGGTACATCCGTGAAAGTGATAGCACGTGGTGGCTTGGGAGGCATCCCTTGTTAATATTGAAATAAGAGCATTAGAAGTACAGCAGACTAGGAAGTCTACTGTAGATACAGACCAGGCCAGGTACAGCAGACTAGGAAGTCCGCTAGAGATAGAGTCAAGAGGCACAACCCCGGGAGGGTTGGTGCAATACCCTTATAGGCCATTACGCTCTGGCTGAAAGGAATTCGCAGCCGCAATTATCGATTCCGCTGGTCGTAAGGCGTATAAATAATAGTTATTTATACACAGTGCGACTGTACCGCATGTAATTGTGTGCATTAGTTTGTTACCTTGATACCCACTAAGATTTACTGTGGGATCATAAACGCTACTTGTACATTCTAACGTGATTTGTGTAGGTTTTTTTATTTTAAGGGAGGTTCGCTGATCACTCAGGAATTCTCCAGCAACTGATATTTACTGGGAAGGGTAAGTGCTCTGCGGATCACACCCACATGTCCCAGTAAATGGAGGTACAGGTTGCAGGGGCCCTGGGTTGAGTACGCCAGCGCTAAGGCAGCGTGTGGGCATATTGGTCGACGTGGGCGAGAGTGTGTGAAGGTACTCGGTAAACTTTCACCGTCGCCTTACCTCTGGGAACTTGGTTTTTTGTAAGGGTTCGCTGAGAAGGCAACGCCTGCAAATAATGGGGGCCAGTTGCTCAAGTAAGGGGCGATCAACCAAGGTTCAGGTTGATGATATTCCGCGCCCAGCCGGGTCAGCGAGGTACATAATGTGTGAGAAATATGGATCACACGCAGAGGTATTATGCAATGAGTGGGAACGAATGACTGTGCATAATGGGGAAAAGTTCCCACGAGTAGGCAGTTTTAGTCCCGAGGTGTTGCAAAATTTAAAGAAAAGGATATGTCTAATAACATCTGCAAAACAAAGGATTAGGCATTATGATTGTTTACAGTTATGGCAACGGGAAGGTGAGATACAAGGAGGATTAGCTTACACAGCTGACTCTCACTTTGGTAAGACAGTTATGGCAACAGGAGAACAAATGGCTGCAGAGAATGGCACACTGGTATATGATAATTGTGCACTTAGCAACTGTATTATTAATGATAAGAATAATTGTAACAAATGTAATAATGATAGAAGAAAAACTGTTAAATGTACAAATTCTAACCCGTGCAAGTTGCACTCCATGTTAAACTTCCCTCAGGATTACAAGCAAGAAAATGAGCCCAGCACGATATCGGCACCTTTTCCAGCAGCCATCATACAAGACATCCAGGTGGACGCGACCCAATCGGTAAAGGCAGTAGTCAAACCCCCTAACGGAGGGTCAGGTGAGGTCGTGTCCACAGGTAAGTACGGTGTTATATATAAAATGCACAGCATAGAGAGATAGCGGTTAAGGTATTAATGGATGGTTTAAAGGTAGTATTGAGAACAAGAGTACAGACCACCAACCCAAACTGGAGAAATATCTTGGTGGCTGCATTAAGAAAGTCCGCTGTTGGGCATGATCAAAACATCAGCAAGCACAGGGAGGCACAGGGAGGTAAGAAGCCTCATATCCCTGTGGGTAAGTCAAAGGTGATAAGATGTTATAATTGCCAGAGGGAAGGTCATTTTGCACGAAATTGTAGGTTTTGAAGATACACACAAGGTAGATAAACCCCCTAGACAAAAACACGAGCAAAGTCATGATACACGAAATTGTAATCAGGAATCACCTAGGAAGAAGTTTGGGCCGCACCTGTAATGTGCAGTCAGTAAAGTTGATCATTAGTCGTGACAGTAAGCCTGAGGTTACAGTTAATGAAATTGGGAGGTCAGTTCCTTGTAGACACAGGAACGGCCGGGTAAATTTTGTAATTTATCTTTGAATGTTTTCTTCTCATCCGTAACTTTCATCGGCAGAACTCAAACATCACATGGCTACTTGGTCTTTTCAGAAGTCTACCTAACCCCAGTATGTCTTACCAACATCGTTGTGTTTGGCCAGACACAAAGGGTGGAGAGGGGAAATACTGGTGGGGGGGGGGGGGGGGGGGGGAGATTATGCAGAGATACTGGTGGACATGTTGATGTGACAGCCTGTTGATGAAAATCTGATAATGTTTTTTTTTCCCCTTTCCAAATTGTTCTATCTCTTTTTGTTCTTTCATGTTTTACGGATGGTATGTCACACAAAAGTTAGACAAATGGTAATGCAAGATTTATTCTCCTTACAGAAAGATCGCTGAGTCAGAAAGAATATTGCATCACCGGAATGTTCGTTTGGAAGACTGAAAGATAGCACCTTTGAGATGACAGCTGAGCAAGAAGAACAACAAGACCAGAGGACAAATCATCATAACAAGTTTTTTTTTCCCCTTCAATTATTTTTCTGTACCCCCATTACAACTTTCTCTTTCTCATCCTGTAAGATGGACTCGCCCCAAGAGACTGCAGTCCGTGTTTTCCTGTTGACCCTGTTGTTGACCAGAGCAGTCTGTTTCGGTGAGAGTACCAGTGAGGTCGAGAAAGGATCTGGAATGGGATCTGATGATCAGGATGGAGGCGTAGAGTTCCAAGAACAACACAATCACAGAGCAAAGGCGAGTATCAGAAAACGATCTGGTAGCCATGTTATCAATAGACATTGTGAAGGATTGTTAGCTGAAGAGAATGGTATCTGTAGGAATTGTAACAACATAGTTGAGGACGGCTGCATCAAGAAATGTCAGTCCAGTTTTAATATCAATATGGACCGGCATCCATTGAGTGACTATCACTCATTGGTGGGTAAAGTGTTAAATCAGACAGACTGTTGGGTGTGCTCTCAAGTACCTCAAGGTCATAGCAAATCAGGGCTAGTACCATTCCCTTTAACTGTAGGAGAGGTACTTGAGTTAAAGGGTGGGAGACCGGTGGACAAGAGATTTAATATTTCTAGTCCTCCTAGTTTAAAGCTCCACCAATACCATGTAGATAGGTCCCTAATATGTTTTAACATTTCCAATCCCCGAAAGCCGGGAAATTGGGAAGTGTCATGGAGTAATCAAACCATGACATTTTCACATAGAGCCGATAGAATGCCCATAGATTCAGAGCTTATACGCCAGATAGCCAACAGTGGAAAATATTTCCGGTATAGGTACACTCTAGGAAGTAGGACCATGCGAGTTGGAGAAGTATCACCAGGATACTGTGCACATATCGTACAACCGGATACGTGCACTAGACAGATGGGAGAATTAGGGTTAGGAGATTTCACATGGAAAGTTTGTAACATGGTTATGTCATATTCCGTCCCATATGTTCTCCCCGATGATGCATATTTCATATGCGGGAGGAAGGCGTATAAGTGGCTCGACCCAAACTCAGAGGGATTGTGTTACATTGGAAAGGTACTGCCTGAAGTAATGACTGTATCCCATAACAAAATGAAAGACATTCACCACGGTGCCCAAGCTCCTTATACTCACACTCATTACGAGCACGTTGTTAAAAGGCACCTGATAGAGAGGACAGAGCATGCGGCCTCTGATTTGATTCACGAATCCACCGGGATTCAATTCCTACTCGCGTTAGATATCACTCGTACCGCCAGAGGAGTGATAAACTTTAGGTATATAAACGCACTTGCGAACCTGATAGACAATATCATCGAAATGTATGACGACACATTCAGGTATACTGGGAGAGAGCTACAAGCCTACAAAACAGAGCTGGTTCAGCATAGGATGATTCTCAATTACCTCACAGCAATGACAGGCGGGTATTGTGTTACCCTAGCAACTCAGTATGGTGTAAAGTGCTGCACGTATATTACAAACAGCACTGAGGACCCGGCCGAGGTCATAGACCAAAAGATGGATGACATTTTGCAATTAAAGTGGGAGTTTCGAAGGAGGCATAATCTTACTCTTGCTGCTGTGGGTAATGAACTGACCAGCTGGGTATCATGGTTGAACCCACGAAATTGGTTCTCTGGTTTAGGAGAATGGGCCCAAGGCATTATCATGGATGTAGGGAAATTTCTCTTGTGTATTCTGGGAGTCGTCATATTGATTGGTCTGATATTTAGATGCGTTCGGACTTTAATGAAGTGTAAACGTAGTACCGGAGTGATGAGTCTGAGGAGCAAGGACACTGTAATACCAATTGGTTTAATTTACGACCCAACGATAGAGACAATGTTGTGACGAAAATGTGATTCCACGGTCCGTTTCTTTCACCCGTTTCTCCTTTGTTTTCCTCCAAGGTACAAGGACATCCACTTGGAAGAAGAATATGACAACCTCTTTTATACAGACCATTGATGAACTATGTCACAGACACCCAATACTTTTAGTGACTTTAACTATCTACTGGAAACCCAATACTTTAGAGACTGTAATTTTATGGACACTGGAAAAGCTTTTGTTCACCACTTACAGCAAAAGCACCGCGAGACATCAGACAACACGTACATCAGACAAGACATCAACAAGACCTCAATCGGCGAATGTATACTAAAACTCACATAGTTATATGACTGCATTTATAACGCTTGTTTCTTACCTTAATCTCTACAACCTCCAGGTAGTATCCCACATAGTCGACAGGTGATTCTCACATACTAGCATCCACATACTCTCCCCCTTTATGTATCATCAACTAATGTGCACCCCATTTGTTGCAACCAAAAGCTGAAAAGAGCTCGGTAGAGTTTGACAGCCCATCCACCGACCCTTAATACGGGATAAGAAGGATTCAAATGTATACTTCGCAATACCTCGAAGCTTGCTTTAAAACACGTACGGCACGATGATACATGGCCCCTCAGACATGGATTCATACACACATGCTTTACTATCTCACTAGGTCATATCTTTCCCACCTTCTCCTCTCCTCCCTTTACCCAATCATAAGAAGGTATTTACATGATGACATATATTTTTCTGTTTGAATTGTTTAGGAAGTGGCAGTTATTGGTGACTGCCAAAGGGTGGACTGTGAAAGTCGAAAAATATCGTTATTCTCATCGCCATGTACTAACCCCAATGCACATGCCCGCTGCTCGTGCACCCACTCCCCCGTCCGTACGCATCCCCTCAGGTTGCGTAAGGGACGCTCCCACGTCGCCTGCGCGTGGGGATGTGCATTTATGGTAGAGTTTGTGTGCGACTAGCGAGCGACTCGATCGCTACATATTTAACCAATATAATGTGTTTTGTAGATATTAATCCCCTTAATAATGTCTGCAAGTATGTTTAGTGTAAATGGTTCAGGGACCTGGGAATTCCTCTTTTCACAATACAAAGGGTCTGGCAAAGGTTGAACAGTGGTGTCTGGTACCTAACTGAAGAGTATTTTATTAGAAACAATCCGGTGCTGGTTAGGTAGAGATTAATCGCTCCTGCGTATAGTTATGTCTATGAGTAGGTTATGGACATTTACTGTATTTGCGGTTCATTATCCATGCGGCGGGAATCTTGAGGATACCTCCCATCTGAGCAGTTTGAAATAGTCACAGCCCACCTGTTCAAATCCACCTATGACCTTTTGTCATAGTGCAGAGAGACATTCCTGTGTCCAATGAACAATGAGATTGTAGGGCCCATTGTATTGTACAGTATGTTGTGTATATAAAGACCCCCATAGCCAGACCAGCCTCACTTCTCTCCACAAGGTTTTCCCCGCGATGACTGAGAGCTGGTTTCCAGATAGCGCATGCGATTCATTCCCACGTGTGTAAGTTTTTCTCTGTGGCCATTTTGTTACTCTGTATGGATGCAATTGTTCTTTTGTAGCTAACCTATAAGTGTTTGCCATTTATCCTCTTTCTGTTTATTTGTATTTGCAATCGTCTGCTAGTGTTTGTATTTCTGCTTAGTTATTGTGTTTAGGTATTAATGTCAGGTCTGTAGTGTATGAACTGTATCTGTTTTCCCCTTTTTACGTACTAAATATCGTCAGTAAAGGTGTTGGAACCTTAGCAAGGAGTGTGTGTTTCACTAGTTAGTATAAAGGGTTTTTGAGCTTTCTCAGTCGCTCAAACAGCTTTCATATCATAAAGGTTAATCAGCGTTACATTGTGATAATATTACAGTACTAAGGTTTACAGTATAAGCATACCCTTATAGTGTGTTGTTACAAGGTTGTCTGTGTGTAAATCAGTGAACGTCAGCGCCGCTCGTATCCCGCTCTCGCGGTACAGCGTCTGCTACGCTATTAGCGTAGCATTACGGTACTCGGGCCACCTATAGCGTGCTCGAAACCAAGCGTAAGCCATGAGCGAACGTGCCGCTCGTGTGTCTCGACCACGGCCTAGCGTCTGCTACGCTAAGTGCGTACCATTACGGCACCTTGTGCGCCTATTGCGTATGTTGTCTTTAATAAGTATATTGCTTAGGTTCAAGATAAATAATTAGCTTTATCAATAACAATGGCGGTTGCAGTTAGAATTTGGATGCAGAGTGATTGACAGTCAATGTGCATTAATGAGAGGCAACGTCCATGTACACAGTTGCTCTCTCCCCTGTGGCTCCTTCGTTCCAACAGACATTCTGAACAGCCACAGAGTTGCCCCAATGTTCGATGGTCGACCGATGGTCTATATTACTATGCAGGAAAAGGAGTCTCTGTGTAAGTCCCAGAAGATATGGTATTAGAATATTTTCATAGTACCACCCCGTACAGAGATGCAGGGGGTACTTCAGAGTTGATCGCAGCAGCAAATTTGTTAGCAGTTGGGCAAAACCAGGGGGGTCATTCCGAGTTGATCGCACGTAGCACCTTTTTGCTGCTCATGCGATCAACTAGTCGTCAACTATGGGGGAGTGTATTTTAGCATAGCAGGGCTGCAATCGCTTGTGCAGCCCTGCTATGCTAAAAAAGTTTTGTGCAGAACAAGACTAGCCCTGCAGTTACTTACCCCGTTCTAAGGATCTAGTGATGAAGGTCCCGGAATTGATGTCAGACAACCGCCCTCCAAATGCCTGGACACGCCTGCGTTCGGATTTCCATTCCCGGAAAATGGTGAGTATCCACTCTGGAACGCCTCACCACTGTCGATCTTCTTGCGATCGCGCCAGCGATCACTTTCTTCTTTCTTCTGGTCCTTGCCTGGCGACGGCTGTTGCTGGGCAATGACGCGCGGGCGCTGTGCATGCGCAGTTCCGACCTGTTCGCACCGCAGCGTGCGAACGGGTTGGAATGACCCCCCATGTGCCCTGCAGGTATAGCAGATGTAACATTTGCAGAGAGAGTTAGATTTGGGTGGGTTATTTTATTTCTGTGCAGGGTAAATACTGGCTGCTTTATTTTTACACTGCAATTTAGATTTCAGTTTGAACACACCCCACCCAAATCTAACTCTCTTTACACATGTTATATGTGCCCCCCCTGCAATGCACATATGGGGTCATTCCGACCTATTCGCTATTCGATGCACATGCAAGCAGTGTTCTCACAGCAGCGAACACAACGCACGAGTGCAACCGAACGCCCACCATGTATGACTGCACACGAGTGTGCAGAAATGCATAAAATAGGCGTTTTGCTAATGTGCTTCGCATGGTAGCGATGTGTTCGGATTTCTGTCAAACTCATCGCTAGCAACACGGAGACTGTCGTACATGTGCTATTCATTCGTTAGCTTGCAAATATTCGCACAATGTTTTTTTTTTCTTTTAATTTCCCATCCCATTCCTTTGTAAATTAATAAACCAATTTGCCTAAGGAATTGTAATGTGATTGAACAATTAACTGATCAAACTCGGCAAAATGAAGAGTTGGTCAACCTTGCACAATAACATTCAGCAATTAAGTCGACAGATATATTATTTTAATATATTTGTTGGCCTACTTGCACAATACCCAGAACTGTCATCAATTACAATCCCTGACTGACATACTCCACATTACCCAGTTTACCATATATGCTTCATCTTGTTGTTTTTGTTAAAATGGGGATTGATAAAGTAACAAACAATCAGCTCCTAACTGTCATGTCACAGCCTTTGTTTTTTAAATGTCAGTTAGTTGTTGATTATCTACTACATTTTCACTCTTCATTTTAAGCGTTTACAAGTAATTATACATCTCTAGATATATGTAATTTACCTTTTACAGAACACACCAAGTACAATTTGCGAGATAAAGGGTTGTTGTTTTTTTTTTTTTTTTTGGGGGGGGGGGGGTTAACAATTTTTTATTTTGAATAAAATTTATTAAAAATGATTTACAAATTTTGCAACGATCTTCTCAAGGAGCCCACGGCGATGCTGCTCCATCCTCGCGACAACTTGCTGCATTTCCACATTCAGATCTCCAACCGAAGCATCTGTAATGAATGTTTGTAAACAATACCAAATTGATTTCACACATAACGCAATACAGAAGCAAGGCACAAAGCAAGGCAATTTCAACAGCTCACTGGCTAGGTCAGGGATGGTGAACGTTTGGCCCTCCAGCTGTTGCTGAACTATACATACCAGCATGGCATGCAATTTTGTAAAAATCTGGCCATGCTAAAACTGTAGCAGGACATGCTGGTATGTGTAGTTATGCAATATCTGTAGTGCCAAAGGTTCAACATTCCTGGTCTAGGTCCTGGATCAGCAACCTGCAGCTCTACATCTGCAGAGGAACTACATATCCAAGCATGCCCTGCCTCAGTGATAGCATGCCTTCATACATAAACTGTGACAGGGAATGTTGCAATGTGTTTTAGCACAGCAGTTGCAGGGAGACAGTTTGAAAACACATGTTATTGTATCTACATTTAAACCAACTTGAATAAAAAAAATTCTGGCAGAAATAACTTACTCTCCACCCAGTAGCGGATCTTGCCACGGGCAAGCAGGACTTTTGCCCGGGGCGCCGCCTTCGGGAGGGCACCGGCGCCATCCGGAGGGTGCCGCACCATGGCAAGATCCGCCACTGTGCCCCCCGCAGTGCCCCCCCTGCTGGTCCCCCGCTGTGAAGGAAACCAGACGCTACGCATCTAGTTTCCCTTCGTGGAGAGGACCTTTGCTGTGCGGTGCGCGATGACGTCATTGCGCACCGCACAGCATTGTGGCACAGATGCTAGGGGTCATAATTGACCTCTAGTGTCTATGCATCCGAGGAGAGGAGCGGCGCTGGTGGAGGTCTGCAGCGGTCTGGAATCAGGAGCGGGGATGTAATAAGTATACTTTTTTTTCTTCTTTTCTTTCAGCGGCGCTACAAATGGGGGCGTAACTGACCACGCCCCCGTATTAAGCCATGCCTCTAACTATTTGCCTGGGGCGCCACAAAGGGCAAGAACCGGCCCTGTCTCCATCAACGCCGGAAGATCACCCTCAACTTCCTCCGGGGCCTCAGCTGCCCACTCTCCTGTGTCAGTGTCACTGTGGATGGGGGAAGGGTCTTGAAAAGGGAGGGAAGTTTGGATGGGGAAGGGTTTTGGAAGGGTGTTGGAGGTTGGATGTGGGAAAGAGGATCAGATTGGGAAGGTGTGTCAATGTCCATGGTGTTGGATTGGGGAAGGGTGGTTGGGAGGGGGAAGAGGAGACTGATAATGGAGGACAGGTGCTTGATAGGTGGAGGATGAGGATGAGGAGGAATCAGATTGATGGAGGACAGGTGCTTGATAGGTGGAGGAGGAGGAGGATGAGGAGGAGTCAGATTGATGGGTGGACGGTGGTTGAGAGGGGGAGGCAGATTGATAGGGGGGAGGCAGATTGATGGGGCGAGGGTTGTTGAGAGGAGGATGGGGATTGATGGGGGAGGGTTGCTGAGAGGGGATGGGGATTGATGGGGGAGGGTTGTTGAGAGGGGGAGGATTCCTCTGGTTCCGCTCCTGCGACCTGCCTTTGTGCTCTTACTAAAGAGATAGAAACACACAGATATGTAATTATGTATTGCCCAATTTTTATTTTTCTTACAATAAATATACTATTTTAAAATGTTTTTTTTTTTTTTTTTTTATATGGTCCCATTGTGGGGTTTTTTGTCTAGATTTTCTATTGTGGTTTATATACATTTGTAACGTGTGTTTTTTTCTAGTTATTACTTTTTTTTTATAATTTAATATTTCACAGACACACAGGAATGTACTGGCCCATAGGAGTACACGGGATTTACCCGGGGGACCACTGTGCCTTGCCCCACCACCTGCACCTCTAGGGATCATGCTCCAGCCTGTGCACTTGAATTATACCGAACACATCTGTAAACTTAGACTACGCAGGACTATGGCCATTTTTAGGCATTGCATTCTTATTATCATGCTTGCATTAGTAATGTTTATTGTATATATTTATGTTGGACCACAGTCCATGCACTCTAAACTTGTTTGTCAAACCTTAGTGGTGTCTGTCTACATCCTCTCTGGAGACTGCCCACACCACTACACATGGGCCCCTACCACCACATTCCCCGGTGTGTCCTGCATGGCCTCAGTGCCAGATTAAGGTCCTCATGGGCCTGGAGCTGAAATTTTTGAAGGGCCTATTGTGTGCTTCAGCAGGGGGTATGGGGGTGTGACGGTTGCTGATATGGGTGCGTGACCAATGCTGTATTTACATACGTGTGTGTGTGTGTGTGTGTGTGTGTTTATGCGTGTTGGAAAAATAGAAAAATCTATCTATATATCTATCTATATAGCAAGAGAGAGAGAGAGAGAGAAAAAGTAAAAGTAATAGGCGCCCAATGGAATTATTCAATTTTCTTGCCATGACTGCATGATTTCTGCTAGCAGCATTTTGAGATAGCGAGCAGAAATCTGCAAACAATTGTTGGAGCGTCCAAACTGTTGTTTTGTCAGCATGCCCAATAGTTTAGACAGGTTTAGACACTTTACGCCATTAAACCCAGTGCTTTTGGGCGTGATAAGCAATAGGCAACCGCAAAACTCATTTCCATGTGCATTACAATTGAATAGCTCTGTCGGGCAGCTATTACTTATGGGCATGCAAGAAACAATTGGAAGCCCCTCACTATGGGGGCTATTCAATTACCTGTGGCACATTATCATGGGTAATGATATTGCCTGGGGCTGTCCTATTAGCCCCGATAAGCCGGCATGAGCTGCGGCAAATTGGGGATGCCATTACTTGCTGCACTGAGTTTCGTCTGCTGGGTCCCTTCCCTGCAGTCCCAGGCTCCTGCGGCGGCGGCCGTGGGACACTGAATGGAGTGTGTGTGTGTGTGTGTGTGTGTGTGTGTGTGTGTGTGTGTGTGTGTGTGTGTGTGTATGTATGTATGTATGTATGTATGTATGCATGCATGTATATATATATATATATATATATATATATATAGTCACTGATAGTACGGCACTCAGACGCTGATAATCAAATCAAGTAAAAGCCCCTTGTGGCTGTCAACGTTTCAATTTTAATAATTTTCCTCAGGACATACAAACATGTACACAAAAGCACTCACCTTATAACCCCTCACCACTTGTGCATGCTGCGCGGGTCGGAGCGGGGGACCGCCTACCGCTGGAGTCCGTCGGGCGGCAATCTCCCGTCAGCTGTGGCGTGGTCTGGTGACGTCATCGCGCGTGACGCGATGCACGTCCAGTGTCACATCTTCATGGGAACCAACTGTAAATAATAACAATAGTAACATACTTGCTGCTAACAGCATCTCCCTAATGTAAATGCAAGGACACATCATCATGCAAATCTGTCTGATATATTTAGCATAACTATAATCGTGTGAAGATTTTGTAAAGCAAATGGCCGTAAAAAATAAATAAATAAATGGCCGTAAAAAATATATATGCCACAGACAAAAGAGGAAAAATGGAGAACGAGAAAAAGAGAGAAGAAAAGAAGGGGGAGAGAAGAGAGAGAAGAGAGAGAGACATAGAAAAAAAGATAAAGAAAAAGAAATAGAAAAAGAGAGAAAGACAGAAGGATAGAGAGAGAAGGGAGAGAGAAGAGAGAGAGAAGAGAGAGACAGAAAGAGAGAAGGACAGAAAGATAGAGAAGGAAAGAGAGAGAAAGAAAGGGAGAAAGGGGGAAAATAGAGAAAAAAATAAAAGAAGAAAAGAAAAAAGAAAAAATGGTGTCCACATAAAGAGAGAAAAAAGAGAGAACAAAGGGAAAAGGTCCATTAGTACCAAAGTCAACCCTACTAACGTGGTGAAATATATAAATACGGTTTACGAAGACAAAGTTTACAGGAAACAAGAGAGGGGAACCATATCATTCAGACCCCTAGGGGTTACTGTGTCTAGTTTGTGAATCCATTTGGATTCACACCTCAGGACGGCACTGCCACGATCACCACCCCGAAGTGAAGGGGGTATATGGTCTATCATTCTGTATTTGATGGTAGCCAAAGCATGTTTGGCTAATACAAAATGACGAGCGACCGGTTGGTCGCTGCTTCCTTTTTGTAGGCCTAATCTAATTGAGGACCTGTGGGCGGTCATACGTTCTTTGAATTTCCGTGTGGTTTTGCCCACATATGATAGGCCGCATGGACACACTATCTGGTAAACTGTGTGTGTGGTCTCGCAGGTCAAATGATGTTTGATGTAAAATTTGGTACCCAGATGGGGGTGACAGAATGTGTTACCTGTAATCATGTAGTTACACGTGACACAGGTACATCTAAAGCACCCCATTTTCTGGGGTACTAGAAACCACTACTGGGAGATTTGGTTAAATCCGAAATGTCGGACTTCACCAAAAGATCTCGTAGGTTCCTGGATCTCATATAGCAGCATTGCACACGCTAGGCCGCCGCCCTCTGGGTGTGTATCTTAGCATAGCAGAATAGCGTACGAAAAATTAGCAAAACTGCTACTAAATAATTCTTAGCAGTTTCTGAGTAGCTCCGGACCTACCCAGCGATTGCGATCAGCTCACTCCGTTTAGTTCCTGGTTTGACGTCACAAACACGCCCTGCGTTCGGCCAGCCACTCCCCCATTTCTCCAGACACTACCGCGTTTTTCCCTAACACGCCTGCGTTTTTTTGAAAACGCCGGGAAAACGCTGAGTTGCCGCCCAGAAACGCCCCTTTCCTGTCAATCATTTATCGAACAGCAATGCGACTGAAATGCGCCGCAGAAGCCACAGCAAAACTGTTAAGTTTTGTGTTAAATAACTAAGTGCATGCGCCCTGCGTGCCTTGCGCATACGCAATTTGCAACAAATTGCAGCATATCGAAAATCGGCAACGAGTGAACAACTCGGAATGACCCCCATTATGCACCACAATAGTAGGACCCCTTATACTATCTAGTACTGAGCCCCTTTCACAATTATACCACACAGTATGAGCCGAAATTCACATTATAGCACACGGTATGAGCCGAAATTCACATTATACTACACAGTATGATCCGAAATTCACATTATAGCACACGGAATGAGCCGAAATTCACATTATACCACATGGTATGAGCTGAAATTCACATTATAGAACATAGAATGAGCCGGAATTTACATTATAGCACACAGAATGAGCCGAAATTCACATTATAGCACATGGTATGAGCCGAAATTGACATTTAAGCACACAGAATGAGCCAAAGTTCACATTATAGCACACGGTATGAGCCAAAATTGACATTATAGCACACAGAATGAGCCAAAATTCATATTATAGCACACGGTATGAGCTGAAATTCACATTATAGCACATGGTATGAACTGAAATTCACATTATAGCATCCGGTATGAGCCGAAATTCACATTATAGTACACGGTATGAGCCAAAATTCACATTATAGTACACGGTATGAGCCAAAAGTCACATTATGCCGCATGGAATGAGACACAATTCAGGGAGAGTGACAGAGGGACAGGGAAAGTGACAGCAGGGACATCGGGACAGGGAGAGTGACAGAGAGACAGGGAAAGTGACAGCAGGGACATAGGGACAGGGAGAGAGACAGAAGGATAGGGAAAGTGACAGCAGGGACATAGGGACAGGGAGAGTGACAGAGAGGGGGACAGCAAGGGTATACAGTAGGGACTACGGAGAGAGAAAGGTAGCAGGGTAAGATTACCTATTTAGCAGCGGCGGTGCTGAGGATGCGCTGGTCTGCGGTGCGGTGAATGAGGAGGATGTGGTTGGCATGGTGCGGAGGTGCAGAGAAGGACTGAGGGCTGCAGTGGCGGGGCGGCTGAGGGCTGCGGCGATGTAGCAGAGGAGGAGGCAGAGGGCAGCGGGGATGCAAGGAGGTGCGGAGTGGTTCGGAGCAGAGGGGGCAGGATGGGAGCAGTGGTGTGGGGCAGGGGGGCAGGATGGGAGCAGTGGTGTGGGGCAGGGGGGCAGGATGGGAGCAGTGGTGTGGGGCAGGGGGGCAGGATGGGAGCAGTGGTGTTGAGCAGGAGGGAGCAGGATGGGAGCATGGGAGCAGTGGTGCGGAGCAGGGGGGGCAGGATGGGAGCAGTGGTGCGGAGCAGGATGGGAGCAGTGGTGCGGAGCAGGGGGGCAGGATGGCAGCAGTGGTGCAGGGAAGGATGGGAGCAGTGGTGCGGCGCAGGATAGGAGCAGTGGTGCGGAGCAGGGGGGCAGGATGGCAGCAGTGATGCAGGACAGGATGGGAGCAGTGGTGCGGAGCAGGATAGGAGCAGTGGTGCGGAGCAGGGGTGGCAGGATGGTAGTGAAAGGTACTCGCTCTTGCTCACTAAGTTAAACAAGAATGTCACCTGCTCCTCGTAGCTCCCCATAGCTCCCAGCCGCCGTCGCTCTCTTCACAAGACACTGCTCCCATAGCTCCCAGCCGTCGTTGCTCCCTCCGCGGACGGTGGCAGCAGCATCACACAGGAGCCGCGGCGCTAAAACAGATAGCGGGAGCAAGTGTGACTCGAGCTCCTGCTGTGTCCCGCTCCTCCGTCTCAAGAACGAGACCTGACCGGGCGCCTTTGGGGATGACGACATTAATTGGCGGGGGGGGGGGCATTAATTGGCGGGGGTGCCTGTGCGCACACCTATGGCCTGCACACTACTATTAGTTTAAAAAAAAACTTCCAGGTCAGTGGCGAAGTGCCGGTATGCCATACCGTCGCATACCGGCCCACTTTGACCACTGTATATATGTGTGTGTGTGTGTGTGTGTGTGTGTGTGTGTGTGTGTGTGTATATATATATATATATATATATATAAATATATGTATATATATATATATATGTGTATATATATATATATATATACACTGTACATATATGTGTATGCATATATATATATATATATATATATATATATATATGGTATGTCAGTGCCTCCGTTATTACAAAAGCTGTGCAGCAGTCAGCAGGGCTGACACCTCGCTTCAAGGGGATCAGTCAGCCTGCCAGGTCCTGGCCACCTTCACGGAGCATTTTATTGTCAAAGCTGCCAGTGCTTCCTGGTGCTGGTCAGCACATTTGCGACGTCAGGCGGCTTAGAGGAGGCGTTGCGTCGTTGCGTGTGCACTGCAGCGCAGGGACGGCTAGTGAAGCCTTCCACTGCGCCGCAATGTGTAAGGACATGAACAGTGTCACGGGGCGCCCGCCGCGGCACTTTGTTACTCCTTATCGCCTCTCCCGAGCGCTCCTGCTCGGGGGGGCGGAGTTTCGCGGAATGACGCGTTGCGTCGTGACGTCACGACGCAAACACGTCATTCTGCGAAGCTCCGCCCCCCCGAGCAGGAGCGCTCGGGGAGAGGCGATAAGGAGATGGTTGATTCTATTTCGGAGTGGGAGAAGGGACCTTCTGACGTATCTAGGGGAGGAGACACGTCACTAGGGGGAGGAGCTACGGGCGAACAGGGTACCCGAAAAGTACCCTCGCGGGCTCGCTTCGCTCGCCACGCTTCGGGCTTGGTGGCTCGCTCCGCTCCACTTCGCTCGCCACCTGATTACTAAAGGTAATAGTTGGTGGCGTGGATAGTAGAGGAACTATCCCGCTGGCGTAGCTCCTCCCCCTTGTGTCATAACTCCTCCCCCTTAGGGAAAAGGTCCCTTAGCCCACTTGATTCTAGCATCTACCATAAGGAGATAAGCATGAAGGAGGAGGCGGCCGGCGCGAGGGACGTGAGGCGGCGGGACCGAAGAGCGGGAAGACGTAAGTATTCTCTCTCTCTCTCTCTCTCCCCCTTCCTTCCCCCCAACTTGAAACCTGCCTGCCGCTGCCGCACTGTGTAAAATGGGGACACCTGCCTATGGGGATACCTGCCTGCCGCACTGTGTAAAATGGGGGCACCTGCCTGCGTACTGTGTAATATGGGGGCACCTGCCTGCGTACTGTGTAATATGGGGGCATCTGCCTGCGTACTGTGTAAAATGGGGATATCTGCCTGCCGCGCTGTGTAAAATGGGGATGCCTGCCGCACTGTGTAAAATGGGGGCACCTGCCTGCGTACTGTGTAAAATGGGGATATCTGCCTGCCGCGCTGTGTAAAATGGGGATACCTGCCTGCCGCACTGTGTAAAATGGGGATACCTGCCTGCTGCACTTTGTAAAATGGGGGCACCTGCCTGCGTACTGTGTAAAATGGGGATACCTGCCTACTGTACTGTGTAAAATGGGGATACCTGCCTTCCGTACTGTGTAAAATGGGGATACCTGCCTGCCGCACTTTGTAAAATGGGGACACCTGCCTGCCGCGCTGTGTAATATGGGGACACTTGCCTGCTGTAATGTGTAAAAAGGGGACTTTTATTTTTATTTTTCCCCCCTGTGGTGGGTGTGATGATATCAGATGAGGCCATGCCCACTTTAATGAGACCACGCCCATTTTAATCAGGCCACACCCTTGTCGGGAGTGCGCGCGCCTACGGCGCGCACATGCTTTTTCTTTTTATGGCTATATGGGGGGGGGGCACGCATTTTTTTTTTGAGCAATTGGGGGGGGGGGGGGGGCGCATTTTCAAATCTCGCACTGGGAGCCAAATTGTCTAGAAACGGCCCTGGACATGAAGTTCATCTGCGGAGGAGTTTGTGCTGTCGGTGGTAGAGGAAGGGGAGGGGGGGTTACAGCCTTTTGCCGAAGGGCGGGGGGGGGGGGGCCTCGGGCGGTCATTGCAGGCTGCTGTAGCAGGAAAACATGTTTTCCAGTCTACAGCAGCAGCACAATAGATTCTGTGGGCCTATTTTGATGGGGGGCCTGGAGCTGCAGCTCCATCCGCCCCATTGTTAATCCGGCCCTGCATGGCCTACCCCCACACAGTCTATATGCATACAGTACAGGTCTATCTTATAATTGTCATGATGTTTGCTAATATTGTTTAACATTTAAATGCTAAAATACACACTCACGCAAACACAAGTGTTAGTGTGGATTACTCACTTGTGCTTATTTGCTGGCGCAGTCTCGCCAGCAATCCCGGCTGACGGCGGCAGAGGTCAGACCAAAGCCGCTCAAGTTGGACTATGGTCCGACTCGTGTGGACTGTCGCATGCAGTCTTCTGTGGAACTCCGTGTAGGCCGCGCGCTTTTAGGAGTTGGGGATATATGGCCCCGCATGGCCTACGCGGTGGTCCATAATAGCTGTTAGGAGCCACAGCTCCCTCATAGAGAATGCGGCAGCTCGCATGGTGCCAATGGCGTTTTCTTCACATGGTCTATTATTTATACTGTGTGCTAACTGTTGATTGAACGACACCTGTGATGGTGTCATCTTTATTAATAAACTTTATTAGTCTTACTGTATATTAGCAATGTGGTGTTTGTTCCTCTTGCGCACACATATGCGACTTTTTGCGACTGTCAGTACTAAAAACCTCACTGTTATAAAATTATTGACAACTCACCAAATTTGCCATCACCATTCAGCTAAAAAATCCAGGATTGTTGTATTAGTGTGCAGTGATCGCAAAAACGCGCTATGGCGCGTATTTTACCCAGAGGCAACCGCCTGGGACTCACATTTAGAAGATGAGTGGGTCCCACAGGACGTGCTCATCTGAATTTGTGTTTGCATGTCGTAAGCCAGTCCAGTCAGTGGAACACAGGAGGTGACTGTCTGTTTCCTCAGCCAATCACCTCCTGTAGTCTCCAGCCAATCACAGCGGCCTGCAGTGTCTCCCGCCAGTCTGCCCGCTTTGAATCCTGCTCCCCTCTGCCGTCAGCACATGAATCTGTGCTGCAGGGCTGACAGACTGGCCAGGCACCGCACCCTCCTCTGTGACGGTGAGTACCGCTCCGGATCTGGCCGCCGCTGCCCGCCCGCCCCGCTCTCCTTCCCTTCCCCCGACACTCACCGTCCAGTTCGCTAAGAGCGGTGTAAGCAGCAGGAGCCGCCCGGCCTGCGCAGCTCCCACTGTAGGTAAGCTGTAGGTGCTGGGAGGCCGACTGCACGAAGGGGCCATTTGACACGTGGCTCCGCCCCCAGCAGCGACTCACTGACACAATTTTCTGACAGCACAATGCATCCTGAAGGAGCTCTCTGTGAAACGCAAGCAGAGGCTGGCAAGAAGGAGCTCCTCCTATCACTTCCCCTGGCGGGCTGGCCACTGCTAAATATACCGGTAATCAGTACAACTATGCAGTGTGACACTGACTTTCCCATTGCACCTGGGGCTCCACTATTTGACACAGTTGTAACTGACCGTCGGTATATTTAGCAGTGGCCAGCCCGTCAGGGGAAGCGATTGGAGGAGCTCCTTCTTATCAGAAAACAGCCTCTGCTTGCGATTTCACATAGAGCTCCTCCAGGCTGCGGCCACTACAGGTTCCGGCTGGCTACTTGTGCCAGTGCACTCACTGCACTGTGCTGTCAGAAAAAATGGTGAGTGTCAGTGAGTCGCTGCTGTGGGCAGAGCCACATGTGTCAAACGGCCCCTTCGTGCAGTCGGCCTCCCAGCACCTGGGGCTGCACTGTTTTGATTCACTGCAGACAGACAGTATTGGAGCTTCAGGGCAGAGGGGTAGCGTCCGTTGGTGCAGCCTGACAGTTGTTGAGATCAGATCCCATCTATCTGCATTGTATTGCAGCACTCCATCCAGTGTCTCAGAGCCCCGCGCAACTGGAGGTCATAAGTGGTTACTGCAATGTGCCTCAGTGCTCTACCTGGCGCAATGTGTACAATAACGTGCTCTACCGGGCGCAATGTGTATAATAACGTGCTCTACCAGGCGCAATGTGTATAATAACGTGCTCTACCAGGCGCATTGTGTATAACGTGCTCTACCTGGTGCAATGTGTATAATAACATGCTGTACCGGTCGCATTGTGTATAACGTGTTCTACCTGGTGCAATGTGTATGATAACTTACTCTACTTAGCGCAATGTGTCTGATAACGTGCTCCACCTGGTGCAATGTGTATGATAACGTGCTCTACCTGGTGCAATGTGTATGATAACGTGCTCTACCTGGTGCAATGTGTATGATAACGTGCTCTACCTGGCCCAATGTGTATAATAACGTGCTCTACCGGGTGCAATGTGTATAATAACGTGCTCTACCTGGCGCAATGTGTATAATAATGTGCTGTACCGGGCGCATTCTGTATAACGTGTTCTACCTGGCGCAATGTGTATGATAACGTGCCTTACCTGGTGCAATTTGTATAAGTCCTCTATTAAAATGCACCAGGTAGAGGACTTATACAAAACAAAGGTAATGCTGCGCTTGTAATAAGCAGCTCTTATAAATACGGAACTTAATTAAAATGAAGAAAGAGCGCTAGGGTGTATGGGGCAGGATGATTAAATGTTAGAACTTGTGGCACCTGTAAAAAAGGGGGTTGGTTAGTATCAATAATGTTTACACTCTTTTGAGTGAATACAGTATAAACCAACATCTGTTTTCAATCCAGTACATTGTAAAGGTTCATTCATTAACACCTTTCAAAAGTTGATGGAAGAAGAAATTGACAAAATTCCACAAAAACAGAAAATAAAATATAACTTAACGAAAGAAGAATGCACAGCATTGAAAGAACTGAAAAAAGATGAAACAATAGTCATCAAGCCCGCCGACAAAGGGGGAGGAATCGTAATCATGCAAAAAGAACAATACGAAGAAGAAGCAGAACGATTATTGGGGGACATAGAAACCTACATCGTTCTAGACCAAGACCCAACTCAGAGGTTTGCAAAAGAACTGCAGGAGCATCTAGAGGAAGGATTCCAATTGGGAATTATTACCAAAAAAAGAACTGGACTTCCTGAAACAACAGAACCCAAAGATTCCTACCTTCTACTTTTTGCCCAAAATCCACAAACATTTTGTCACCACCACCAGGACGACCAATCATCTCCGGAATAAATTCAATCACCTCAAACTTATCAAAATACACAGATTTTTTTCTTCAGAATTTAGTTAAACAGCAAAAAAGTTATCTAAAGGACACAATCCATATACTACAAATCATAGAAAAATTAGAATGGAAATCAACATACATATTGGGCATAGCAGATGTCAAGTCTCTGTACACTTGCATTTCACATGAAATGGGATGTGAACACACTAGACATTATCTCTCCACTCAAACTGAATTACCTACTCGACAAGTGAACTTCATCATGGCAAACAGACTTTATACTAACACACAATTATTTCTGGTACGATGAAAAGTTCTATCTTCAAAAATGCGGGACCGCCATGGGTACACCACTGGCCCCTAGCTACGCCAATCTGTTCATCTCAAAATGGGAAGACGACAAAATTTGGACAAAAAATCCATTCACAGAGGGTCTAGTATGTTGGCACAGATACATAGACGATGTAATTTTTGTCTGGGATGGACCAGAAGAAAATCTACAGAGATTCATCAAGTATATTAATGATAATCAACTAAATCTCGAATTCACACCTACAACGAGTAAACAACAGGTGATATTTTTAGACTTAGAAATCTATATAGAAAATCAACTCCTCAAAACCCGCACCCATTTCAAGGAAGTAAATGGAAACAATACACACAGAAACATACCGGGTGGGCAAATGCAAAGAATTCGTAGAAATTGCACAGATGATGACACCTTCAAATTCCAAAGCGAAAGACTCAAAAACAATTTCATAGAAAAAGGTTATTCAGAATTCGAAATCCAAAAATACATTCTAAGATTAACCGACACCGATAGAAAAGAACTCATTAAATATAGAGAAAAACAAGAAATTAAGATTGAGCTACCTTTCATCACTCAATTTACTAGCAATACAGCACCAATAGAAAATATGATCAGAAAACATTGGCACATTTTGCAATTGGACGAAACCCTAAAGAAGATCTTACCAGAGAAACCTAGAATTATATATCGACGGGCACAATCACTGAACAAACGATTGTGAAAAGCCATCTTCACCAAATAGAAAAGAATGGGACCAACCCTACGATGAAAGGCTTCCATCAGTGTTTAAATTGCAATGCGTGTACCATTAGTGAAAAAACTACAAAAAAAACAAAAGTTTTACATCCACATCTACAGGAAAAACATATTACATCAACCAATTCCTTAGTTGTGGAACAGAAGGAGTTATCTACCTTCTAGAATGTCCTTGCAAACTACAATACATTGGATAAACAAAAAGAACAGCCAAAGTCAGATTTGCGGAACACATCAATAATATAAAAAGAGGACTAGCAACTCATAATGTGTCAAAACACTTTTCTGAGGCACACAACAGAAATCCAGCTGGAATGAAGTTTTTAGTCATCAAAAAAGTAGAAAAAGACTGGAGGGGAGGTGACATATCAGAAGAACTGAAAAAAATGGAGACAAAATGGATCTTCGAGCTAAAAACTTTAATACCAAGAGGGTTAAATGTAGATATTGAATTAAACCCCTTTCTTTTAACTTAGTATAAAATAGAAATGAACTAAACCCTTTTCTTTTATCATGTAAGAATAAACCCTTTTCTTTTTTATTATAGTAAAAAATTAAAAATAGACTATGTTACTCCCTTTCTAAGATCAATATATGTTAAAACCAAATACTTGTGGCACCTAAAAACATGTATTAGTAATTTTAATATATTTTTAATGAATCCTTTAAGAACATGTGGTTCCCGCTAAATGCTATGACCACTTCCGGGCGGAAGTTCCGGTATTTTTAGTAATAAAAACCAAAATAAAAACACAATTTTTATCACACTCCTTGAAAAAGTGCGCTGCTGTCGCATGAAACGCGTTGGGGCCATTGGAGGACTCTCAACACTCTTAACATTCACTTGGGATAGCGCCAAACACGGCCGAGCTTGACCGCATCACGGAGACGTCATCAACCATAGCCGGAGGAAGAGACTTACAGCGTGCGTTCCACAGCCCGCTGGACGCAGCGGAGGTAAAGCACGCCGGAGCCCTGCCATCGGCCTTAACAACGGAAGCGGCCGCCATCCAACAGCCGCTCAGTCATCACTCCGGATAGGGAAAGATAGGGGTAAGATCCATCATACCACGTACAAAAAACCGTGTAACATCTGCTACCCAATCATTCACTCAAAAGAGTGTAAACATTATTGATACTAACCAACCCCCTTTTTTTACAGGTGCCACAAGTTCTAACATTTAATCATCCTGCCCCATACACCCTAGCGCTCTTTCTTCATTTTAATTAAGTTCCGTATTTATAAGAGCTGCTTATTACAAGCGCAGCATTACCTTTGTTTTGTATAAGTCCTCTACCTGGTGCAAAGTGTATGACGTGCTGTACCTGGAGCACAGTGTATGACGTGCTGTACCTGGAGCAAAGTGTTTGACGTGCTGTACCTGGAACAAAGTGTATAACGTGCTCTACCTGGCGCATTGTGCATAGGAGGTTCTACCTGGTGCAATGTGTATAAGCGGCACTACTGTGTGGTATAATGTGAATTGACACTATTATGTGGTCACGCCCCTTCCCTAAGAAGCCACGCCCCTAAAATTTTGCAACGCGCCTACGGCGCGCACTACCTATGCTTAGTGATCTGAGAGGTGGAACACCAATTCACTTTCTGCCTAAGGGCACCAAAATGTTTAGTTACAGCTCTGGTGCAGGGTGTCATGCATGCTACACAGACCAGCAGCATTGTCACCCCATCCCCTCACCCTGCAACACTTTTGTAATGTCCAAACAAGATGAAGATTAATAAGAACCTTCATTCCGATGGGACCCAGAAAAAGACCGGTAGGACCCCAATTTTTAAAAGTGAAGGGTCCCTGGGACCCCCTTTTTTTTTTTTTTAGCTCAGCGCGATCACTGAGTGTGGCCATGTGTATATGGTGTTTGAAAAATAAAGCATAGATTCAATCAGAAGATTGCATGTCAAATTAACAAAAACATCAAACAATGTATCATTTTAATTGTAAGCATAAAAAACTAGTATTGAAAAAAACATAATAAACATTAGGCTATAGCCAATATATGTTAACCACACAATACTGTTGTTCAGTACTCATTTACATACATATCATTTTCACAGTAAGTTAATTCCCTACTCAAAACACATACACATATAATATTTATATGCCAAACGTTAATTTTTTTTTAGTTAAAAAAATCAAATCTGGGGGGGCGTGGCCTAGCTGTAGATCTGGGCAGACGTTTGTCACTGGAGCTCCTGCCTTACGCCCTTATAAAGTGAACTTCTGCTGCTCCATGGTGGTCTTGGGGACCCCCCTTTACCAGCTGGGGTCTTCCTGTATCGGGCAGTGAGGTCCGCGGAGCCGGCAGGTGTCTCCTACACCCGTGCGGGTTGCGGCCTTCTGACCCAGGTGAAGCCGGGACCTCCATTTTACTGCTGCCCCGGAGGAGGAGGCCTTGGGTGGCTGGAGTTCGCCGCAGAGGGTGCCCCCGCCACATCGGGACTCTTCTCCCTGCAAAGCGCCTCACCCTATTACTAAGTGGGAGGTGAGTGGTCCCCCGCTGCTCCCTTACCTCTGACGGAGGCCCGCCGGACGCCGCAGGTGCGCTGCGGAGAGCCGAGGGCGGGCGGGCTTTGTTGCTCTCTCCCACCGCGGCTGCTTCCCCGCTCGCCGACACCCGGACTGGGGGATCCCGGCCTGGGCACCGCACGGCGCCAGCCGCTGCGCCCGTCTCGGATGCTCATTTAGTGAACCGGAGGCCTAGAGGGCCGGGGGCTTCCACGGAGGTCTGGCGGCGCCATTTTGTCTACTGGCATTGCGCCCTCACCTGAACCCCTTGCAGCGTGTACTGCGGAGGCAGCTCGGATTTGCTTCTGCCGCTGCTTGGGGAGACTCTATTAGTGCCTTTGCCCCCCCGGGCACTCTCTGGGGCCGCACCAGTTGCTGTTTAAAATAAATAAATAATAATAAATAATTAAAAATAATAATAATTATTATTGTTGATTAGTACATAAATAAAAAGAAGGAGGCGTGGCTTAGCAGTTGAGCGGGTCACAGCTACAGCACCTGCCCCCCTTGCAGCCCCTATAACCCTACTGCTGCTGCACGCGGAGCTGGGAGGCCCACGGCACTCGCCCCGGGAGGTGGCGGTCATCTTCATACCACAGTCTACAGTGCATGGGGAGAGCCCGGCCCTCTGGTCCCGCAGCTGCTTCCACATTCTCCACTAGGTCCACTGGGCCCCCTCTGTTGAGAAATTGACGACGTTTACCCACAGGAGTCGGGCATGCTGCTGTACCTATAAGATGTAGGCACCTTTCCAATGTATCTCCCCCGAAACTCCCTGCAGTCATTCTAGCTGATACAATCACGCGCGTGGCGTAGGGGATACCTGCCGTTCTGGGCCTTAGACAACATCCTCCTATCTACTGGGGTTCTTCTACTCTCTTAAGGTGATACAAGATGGCTCCAAAAAAGAATAAGGCCTCCAAGTCAATCTCTCAAGTTGCCTTTTTCAAGCCCTCCCCATATCGTAATAAGTCGCAAGGGCCTGGGGCTTCTGCCACTGGATCGAAACACCCACCTACGACTTCCTCACCTATGATGACCTTACCCTCATCTCAAGATTCCCCCTCCTCTCCTCGCTTGGAGGACAGTGAAGCCTTAACGGTGGGCGCCATGTAGCTTTTGTTACACCAGTTTAAAGATGAGGTGGCGTCTGAATTCCGTACTATGCTGCAATCCTGTCAGCGTTCCGTTGAAGACTTGGGCGAAAGGACCGGACATTTGGAAACAAAGATGGGTGAGGTGGTGGGCTCTCATAATACCCTTATCGACTCTCATGATACTCTTGAGGGGGAAGTGGCGGCTTTGCGGGATAAAGTAGCAGACTTGGATGACCGCTCACGCAGAAATAATCTCAAGCTAAGAGGGGTTCCTGAATCCGTATCTAATAGCAGCCTACATGACTATACAACCAAAGTATTCTAGAAGCTGCTACCCTCAGCCACATCTGCGGACTTATTATTGGACCGTATTCATAGAGTTCCGAAGGCCCGCAGCGCTCCTGAAGGTGCGTCGAGGGATGTCTTAATGAGAGTCCATTTTTTCCATATTAAAGTATCCCTGCTTAAAGCGGCTAGACCTACCTCTGACACAGTGAAAGCTTTGGGCCAGCTTCAACTTTTTGGAGATTTATCACAATATACCCTAATCAGGAGGCGTTCCTTTCAGCCCGTCACCACGGCCCTTCGGAAAGCTGGAATCATATATAGATGGGGTTTCCCTACGCGTTTACTGATTTCTAGAGAAGGTTCAACTATTGTGGTGTCTTCGGTCGAGGACGGTATGAGACTTCTTCACAAATGGAATATAGCTGGAGATCAAGGGGCCGGCTCTCCTGACCGCCGACTTCAGCCGGACTGGTCGACGGCTGGGAAGTAGGCCCTTCCCACTGCGGTACTTTCCCTGTCAGGAATGGCCATCTATAGGACTTGCGTTGTTTCTATAAGATAGTACTAGTATTAGTGTTAACTATAAGTCAATTGCCTTATTACTTCATGTTTCATACTTTTGATATCACTGTAAGGCGGGACTTTTTTATTTCCTTTAAAGATAGTTGTTGTGTCACGGGTCTCGGGTCTGGTTTGTAAGCTCCCCTTTGGGCCGTCTCGTTGCCGTAATTACAGTATTACTCTTTGCCGGTCCCGGGACCCTGTGACTCATTACAAATTAGCCTATCATTCCATTCTTGACGACATTTCTTTGTTATGCCATGTGCGATTGTTTGTCTGTTTATAATGTTTACAAAAATTTTGGTTATTTGATTGCGGGGAGGTTGTCCACTAACCCCCCAACCTCGTTGGGTGAGGCGCTGTATGTTTTGGCGTCTTACTATGACTTCGTCTCTACACGGAGTCGGCTTTCTTTGTTTTATGTACTGTATTTCTCTCCTCTCTCTCTTTGTCCTCCTCTGTGTGTCTCCTTTTGTGTCTCGCCCCCCCCCCCCATGTTTTTTTTTTCTTTCACTATGTGTCCAGGGTACTGTATCTCTTTAATGGTATTTTTTTGGCTTAAGCGGATGCTCTTCCTCCTGGTTGGTTTGTCATGGTTAATTTGGTATCACTGAATGTAAAGGGATTGAATTCCCCACAGAAGCGTAAATTGGCCTTATCTTCCTTCTACAAACTGAAGGCAAATGTGGTTGCTATCCAGGAAACTCATTTTAGGAAATTAGACCCCCCCAGACTCTGCGATAACCATTTCCCTACCTGCTACATGGCTAATGGTCCCGTAAAAAAGGCCGGAGTGGCTATACTGATCTCTCGTGACTGCCCATTCACTCTCGAATCCCAACTAGTAGACCCCGAAGGCAGGTACTTAATATTAATTGGACAGCTTGAGGATACTACTGTTACCTTGGCATCCTGCTACGCACCTAACTCTGGTCAACTCTCATTTTGTAGGAAACTATTCTCCCTGATACAGAAGCATGCTAAAGGTGCCGTCATGCTTCTGGGGGACTTCAACTTAGTTGTGGACCCTTCTGTAGACAGATCTCTCCCCACTAGAAGCCCCTTAGCTAAACCCAGAACCTCCCCTGTTTATGCCCTTGGGCTTCGACAATTGCTAGGAGAGTACGATCTCTACGATACGTGGAGAACTAAACATCCTACACTTAGGGATTACTCCTTTTATTCGCATGTCCACTCCTCATATTCTAGAATCGATCTAGTTTTGACTGACAGAATGTCACTGCCGGCCATCACGAAAATTGATCTATTACCAATGACATGGTCTGACCATTCTCCACTGAGGGTGGTTTGGAAACTTGGGGACCGTACAGCCTCACCAGGCCCTTGGAGACTAGGAAAGTTCCTGTTATGTCATCAGGAAGCTTCACTTGCCATGCAGCAAACCTTAAAGGTATATTTAGAAACTAACAAACCCGAAGATACTTCGGTCTTTAATAACTGGTGCTCTTGTAAGGCTGTAATGCGGGGGGCTGCCATTCAGGCCGCTTCACGATTAAAACGTTCTCAAAATGCTGAACGTCTTTCGGCAGAAAGAGAAGTTGCAAAATTAGAATTAGCTCATAAAGCTGACCGGCCTTTAAACTTTTGCTTGCCGCAAGGGAAAGGGTGAACGTTTTTTCGCTTCGGGAAGTACAACGCAATCTTACCTGATTAAATCAGAGATTTTACGTATTTGGAAATAAGGCAGGGCGTCTCCTGGCACGGAAACTGCGAGGCCAGCGAGCTAAGGCAAGACTTCATTTTGTCTATTCCCCTACGGGCTCAAGGGTCTCTGACCCTTATACTATAGCAGACACCTTTGCAGAGTATTACTCCCAACTCTACAACCTACAGGCAGATACTAATACTCCCCAACCCATTGAAGCTGAAATCCAGTCCTTCCAAAAAGACCTGTCCCTTCCGACACTGAACTCGGAGGCCTGCCTGTCCCTCAGCTCTCCCTGGACTATCCCTGAACTTGAGGCAGCTATTGACGGTCTTCCACGTGATAAAGCGCCGGGGCCAGATGGATTTCCGTCTAATTTCTACAAAACCTATAAAGCAGAATTGGCACCAGTGTTATTGGCAGTTTTCAACGAGGCGTCGGAGTCTGGGAGGTTCCCGAGAGAGATGCTTGAAGCGCGGATAGTTGCTATCCCCAAGCCGGGTAAATCTCCCACATCCATCCAAAATTACCGACCGATAGCTCTGTTGAACACAGACGTAAAGCTTTTTGCTAAGGTAATCGCTAACCGTCTATGCCCCCTCTTACCCTCCCTTATAGCTGCTGATCAGGTTGGCTTCGTCCCCGGCAGGCAGGCCCCGGACAACACTCGGAGAGTTTATAATGTCATGGAGTATTGTGATGCTAACAGGACGCCCCTTCTCGTCCTATCGCTGGACGCTGAGAAGGCGTTTGATAGGTTACACTGGGGATACCTGAGATCGGTCCTGGGTAAGTTTGGCTTCCAGGGAAGGTTTCTGGATTCCATTTTTGCTTTATATTCTGCCCCCTCTGCTAGGGTGTATGTTAATGGGTGCCTATCCAGGGGTTTTGATATTTTCAATGGCACCAGACAGGGGTGCCCTTTGTCTCCCCTTATTTTTGCCCTGGCTATTGAACCCCTGGCTGAGACTATTAGGTCTGATGTGGAGGTCTCGGGGCCCGAGATAGGAGGATTGAGTCATAAAGTCAACCTATTCGCAGATGATATTCTACTCTGTTTGACCAACCCTGGATCCTCCCTTATCGGTCTCCACGCCATATTAGATGGGTATTCTAAAATATCATACTACAAACTGAATACATCCAAGACGGAGGCACTACCGCTCCACATCCCACCACATATCCTGGCTTTACTTAAGGATAAATACAGGTATGCTTGGCAAGCGAAAACTATTAAATATTTAGGTATACATCTATCGCTTGACAGAGATCTGTATGACTGTAACTACTCACCTTTGTTTAGCGCCTTCGATAAATTGATTAAAGAATGGTCTTTACATGAAATCTCTTGGCTGGGGCGTATCTCTGCAATTAAGATGGTACTGCTTCCTAAACTCCTTTACCTGTTTCGGGCCATCCCCCGCAGCTTCCCTAAACCGCTTAGTGTTAGGGCTAATAAAATTCTATCACACTTCATTTGGAAGGGATCTAGACCGCGTATCTCGAGGCAGGTTCTGTCATTGCCCAAGGGCTTAGGCGGGGTTGCTTACCCCAACTTAGAAGCATATCACTCCGCCTGTCTACTTAGTCAGGCCCGCGACTGGTATGCCACCCATTCCCCCAAACCATGGGTAGTCATTGAGAAATCCTTTTTAGGGTCGATTAACATTACAGATCTATTTCTACTGCCGATATATAATGCTCCGAAATGGACTGGCCCTGGGGACGCGATTAGATGTACTTTGAAGTCATGGCACTCAGTGGCTATATCGGACCCAACTATTGCATTACCGGCAGCGGATCTCTCTATCAGAACCGTTGCTCGCACTATCCCTGGTCTCATATTAGACTCCTGGATTGACGCTGGAGTTGTGAGATTGAAGGATCTTTTCTTGAATGATGGTTTGATTCCCTTCTCTCAGCTTCAGTCTCGGTTTGGGATATCAAAGCATGATTTTTTCAAATACTTACAATTGCGCCATTGGCTCCAGACTAATGTTGACGGGTCTGGTGGCCCCCTTCCCCTTCCTCTGCCTGCTAATATGCTCTCTAGATTGTCTACCTCGGGTCATAGGGGTGGGTGTCCAGATGGTATCAGTATATTGTTCTTCTGAATAAAACCGGTAAACTTCCTGCGCAGGTTAGGTGGGAGAGGGATCTTTCTATCGTACTCCAAGAGGAAGAGTGGGATACAATTTCCTCACAGTGTTTTAAGATCTCTAAATGTCTCCAACATTCAGAAATGTTCTATAAACTATGCAATAGGGCATACCTCACTCCGCAGAGGCTCCACCGTATCTGGCCCTCGACATCCCGGCTATGTTGGCGAAAGTGTGGAGATGTTGGTACTATCCTACATATTTTCTGGGAATGCCCAGTTTTGAGGCCTCTGTGGACTGAGGTGTTCTCTCTTTTGGGGGAAGTGGTGGGAGCGACTGTGCCACTAGATCCACTATTTGCCCTGTTCCACTACTCTCCTCACGCTCTCCTCAGCTGCGACAATTATATTGTAGGTCACATTCTAATATCAGCTAAGGCGGCGATAGGCCAAATGTGGAAATCACAGTCCATACCACACATTCAGACGATTATTAATAATACCCATAAGCACTTCCTTTTTGAAACAGCGGGAAGTGTGTACTCTTCCTCTCCTTCTTCTATCTTTATGAGATGGTTTAAATGGAGTGAATTTCGGGAGAGACGGGGTCACTCAGTTATTTTTAGTGATCCCATTGATCTGGCAATTTTAAACTCTCCATTATCTGATAACACTCATTCGTAACAGATGCCCTCTATCTATTTATCTACATACCTCTATGTTACAATATCTGAGTAAGGTATTCCCCTGACATTTAGGGTTTTTCTTCTTTTTTTATTTCTCCCCCTCGTGTGTCGCTGTCTTGTTATGTCTTTCTCACTTTTCCTCTCTACTGAGCTCTCTATCATATTACTTTTAAAGTTATAGTTATGATTGATAGTTAAAAGGGAACTATGTACACTATTAGTGAACTGAGCCTTTGAATCCAGATTTGCTGTTTATGATCGAGCTCTATGTAGTAGCTCAATGTAACACTTTCTATATGACATATGTTCGTGTACATCTATTTGTTATTTGTTTTTTCCTCTATATTTGGAAATTAATAAAAAAAAAACATCATTATTGAAAAAAAAAAAAAATCAAATCTTGAGCCACATATGTTATACCTTACACAAATATCAATATAAAAACTACCATAAACAAGTGTCTATCGTGTTCAGGACATAAGCATACCTGAAATAATCTCTGACTATTCGTGTCCTAAGGTCATGTCCCAACTAGGCCTTGGAGCCTCAGATCTTTGTCCAGCCAACCCCTGGTACCTCATCCTCTCTGGCCAATTCCTTACTTGGAGGAAGCTCCACACGCCTCCTTACAGCAATATTGTGCAGGATTGCACACAGGACCACAATTTTACTTAACATTTCCGGCAAGTACATGAGGTCGCCTCCAGTGCGGTGGAGCACACGGAAGCGTCCTTTCAGGACGCCAATTGTGTGCTCCACCAGCTGCCTAGTGGCTGTAAGCATGGAATTAAATGCCATTTGTGGCCCTGGTGTGGGTGTGCTGTAAGGAGTCGTGAGCCAGGGGGTGCAAGGGTATCTACGGTCTCCTGTAACAATCATAAGTAACAAATATGACCAACATAAAATCACCAAAAAATTCTTTACTACATTATGGTAATACAACTCACCCAATAGCCACGTGTCTTGGCCTTCCATCAGTCTTATCTTTTGCCAGATCCCTGATTGCCTAATGACGTGGGAATCATGTACACTGCCTGGGTACTTGACGTTCAGGGAAAGGATCTGGAGGGATGGGCCACAAACAACCATCACATTCAGAGTGGAACATTTTTCAGTGCCGGCAACAAGCTGCTTGAGCCCGGGGACGCTCGGGCATAATTACCTCCTCATATCTGCAAACAGGTCCCCGATACAAGCGACAAGTGGGATAGAGTGAGTAGCAGCAACTGTGGACGGCACTTTTAATTATCCATGTGGCATATGAGATACTTATGTGAGCACTTGCATTAGTATCTGGCCAGGTAGACTGCTCCAACTTCTCTGTAAATTATGGGATCCCAGCTCATTGTCACATTTGATTAGAGAAAGGAGGATCACAAATTATATGTGATCTAAGGTGTGGTGATTACCTGCAGGAATAATCACCAATAATGTTTTCAAGTGACTGTATATATATATTTTTGTATTCTTTTCAACCGAGATGTGTTAACATGGCTGACATGCAATGTCCTGCATTTGACCCCCATAGGTCCAGGCCAAGAGAGATCTGCAGACCATAAAGTTTGAGATGACATTCCTACATCAAAAGCAGAGAATTTGCAAGCTCTGGACATTGAGGGCTGATAAGGCCATTTGTTGTTGTGTCAACAGAGGGGCTGTAAACAGACCAAGAATCCTGTTTCCTGGCTAATGTCATAAACCTTGCTTTCTTTGAAAGAGATTCCTACAGTACACCCATTACCTCCCCCATGGCTGTTGCCAAGCACCAAGCATGTAAAACCTGGTGTAGGTGTTTTGTCCAGCAGGAAAGTGGTTAAAAATCCCAAGGGAGGGGGCCTGATGGAGCTGGAGACTATATCTGTCCCACTCATGAAAATAGGGGTTGTGATCTCTTGGGGACAGCTAGTATGCTGGAGATGACCTGAGTTATTCTGTGAAGCCCCCACGGCAGAAATCTAAAATTCGCTTGCGTAAGTGAGTAAGGTTTCTGTAAGTTTTATTTCCTTTTCATTTATTGAGATTGCTGTATTCTGTGTGTGTTTTTAAAATATTCTTAATAATCTTTGTAACCTTTTTGTAACCAAAGCTCTGAAGTATTCTTGAAATTAAAATCCTAATTTTAGTTCTGATTCTGTTGTTCTTATGAACTCCAACGCCTGTGTGGCTCACGCCTTTCTATTTTTCTAAGTATTGCAGTGTGTGTGTGACAGGTAAAGCTAAAGACGCCTGTAACGTCCGTAATACATTGAAAAGTCTTTGCTGGTGGCAACTGAAAGTATTTAAATAATCCCGTGTGTTAAAAGTGACCCCCGTACGGCGCATGTGGCAATTCTCAAATTGTCGTATTTGTGGAATTGGCCGGCAGCGTCGTCACACTCATTATTAATGAAATCCATTTGGATCAATTATTTTAACTGAGACTGAACTTTCTATTTCAGCTCATATTATTGAGGACATTTAGATACTTGAATTGACTGAGTTGAGACATTTAGTATACAGTATCTTATATAACAGCCAGTTATAATTGTATCTATTAGGTGTCTATTAGGTGTTGTCTACCTCATATTTGGCGACAGTTTTATGTTTAAGAAATTACTAATTTGTTTTATTATATTGTTTTTTCATTACCGTATATACTCGAGTATAAGCCGACTTTTTCAGCACTTTTTTTTGTGCTGAAAAAGCCACCTCGGCTTATACTCGAGTCAGCTTTAAGAGGGATACGGAGAGCACAGCGCGCAGCTCTCCTGTGTCCCTCCTGTATCTCCGGCGGCAGCGGCGTCTGTGTGGTTAAGGAAGTGCACGAACCGGCACTTCCTTTAACACACGCCGCTGCCGCCGGAGACGCAGGAGGGACACAGGAGAGCCGCACGCTGTGCTCTCTGTGTCCCTCCTTCAGAAGACAGCGCGGGAGCGATGGAGGGTAAGTATCTAGCACTGTGGGGCATATCTGGCACACCTGGCACTGTGGGGCATATCTGGCACACCTGGCACTGTGGGGCATATCTGGCACACCTGGCACTGTGGGGCATATCTTGCACACCTGGCACTGTGGGGCATATCTGGCACACATGGCACTGTGGGGCATATCTGGCACACATGGCACTGTGGGGCATATCTGGCACACATGGCACTGTGGGGCACACCTGGCACTGTGGGGCACACCTGGCACTGTGGGGCACTGTGTGGCATATCTGGCACTGTGTGGCATATCTGGCACTGTGTGGCACTGTGTGGCACATCTGGCACTGTGTGGCACATCTGGCACTCTGGGGCACATCTGGCACATCTGGCACTGTGGGGCATATCTGGCATATCTGGCACTGTGGGGCATATCTGGCACTGTGGGGCATATCTGGCACTGTGGGGCATATTTGGCATTGTGGGGCATATCTGGCATATCTGGCACTGTGGGGCATATCTGGCACTGTGGGGCATATCTGGCACTATGAGTTCTGTGTACGGGTAGAGCTGCATTTCCCACCCTAGGCTATACTCGAGTCAATAAGCTTTCCCAGGTTTTTGTGGTAAAATTAGGTGCCTCGGCTTATATTCGGGTCGACTTATGCTCGAGTATATACGGTATATTAATCTGGTTCTCTAGCGCGACCCTTTTTAAATAATTATATACTGTCCTATCACTGAAGCTTAGACAGATGAGCTTCAAGGGTCCGATGCAATAGAACCATTTATTAATTTCATGGTTATGAAATGACAGTTTTTTAAAATAATTTATACATCTATTCGCGCCGTCAGGCATATATTGTTTTTGTATTCAGAACATTTTTTGGTTCCTATAGATTTCTTCATTATGTTTTGGGGCCACAAGTGTAACATGTGTCCAATCCACAACCCCAATAACGTGTGGGAAGTGACTACACCCTTCCTAGAATTGCAGCTTCAACACAGCTAGGCCCCCCACATCCAATGGCATTGATATGAACTGCTTAATTCTTGAGAAAAAAGCACCAATTACGTGCCGCAGGATTTTCGAGAATGCTGACTGGGAGATTCCTACCAGCACCCCAACCACGTGCTGATAGGAACCTACGGCACAGAAATAAAACACAGCAAGGAATTGTGTCAATGCTGGTATTGCTGTAGGATGCCAAATTGATCTATCTAGACAACTCTCTATTATCGAGAGTTTCTAGGATGACATGGGGGGCAGCCTGTAGTGCCGCACCACCTCATCATCTGGAATACCAAAAAGGGTGACACTGGTATGGAATATAGTAGGCCTTGTACGCCTCCGTTGCTTTTCTACCCTAGATATGCGGCAACCAGCATCTTAAAAATTACAAAAAATAGTGTGAAAACAACATCCAATGTGTTCCAAAAAATTTAATAAATGCCTAATTACAAAAACACTTCTATCGGTATCATAATCCATATCTTAATGTAGAACACCGGGAGGAAATAAACAAAACATCATTTGGGTAATATTTCACACAATTTAAACAACACTACACCACAACTTAAATCACAACTACACAATTATTATGCATCTACTTACCTTAAACATACAATTAACAAACAAATATACTTACGCAGAGAGAGAAAAAAACAACCCAACAAACAACACAAACCTATGAGCATGCATATACTTACCAGCAGATGAACTGGAAATAAAAATAAAAAACAGGCTAAAGGCCAAGAAAATAAAGAAAGGAACTCCGTCCAAAAAATCTAAATCAAATATAATCTTTCGGAGAAGTAAATTACAACAAAAAACATAATAAGCACAAGAAGATATACCAACACCCCAACACACAAAACACACCTAGGAACATGCATATACTTACCAGCAGATAGATATACTGTTGGTCCAAATAAAATAAAGGAAAACAGATTCCAATTACAATGAAGGACATCACCACTACAAACATCATACAATATAGAACAAAAAAAAACATGATCCACCAGAAATTATTGTTAAAAAAAATAAACGCTGTGCCTTCGCACAACAACAAATAACCGCACCGCAACACGTTGGGACGTGCTGCATACACATCACCATGCAACATACTAAACACAATTCTAAAGAATTACACGTGTCTGCATAACATTACAAATACATTACTCCATGGACCTAAGCTTGGAAGCATAGCTTTGTTACAAACATCTAAACACAAGCATATCTTACCTTGAATACTGGAAAACTCTCAAACTGTCTTGCTAACTCGCACACCTCTCAACATAAACTCCTGCATACACTCACAAACACAGGCTGCATAGAACATGCTTAAATAGTGTCAGCAATCAAAGCATGTGTAATGATTGTGTATGCACCACCTGTGCTGTTTCCTGCATAACCATGCATATACAGGTATAAAAATGCACCAAAGACCCAGATGCACATGCTAGTGTGATAGCTCCTTGTGTTAGTGCAATTGTACCTGCTTTCTTCAGTCGACGCTTGCGGATTTAAGACCCCTGCCGACTTCTTCTTCAGGAGCCTGTGGCAGAAGAATAATCACCCCGAGGAGGACCCCACGGATAAAAGGAAAGGCAAATGGGCGGTCACAACACGTTTATTAGATCAGGGTAGAGAAATGTCACCATTTGTTTATATACTGAAAAGATGATTAACAGGTTAACGCTATCTCAGAGGCATGGGGTGAAATATCGCGTATCATTTATATCCTAAGCACAAGTGACATCACTTATCCTTTGCATAATAAGCATAAACGTATTCACATATCATTGGCATAATGAGCATAACCGTATTCACATATCATTTGCATAATGAGCGTAACCGTATACTAACGAATCACTAGGTGGCGGTATGAACTCAAATAAAAGACAATATTTAACTTTCACACTATCCGGAGAAGTCTCAGTGGCGATTCGAATGAATCACAAAAGTCGCTTGGTATGAGAGGACCAGTGATGAATACCTGACGCAACAATGGGCACAGACCTCTAGATTTATGGCTTGTGGAGAGTTATTAAGTCATGGGAGATATCCTCCCTCCAGGTAAGGTATCAACTGCTGGATGTCCTGATGATAGCCAAGAAAGTCTTTGCACAAGAGTCTATCTCCTATAATAAATCATGCACACTGCGGGGTTCGGGGAAATAGAACACAGCCTTGGGGTTGCTAGAAATGAGGAAAGCCACGCTGGGGAGTATAAGTGGTCTGACGTGTTTGAAGCAGCAAAGAGGCGTACCTCTAACTTTTAGGTTAGTCACGGAAAAGGGGCCTCTTTAGTGCTTTCCACACTTATTACAATGGCTCCCGTAGAGGGTGCAAATTATACCCCAGGTAGAGCTATTGGGCAGGGGGCAAAGAGGAACGTGTCTGAGTTACTTGCCAGGGTGTTTATGAGCCAGTCAGAGTCAGTGGTGGTACAGTGTAGGGATGACCCTCTTCACAGTCAAGCTGGCGGCTCCGGGCTCCTTCCCTCAGCGGCTGACAGGCAGGGGAAGTGACCAGTGGGTCCTGTCTCCGGGCATTGTGGCAGCTCCCCTTTAGCACAATGTGGCTGTGCGCGATCTCTGTCTCGGGTGACTGCAGCGGGCGGCCTCTCTGGGATCTTCAGCGGGTCTCCTCAGTGCAGCTCCCTGCACGATGCTGCGGCTGGTGTCTCCCTCTCTGCGGCCACTTCCGGCCCCCGGCTCTCCTCCGCGCACTCCCACTGCCACTCCGTCTCTTCGGCTCTCGGCCGGATCGTTCCCGCCATGCTCAGCCGCCTCACGGTGAGTCCCCTCCTCTCTGGCTGCACAGCAACTCTCCCTCTTAAACGGGTCCTCCCCTCTCCTCTTGTGCACCCCAAAGCAGCTAATCCCCACGGAAATAGTCTTTCCGCACTGCTAGGACGGATCCCACAAGTCCTGGGTCCTAGTGCCCTAAGTTGTCACAGGCACCAGATAAGGGGTTTTAACCCTAAAGGTACCTGCCACGCCAAAGTCTCTCAGGCAGCACTGGCTGTCATTAGGGCTGCAGCGCTATGCAGCAAGGGTAACCCAACGTGGGTATCGCATCTACCCCTAGTGGAAGGATGCGTGTCCTCATGCATTTCCTTTAAGTTACTCAACAGTCCTAAGTAACAACTTTTTGAGAACTGTAGATAATTAAAAGGTAAGCAACTGGGGCATAAACATATCTACATTTAGTACATTATACATTCTACTCTCGGTAGCGCAAGGGCAGAATGCCTTTAGTGCTGCGTTCTGACCTCCTGACACCGATTACATTGGATTCGCTTTCAGCATCAGAAACACCTGAAGGAGAACACTGCCTGTTACTGGTGAGTTCGCCATCCGACGACTCTGGAGCCGTGTTCCGGGCAATGGGATAGGGAATGGCGCTCCTCATAAACATTAGCAACTTAATGGGGTCATCAAGTGGTATACCTCCCTGGGGCTCCCATCCCACCGCCACAGGACTCCTCTCCCTCTGCGGTATAGGTTCTTCGGAAGTGCACAACTTCAGTTGGTCATGAGGTACAGTACTGAGTCGACCATCCCCTTCTTCGATTTGGTACGTATACCTGTCATTAGTCGGGACTCTTGTGATTTTGTAAGGCACAGTCTCCCACATGGTGTCGAGTTTACTGGTTCAGCGGTTTCTCTTCTTCCACACTCTGTTGCCTATCTGTAGAGGCACCGGCACGACGTTAGCATTGTAGTCTCTCTTTTGTCGGGCGTGTACGACTTCCAGTCGCTTTTCTACAACTTGTCTGGCGGTCTCGATGCGGTGCTGGTGTTCTTGCATCCAGTCAGTTTGCGGAGTATTGGGTTCGTCCATCTCTGGAGTCAACTCCAGGTCCTTGGGGAGTCTGCCTTGTCTCCCAAACATCAGATAGAAGGGCGTGAATCCTGTTGAACAATGTTCCATGTTGTTGTATAGGTACGTAATTTCCGGTAGGAGAGTGGGCCACCGGGCCCTGGTTTCTGCCGAAAGGCTTTGGAGCATCCCTATAATGGTCTGGTTGGCTCTCTCGCAGAGACCATTTCCCTGCGGGTGATAGCTTGTGGTCCTCAATTTCCGGCATCCGTACATGGAGCATAGCTGATGGAACAATTGAGATTCAAAGGCAGGGCCCTGATCCGTCAGGACCTGATCAGGGTATCCATAAGGCCAGACAAAATGCTTCATGAAGAGTTCGGCTGTCGTCTTTGCGGTTAGGTCGTGTGCGGGGACTACCACCAGGAAGCGGCTATAGTGGTCCATGATCGTGAGGGCATATTGGACACCGGTGGAGCTTGGTTCCAACTTTACATGGTCCAATACTGCCAATTCGGCTGGGCGGCTGCTGGGAATTGGGTAGAGGGGTTCTTTCTGGGTGGCTTCAGCTGGCCGTTTCAGGTTGCAACTCACGCAGTCGCGGCACCATCTCTCCACATCAGCCCGCATTCCAATCCAAAAGTACCGCCTCCCCAGAGTTGCCTCAGTTTTCTGTGTCCCGAAATGGCCGGACTGGTTGTGGTAAGCGGTGAGTAAGGAGCGGGCTTGTTCTTTTGGTACCACAATCTGATGAATGGGCTGATGGGTCCCAGGGTCAAGACTTGTGCGAATGACGAGTCCCTGTCAAAGACTCAGGCAATCACGGTGTCTCAATAGTTTGATTAATTCTTGATCTGTGTTAGCCCTCTGTGCTCTGGTCAGCCGACCATTCTGGCGGAGCAGTTCTTTAAGGTTCCAAATCACCGAACTTTCTTCCTGGACCGACTCCCAATTGACTCCTCCCTTGCCATGTAGACTTGGTTCAGGCGAGGGGTCTGTGGTGACAATAACAGCGTCGGAGGTGACCATATGTCTTTGTTTTTTAGGAACCTTGAAGACCGGAGTCTCGACGTCCTCATTCCAATCTCGTTCTTTCTCCTCAACATCCGCTGTGGGCAGACGGGACAGGGCGTCTGTATTGCCATTGGATTTCCCGCTGCGATATGCCACTGTGTAGCGGAAGTTGGCCAGGCGTGATAACCATCTCTGCTCCATTGCGCCCAGCCAGGCTGTGGATAGGTGGGCCAAGGGGTTGTTGTCAGTAGCGATCACGAAAGGGGTGGCGGCCAAGTAATTTTTGAACTTTTCCATCACGGCCCAGATCAGGGCGAGCAGTTCTAATTTGAACGTGCTGTAGTTTTCGTTATTGCGTTCCATTTTCCTGAGGCCCCGACTGGCGTAGGCAATCACTCTTTCCCGGCCATTCTGCATGTGCGATAGTACAGCCCCCAGGCCGTGGTGGCTGGCATCAGTATAAACCTGGAAGGGTTTCTCATAGTCAGGGTAAGCTAGGAGGGGTGCTTCGACAAGCGACTGCTTCAGCTGTTCGAAAGATGCTTGGTGGTCTCCGGTCCATGCGACCACTGTTGTACTTCGCCTCTCCTTGCCCAATTTTCACACGGGATCTGCCAGTACCTGCTGGTCAAATCCAAGGTCGAGAAATAGACAGCGGTCTTCAGGGCAGTCAGGGACTCCTCGATTCGTGGTAATGGATATGCATCCTTGTGGGTGACTGCATTCAACCTCCTGTAGTTGACGCAGAAACGAAGACTGCCGTCCTTCTTCTTGACAATGACCAGTGGGGTGGCCCATAGACTGTGGCTCTCCTTGATCACGCCGGCCTCTTGTACCTCGCTGATCATGGTTCGTACCAGTTGGTACATGGCCGGTGGGAGCGGCCTGTATCTCTCCTTGATTGGCGAACTCACTCCGGTGGGAATGTGGTGTTGCACCCCCTCTGCTCTACCAAAGTCAGCTGGGTGCAGGCTGAAAGCCCCGGCATTCCTGCACATGACTTGGATAACACCCTCTCGTTGGTCATCTGGTGTATTCACATCTCCGATTTGGATCTCGTTCCACCATGGGGTGTCTGTGGTGATTAGGCTGGATTGGCTGGTCACAGGTCTCTGTTGAGTTCTGGGCACGGTTCCTCCCAACACATCTTGGAAGTCAACCCACACCACGCTGGCCACAGGGCAGTTCCGAAACAGTCGGATCGGGTAACTGTGCGGATTGAGTACCCGGACTGGAACTCTCCCACGCTCCACTCTCGCCAGTGTCCTGGCTAACGCGAATGGCCGCTGCCCATCGGTGTCACAGGCTTCGATGACTGCTTCGTAATCCCGCCCACCTGGGCCGATTCTGGCTTTAAACCATATCACGTGTTCAGCATTGGGTTGAAGTATAATGGGTCGGCGGTCCGTGATTCTGGCCTTGCCCACCTCTCCTTTGGGGTTAGCGTACCGTTTGTGTCCTTCAAGCAGGCGCATCATCTGTTGCATCGTCTTCCGTTCTCTCGGGGCCGCGGACTCCATCTCTTTTCTGAGGGCCTCTACCAACTCATCGGGACAACTTTACAGCACGTTCATCCCCAAAATGACAGGCGGTAGGTGTTTATTGCAGGAAGTCGTGATCAACCAGCCTTGATGTTCTAGCCGGGCTTCGCCAATAGATAAATTAGCCTTTCAGTAGCCACTGAACTGAATTGGTTGACCATTGCTGGCCAGTAGACTGAGCCAGTTGGTAGGTGGTGCAACGATCTCGCTCTCCTTCCAGTGTTTCCGGAACTCGGTGAGTTGAATGGTCGTCACTTGGGATCCGGTATCTAAGAGAGCTGCCATTTCTACTCCGTTGACCCTGATCTTCAAGTGGGGACACTTGCCCACATATTGGGGCCACCATTCTGGTGTCGATGGACCTATTTGCGAGGTACTTCCCGAGGGTCGGTCCCTCACCTCGGGGTCACGTCGTTTAAAGGCTCGACTTCACATTCGCGCTCAACATGCCCACTCAACTTGCGTCCACAGATGGGTCTCCCCTGCGCATCGAACTGATCAGTGGGGCGTCGTATTGAGCCTCGCGGGACGTCCCATTGTCGCCTGTTTCGTCCACCTAAATCATGCCACCAGCCTCCGCGTTTATTCTCGGTCTGTCCCAAGCGTATGTCTCGGATTTCTTTCATCATCTCTGTGACGGCACTAGTGAGAGCTCCGATCGGATCTTGGCTGGCTTGGACCTGCTGAGTGGCGATTCGTTTAGGCTTGCTGGGCTCAGAAGTCAAATACAGTTGTGCCTCATCGCCCTCTTCATCCTCGGTACAGTTCTGAGGTCGCCCCATATTCTGCGTCTGTGTTCTGATTCAACCCCTGTATGTCCATGGAGGTTTCCTTAAATTCGGGGAATGGGCAATTGGGCTTCTGTTTTCTCCACATTCTCAGCTGAGCCCTTGTTGTTTCACTCTGGGCTCCTTCGATAAACAGGTACGTCAATGTTTCATCGACATGTTCCACTTCCCTTGGAGCTCTAGCTTGGATCGCCCGCATTGCTTCTTGTAACCCCAGGGCAAAGTCTCGCAATGATTCTTGCAGTTGTTGTTTTCGAGAATATAATCACCCCTTCAGTTCTGCGATGGATTGGGAGTTATAAATGCTGGCCAGTTTCTTTAGGATTCCTTCGGCCGTCTTTCAGTCTACATCCGACCATGATCGTGCCTCTCGTAGCGCAGACCCTTTTAGCTGGCCGATGACGATCTCTGCCCACTGTTCCTCACTCAGCGTGTATAACCGGAACATGGAGTGTAACTTTTCCTTGAATTCCCTGAAAGAACTGGTCCCCCGTACGCGGTTGTAGCCTGAGTATGTGGGAAGCCAGGGGGCCTCGAAGTGATATGGCATGGTGATTGGTGCCGTCGGCATTACTGCCACTGGAGGTGCTGGGTTGGGTGTATCAGGTGCTGTTCCGCAGCTCGGAGTAGAATCCGCAGACTGCGGTTGGTCTCCCGTATCTGGTGCGTCTTGTGGCTGCAACATCTTGCCGTTCACAAGGGTATCTGTAATCTTGTTTGTAGATGCCAAGTTGTGATAGCTCCCTTGTGTGTGTGTGTGAGTGCAATTGTACCTGCTTTCTTCAATCGACGCTTGCGGATTTAAGACCCCTCCCGACTTCTTCTTCAGGAGCCTGTGGCAGAAGAATAATCACCCCGAGGAGGACCCCACAGATAAAAGGAAAGGCAAATGGGCGGTCACAACACGTTTATTAGATCAGGGTAGAGAAATGTCACCGTTTGTTTATATGCTGAAAAGATGATTAACAGGTTAACGCTATCTCAGAGGCACGGGGTGAAATATCTCGTATCATTTATATCCTAAGCACAAGTGACATCACTTATCCTTTGCATAATAAGCATAAACGTATTCACATGTCATTGGCATAATAAGCATACACGTATTCACATATCATTGGCATAATGAGCATAACCGTATTCACATATCATTTGCTTAATGAGCATAACCGTATACTAACGAATCACTAGGTGGCGGTATGAACTCAAATAAAAGACAATATTTAACTTTCACACTATCCGGAGAAGTCTCAGTGGCAATTCGAATGAATCACAAAAGTCGCTTGGTATGAGAGGACCAGTGATGAATACCTGACGCAACAATGGGCACAGACCTCTAGATTTATGGCTTGTGAAGAGTTATTAAGTCATGGGAGATATCCTCCCTCCAGGTAAGGTATCAACTGCTGGATGTCCTGATGATAGCCAAGAAAGTCTTTGCACAAGAGTCTATCTCCTATAATAAATCATGCACACTGCGGGGTTCGGGGAGATAGAACACAGCCTTGGGGTTGCTAGAAATTAGGAAAGCCATGCTGGGGAGTATAAGTGGTCTGACGTGTTTGAAGCAGCAAAGAGGTGTATCTCTAACTTTTAGGTTAGTCACGGAAAAGGGGCCTCTTTAGCGCTTTCCACTCTTATAACAATGGCTCCAGTAGAGGGTGCAACTTATACCCCAGGTAGAGCTATTGGACAGGGGGCAAAGAGGAATGTGTCTGAGTAACTTGCCAGGGCATTTATGAGCCGGTCAGAGTTATTGGTGGTGCAGTGTAGGGATGACCCCAATCACAGTCAAGCTGGCGGCTCTGGGCTCCTTCCCTCAGCGGCTGGCAGGCAGGGGAAGTGACCAGCGGGTCCTGTCTCGGGCATTGCGGCCGCTGGTGGCTCCCCTTTAGCACAGTGCGGCTGTGCGCGATCTCTGTCTCGGGTGACTGCAGCGGGTGGCCTCTCCGGGATCTTCAGCGGGTCTCCTTCTCAGTGCAGCTCCCTGCACGATGCTGCAGTTGGTGTCTCCCTCTCTGCGGCCACTTCCGGCCCCGGCTCTCCTCCGCGCACTCCCACTGCCGCTCCGTCTCTTTGGCTCTCGGTCCGGATCGTTCCCGCCATGCTCAGCCGCCTCATGGTGAGTCCCCTCCTCTCTGGCTGCACAGCAACTCTCCCTCTTAAACGGGTCCTCCCCTCTCCTCTTGTGTGCCCCAAAGCAGCCAATCCCCATGGGAACAGACTTCCCGCGCTGCTAGGACGGATCCCACAAGTCCTGGGTCTTAGTGCCCTAAGTTGTCACAGGCACCAGATAAGGGGTTTTGACCCTAAAGGTGCCTGCCATGCCAAAGTCTCTCAGGCAGCACTAGCTGTCATTAGGGCTGCAGCACTATGCAGCGAGGGTACCCCAACGTGGGTATCACACTAGCATCATCATGGAGCCAGATCCATTAGCAGAGGAGATGGCCAGGCTGAATGCCAAAATGAGGTGTACTCTGGAAAAAAGTAGACAGCTGGCTGCCCAAAGGCAGCATCAGCAACAAACACCTGCCAGTGCAGTGGAGGAATCACCAGGACCTAGTAGAGACGAACCCCCATCTACTGGCCTGCAAACACAAGAAGAGGCTGGTGTGAGGGCCCTGGCTGAGGAACATGTGGCACAAACTGAGAAAGAATCTTGGCCAAATACCCAAATCCAGCAATCACAGCCACAAAGTGAAGAAGAAGGTGGAGATACTTCTCAGACTGATGCATCGCAGGCAACTGGCAAAAAGAGAAGACGACAACCCCATTTACAAAGAGGTAGTTGGGAATTCTGGTCCCCCAGGCCATTGATACAATCCATTTTTTTAGTTAAAAACATGGGTGATGGGACAAAGGAGCGGATCTGGAGAGAAATCACAGACTGTGTGAATGGTATTGGGCCAATTGTCCGCACACCAGAGGAAGTAATAAGACGGTAAGTACCTACTTAGCCGCCATATCAAACACTATAGTATGCATTAACTTAGATTTAAGCAGCATTTGCAAAGTCATGTTGCCTTTAGCAACCAATACTATGACGTGCTCCAAAAGTATGCATCACATTCACTTTCGTTTAATTTCTTCTCCTTTCAACCAGACCCCAAAACATATGTAGTTGGGCTGACTTCAAGTCCTGCCTGAAGCAGAAAAAGGCTGCACACTGGAACGCTTCGGGGGCAACAGGGGGAGGTCCAATCCCTGAGACTGTGGAGTTTACAGACCTGGAGGAGCATGCAATGGTCTGTGTGTCCTATGAGGAGGTGGCAGGTGTGTCCGAAATGGACACCGACACACCTGTTACGTTCCTGGTGCTCAGAACAAGAGAGATGTTGCGTAGTGAGTCCAGAGCACCAGAACGTGACGCTGAAATAAGGTGTGGTATGGAAATAGCCCCTAGCAGCCTACCTCCATTGTTTCACCCGTGTGGTCAGTTCACGCCTGCGTGACTATGGTTTCTTGGGCCCACTGCAGCCGCGTTTGAAGGGCGGATTAGGTCTGCCAAAGTCCGATGCCCCCAGGTCTTAGAGTGAGACAAGGCGTGAACCGAGACAGGATAACAACAAGGGGACCTCTAACTAAAGCAAACAGAAGGCTAGGGGCTACTAACAACCCTAAAACTAAATATATGTGCGGCACGCCGCCAAAGGAAAAGAACAACAAAAGATACCACTGTCCACACCCCACACGGCACCGTCGTGTACCGGGGAGGACAGTGAAAAGCGGAAACCTCCGCAAAAACACCAGAACAAAACAAACGCAAGGACTAAGCGGCCTAGGCCACAACACGCGGCAGAAGCCGCTACTCACGAAACTGGGAGAGAACCCCCAGATGACTGCAACAGGTTCACTTGGACTGGAAGGATTCCCAGGACCGGCTTCAGAACTCCAGGACTCAGGAGCACAGGGAGCAGGATCGACCAGATTCAGCAGACTAGGAACAAACTTTGCAAGGCAGGAACAGCATACAGGAAGCTTTCACCGGCGAGGCTGCAGTGTGCTGGCTCCCATAAAAAGGCCCTGCTGGCCAATGACAGGAGGGCCAGCAAGACCAGCCCCCAGACCCTAATTAATAGTTGCCGTGCAGCTGCCCTGCTGTACTTACAACTAATCCAGTTTTATCTGGCAACGGGGAACGCGGTCCGCCAATGGCGTCCCCGTTGCCATGGACCCGGCGGCTGTGGATGCCCGGCGTCCTAGCGTTGCCAGGGACCCAGCGGCTACAGTACGCACGGCGTCCTGGCGTTGCTAGGCGCCGGGCGGGCAGCGAGGGAGGTGCGGCGGCCGTGAGCGTCGCTCGGAAGCAGACCGAGCGGCGCCGCGGACCACGGCACCTAACAATACCTGCCATGGAAGGGACACATAATACTAATACTAATTTTAATATATTAAACCCTTCTTTTTTACAAAACACAGCACAAGGAGGGCATCTCAGTGAGGCTGAGGAGGGGGGAGGTAGTAACACCTCCAGTGTGGGGCAGGAAATACCACCAGCCAAGCCCCACACTGGCACCCCCCCCCCTTCCCCTTTCAAAGCAATCTCCCAGCATTTCTGGCTGAGATAGCCAGTCATGGAATTAGAAACACCAAATACCATGACCAGATGATCTGGGAGGTACGTGAGATGTCCTTTCGGCTCACTGACCTGACCACCTGTGTTCACCAAGGTATGTGCGACATCAACTCCTCGGTCCAACTACTGAACAACACCATAGGACAAGGCATACAGACCATCACTGGCCTCCTTGACCACAGTCTCCGGGAGGCTCCAATACCTGGCCCATCCCTTACCCCTGCCCAGGAACAAAATCCTACTGGGCAGGGCCCTCGAAGGTCAGTGGGCAGAAATACCACTGAGCAACATCCCCTCCAGATGCGCCCACATTTCCCAGCACCCATGTTGTTTATGTTCTAAAATGGTTTATCAATGGCTTGTGGGACCAGAATGAAAATCTCCCTCCTGCTGAATGTGGTTTGTCATTTTCTCTTTTTGTTACCAGCCTGTGATGCATTAGCCTGTGAACTTGGCCCACCTTCCTCTTCTGATTGTGGTCTGGCTAGATGGGTTTGGGTATTGTGTCCCAATTCTTCCTCAATTTGCTCCATATCTTCCTCAGCCAGGGTAATGAGACCAGTCTCTTGTTGTGTTTGTTGGCCAGTAGATGGGTTTGCTTCACTACTGGGTCCTGTCATCCTATTTTGGCCACAGGCAGGTGTTTGTTGCTGTGCCATGTTCTGTTAGATTTGTACAAATATTATTTTTCCATTACACAACATTATGTAATATTGGGGGTCATTCCGAGTTGTTCGCTCGCAAGCTGCTTTTAGCAGCTTTGCACACGCTAAGCCGCCGCCTACTGGGAGTGAATCTTAGCTTCTTAAAATTGCAAACGAAAGATTCGCAATATTGCAATAAGACATCTCTGTGCAGTTTCTGAGTAACTCGAGACTTACTCGGCATCTGCGATCAGTTCAGTGCTTGTCGTTCCTGGTTTGACGTCACAAACACACCCAGCGTTCGCCCAGACACTCCTCCGTTTCTCCAGCCACTCCCGCGTTTTTCCCAGAAACGGTAGCGTTTTTTCACACACTCCCATAAAACGGCCAGTTTCCGCCCAGAAACACCCACTTCCTGTCAATCACATTACGATCACCAGAACGAGGAAAAAACAGTGAGTAAAATTCCTAACTGCATAGCAAATTTACTGCGGACATTGCGCATGCGCACTAAGCGGAAAATCGCTGCGATGCGAAGAAATTTACCGAGCGAACAACTCTGAATGACCCCCATTGTTTTGCCTAGTAAAAAATGTTTCAACCCATATACTTTGGTCTGAATTTGTGTTTATATTATTGTGTGTGTAAAGTTTTACATTGTAGCTCAATATACAAACGTATTTTTATCCTGCTTGTGTCAATTCCTGAAAAACATGGGATGTTACATATAGAAAAATACACAAATATACTTCACATGTATCTTGCTCCTTAGACAATATAAGGGCAGGAATCTATTTGGTTACTATGGGCAACCAGCCATCTTAAATATAACTCACATCTGACCTAATTAATCCAGGAAGGCATTAGCTAAAGCAGGAGTTACTAACATGATAGGTTAGGGTGCATTATGTTGGGAATGTTGTTAGATGAAAACACAACAAATGTAGGAATCAGGAAAACATGCCATGTATGTGGTATAAAGGAAATCAATTTATTTTTATTTTGTTTAAAAAAAACAATAATTGATACACAAACAATACATGTTTGACATGTGCAATACACATGTGTTTGCTAATAATAAACATGTGTGCTGCTTGAGAGATTAACATATTTTGCTAACGTTTAACATAATATCATTTCCAGGGAGTTGAAATGTACTTACCATCTCTGAGAGTGCTAGAGCTACAATGACCTGTTGATTCGTTTGCATTGCAAACAGCTGCATCCTATTGGCAATGATTAGCTAGGTGCGCCCTGTCAGGCACCTGTGGCGGCCGTTTGCTAGCTGTGCGCAGCCCTAGACTTACTCTTCTGCTGCGAACGCCTGGTGTGTACCAGCAGCGGTCAGCTTCGCTGCAGGGCGCAAACCACACCTACACACCTTTACATACTCCCCACAAGACACCCACCTTCACGCCCCTTTTCGCTATCCAGCAAAGCCATTCTCCCGCACAGCCTTCAACACACCTTTTTGTCATTGCGTGGCTGCGAATACAGGCCCAATGTGATATGATGATTATTATTAGCATCTTCATCCTTTATAAAATGCTGACATGTTATGCAGGGCTTTACATTGAGGGGATCATGGCACAAATTATACTGGAAGCATCTTGCGATTTTCCACAGACAACAAACGTGGTGTGTGCACACGCCTAACACAGTGCTCCCAGTGGCAAGGTGCTCCATACCAATTAGATTTTCAGCAGATATGGCCAACCATGAAATGTGCATTTCTGGGCAGTAACTGGGCATCTAGAGGTAAATGTGTCTCATGGGAGTGTCATGTAGTCTGACTTTATGCTTGATTGAGGCGTGCAGATGCAGATGGGACAACTCAAGAAAGCACAGATGCCGATTTGCATCCAGGATGACTAATTGTGGATACTCGCATTAGCATAAGGTAGCAAGGCCATTGCTAGAGGTGTGCAAGCGGTGCCGCTTTTCTGAGCCCCGTGGGTGGCACAGCCACTTACCTGCAACCCCTGCGTCTGAAACAACACCCTTCAGCCATAATCACCATTGTGGTAATGGCGGGAACATCCTTTGGACGCTACATATGTGCACACTGCAGCTCTTACAGCACCCCTGGAGCTCGGGGCAGTTCCCAGTGCTGGCAGCCCCGCCTCTTCTACATAGTATCATGTGCTCGGAGGGTATCTCTGGCACAGTGTGAAGTAAAGTCCTGTTATGGCATTAAAAGGTAGCACTTTCAGTGCGATGCAGTCAATATACCGACTCTCGGGATCCTGGCACTCAGGAGACCGACACCAGAATCCCGACAGCCAGCATTTTTCCAACAAGCGGAATCCCAACAGTCACCCACTATTCCCAATCGGTTAGTGGGTTCACATCACCAAGACAGTGGGAATAGAATCTGTGGCCAGCGCAGCAAGCCACCGGGCCCAGTGCGTGGCGAGCGCAGCAAGCCCGTCAGGGGACTCATTGCCTCACTACTGAGATTCTGGCAGATGGGATATCGTGTGCAGGCTCTTGCAGCTGCTTTGTGACCATCTCAAAATGAGGCCCATTGTCATGAAACAGAAGGAAAAGATAGCCCAGACAAAATACAATCTAAAGGTGCGTACACACTGGCCGATATATTCTCCTGTATGGCAGCCCACATTATCACTGGCCTATGTTTTAATGTATTTTATATTATTTATTCATGTGGTATTTTGTTGTACACTAACAATACATTTAGAAATAAAAAGCCGTATTTGCTACTGGTCTCAATTTCATCCTTTAGCGACATTAATAAAATGCAAGCAGAGATGGCCAATGTTGTAGAGAAATGTGTTGGTAGAACTGGTCCTTTTGCCGGGATGTGACGTTCCGGTGATTCAATCCTCATATCCAGCTCTTCCTTTGCTATTTTGCCGGATGACCATTCCACTGTGCATTGGCCATTTTCACATTTTGCTTAATTTCTAGCATACAACTAGTGTTGAGGCCATATCGGTGTCGATTCCTTGTGCTGTTGTGGTTGGGGTACCATGAGGGACAAATTCAGGGGAACAAAAAAATAGGATGAATTTTGTATGGAACACTCGTGGCTTCAATCTTCCAGAGGGACAAGCCTAATCCTGTGTCCCAATGCAGAAGAGTCCACAGAACAGGTTTGAAAGTTTTGTTTATCTCGAAATTCAAGTTAAAGCCAGTGGTCTGATTGTAATGATAGGCTACTACAAACCTCTCTCCCTGGCTACAAAGCATCCCAGTATGACTACAATGTAAATATACAGTGATTACAGGACAATATGAATTAGGTATACACAGTGATCACCATTGCATTCTTCAGCAGTGCTATGGTTACATACAGTTGACACAGTACTATTGACACAGGCAGACCTATTTCCCTGGAGCTGTGTTTACTTTGCCACTTATGAGCACTTTACATTTACGAATGTGTCTTTGGCATGCCAAAGGATGGGTATACAAGATCAGAGTAAGTCTATGTATGCATTTCTCCAGGCAGATAGTTTCAGATATCAAAAAATGAATACTCAGGCCAATTTCTCTATAGCAATACTTTGTCCAAAAAATAGCAATCAGTCAAATTCTGCATATCACTTATGGGGGGAAATGTAATAGGGCATGAGAATCAGAAAGTGAGAGATTTTGATCAAATTCTCCTGTTGTTTTTTTTAGATTTTTTTTTTAAATGGCAATCATTTACATAGCAAACCCAGGCTGATTTTGCCATGTAAATGATTGGCACTTAAAAAAAAAAACAGGAGCATTTGACCAAAATCTCTCACTTTCAGATTCTCACACCCTTTTATATTTCCCCCATCAAATGCATTCTATAAAATGAAAGTTAGAAGCTAATTGGTTGGTATGGGTAACTTCTCCACTTTATCTCTCTCGCAGAATTGATACATCTCCCCAAAATGAGGGCAAGAGATGTGGGACAAGTCTGAGTATCTAGAGATTGCAATGCAAGTCACATTGTGGCAAACAGTGAGATCCCTGGAGTTAATGTTTATCAAGAGATGATTCTGCAAACATTGGCCCTCATTCCGAGTTGTTCGCTCGCTAGCTGCTTTTAGCAGCATTGCACACGCTAAGCCGTCGCCTACTGGGAGTGTATCTTAGCTTAGCAGAATTGCAAACGAAAGATTCGCATAATTGCGAATAGAAATTTCTTTGCAGTTTCTGAGTAGCTCGGGACTTACTCTGCCACTGCGATCAGTTCAGTCAGTTTCGTTCCTGGTTTGACGTCACAAACACACCCAGCGTTCGCCCAGACACTCCCCCGTTTCTCCAGCCACTCCCGCGTTTTTCCCAGAAACGGCAGCGTTTTTACAAACACACCCATAAAACGGCCAGTTTCCGCCCAGAAACACCCACTTCCTGTCAATCACACTCCGATCACCAGAACGATGAAAAATCCTCGTTATGCTGTGAGTAAAATACCTAACTTTTGAGCAAAATAACTAACCGCATGCGCTCTGCAAACCTTGCGCATGCGCAGTAAGCGATTAATCGCAATATAGCGAAACTCGGCAACGAGCGAACAACTCGGAATGAGGGCCATAATTATGTATTAAGTATCTGTGATCTAACATGTTATTAAACTGGCATGTGCAAAAGGCCCTTTTACATATGCTCAATCACTACACAAGGGATGCAGAGTATTAGATAAACAAAGATACCTTGAAAAGGAGATAGGTACACATTTCACAATTGGCATTTATACTGTATGTAAAACCTGACACCAAGATATACAACTACAGGTCTACAAGAAGACCTCCCATGATAAAAAGTGTCTACTAGAAAAAGAGCCCCGATCCATCTAGAGAAGTGTACGTAAAGCCAGATGTAACCAAGAGAGAGAAAAAATTAAGTTGTTTTCTTTGAGTGCATTACATTCTGCAATGATGATTAGAGATAAGTCACAGCAGTAGTGAATAGGGAATACCTCCCAAGTATCAGTCCGATGGACAACATATCACTGATGCCACTATATGACATAAATAAGTAGAATAAGTCATGCTACAGCATATACATGCTAATTACAGAAAAAAAATAGTTGTAGGTCATTATAAGCCGTCAGCGATGCTGATTTTCCACTGAGGCTGCCCAAGAGCCATGCACACCAAGCCGTGACTAGAGCAGTGCACCAACGATGGTGATGGCTATCACTGCTTGGGACATGGTGGGCAGCGGGCCTGTCGGAAGGGGTGTGGCTACTAAGCAGACTGTTGGGGGTACAGCTTCAGTCTGTTCGTGGAAGGCCAATCAGGGAAGGGGTGTGGCTACTTAAGTAGACATTTGGGGAGTAGAGCTGTTTGCAGCTCATGGCAGGTCAATCATGGAAGGGAAGTGGCAGCTAAATTATGTGTCTAGAGCAGCACCGTGTGCTGTGCACCCTGAAAAAAACTAATATTTGCCACAATCTGTACCATCGATGGTCAATGGCCATCCATCCCTAAGAGATGTGGCTGGAATTCCGATGTGGTTGGAAGTGAACTCTGATGTGCAATGTACCAGAGTGCAGTACTTTGCATGTGCGCAGGACCCATTCTGCGCAAACGTTTCCTGTGACACAGGATGCAAAGACAGCATCAGACTGTCAGTGACTGAGAGTGGGTAGGGGACAGCGATGGCCTCTGTTTCTCCAAGCATAGGCTTGTCACGCCGTTGTGGTTGAATGAAGAGGCCAGGATCTCCGTCAAAGGATGGAGATTTCCTGTCCTCTGTGTGGGACTTGCGGTGGCCTGCTTGCACAACCCCATGGGTCACACAGCCGGCCAATGGTTCCGGGGAAGATCCAATAATGCGTCCTTGGATGCAGTTTGGATCAGCAATGCAGCAGGAGGTGTAATGCCTCCTGCTGCATTACCATATTAGTGCTATCGAGGCTGCTTCTGTGTAATCAGCAGTGATAGCACCTCCAACCACATCTGAATCAGGCCCATTGTCATCAAAAAACGTTCAACAACCACACACATTAGCAACTATCCCATTGGGTATTTGTGCATACTATTTGTCTAATGATTCCTAAAATGTGGATATTAGAAGGATAAAGATGTGACTTCATCTTAGATTGACTATTATACACCCTAGTTCATTTCATATGTGGACTAGATTTCATAGATTTTCTCCAGCTTGAAGTTAATTTTGTGTTATAACTATAAGGCTGGAGATATTTTTGGCTAATAGAGTAGATAATATCTATCTAGTTTCATTTCAAATAGACTGTGGGGCTATTGTGAGTAAAGCGAAAAAAACAAATAACTTTTATTCTAGAACAAGCCACGGAATGGGTGCAAACTGCAAATACATTTATTTATTTGCTAGTTTATTGGACCCAACATATGCTGAGTCACCGCATTCTCCACCCCCTGCTCCGCCCCTTCCCACCCTCCACTCTGTCCTGCCTTGCCCCTATTATTCTGTTCTGACACCTCCCCACTCCAGCGACTCTTGCTTTCTTTAGCTGACACATTATAACACAGAGCCAGTGTAGGATTATCTTCATTGTCTGTTTCTGTGAATATTTAGATAGTGGGGTAGTATTCCTGCTGGCGGTCAGTCTCATTGCACCAAGTACAGAATTTACAGCCTCTATTTTAAATGACATATTCTACAATTTTATTTTGGAGGGTTTTTTTATTGTCAGATTTTTTTAAAAGGTATTTCTGTGGGTGAATGGTGGTGAGTGTGGGGTATTTCAGTGGGTCTGTGATGGGGTCATTAAGTGATGGCGGGTCAGGGGTATTTGATTGGGTAAAGTATTGGGGTCAGTGAGCAGAGGTGTGTGAGGTCTATTTCAGTGTTTATGGAAAATGTCTGGGTATGGATTATTAATGAATATAACATATACATTATTCAATACGTGGGTCCATAAAGACAAGTATTTGAGTCTGTTGCCTAAATTTACTATGCTGCATTGTTTTAAATCTACCGTGTCTTTGGCGGTTTCAGCTGTTGGATCGAAAAGAGCAAATATATTCCATTAAAAAAAAACCTTGCATGTTTTTTTTTTTTTCCATCATTAAGTTTTTATTTTATTTTTTCAACAACAAAAAGGGGCAGGGTACAAAAAGAAAGAGGGAGGGGGGGAATTAATAAACATTTATAAACGATTAGGGGGGGAGGGAAACATCTATGATAACAGATTCACTTTGCATCCAATTAGAACATGACATCTGCATATAAATACACAAACATATACCAGCACTGAGAGGTTGGAGTGTTTATGGACTAATGTCAGGGGGATCATTTGGTTCGTTTAAAGGGAACTGGCTGGAGTTAGGACTGGAGATAATCGGTAAAGGTTGGGGCCGGCCTCTACTTGATTCATATTCCCGCCATAATCACCAATCTGGCAGTTTCGCAGGAGGGAGAATTGACATTGCCACAAATTGTGTTTCCATCTCACAATGAAATTCTATTTTTTTAATAACTTTCGAAATATGAGGTAATGTAGACTGTTTCCAGTTTTGTGCCAGAGCTGCTCTTGCTGCTATAAGGATGTGACCCAATACATATTTGTGTCGGGAGGATAGAGTATTCGGCATCAAATGAAGCAACGCTATACTAGGAGAGGGGCTTAAGGACATATGAAGAACGTTATTGATTAAGTCAAATACAGCCGCCCAGAAGGGGGCCAGTAAGGGACAGGTCCAAAAGATGTGGAAGATATCACCTACTTCCCCACAGTTCCGCCAACAAAATTTTGAACATGAGGGCCAAAACACATGGAGTCTATCTGGAGTAAGATAAAGTCTGTACAGCAACTTTGTGTGCATCTCAGTGTGGTTAATACACTTAGACATAGTGTGTGTAGATAGATAGATGGTACTCCATTGGGAATCGGACAGTCTGAGGTCCAAGTCCCTCTCCCACTTAATCTGTGCTTTGACCTTAGGGTTGGGCAGTAAGGCCACAAGAACGTTGTACCAAAAAGATATGTCTCCCTTAGAGTCTGTCACATTCAGTCTAGCGTAAACCCGGTGAGTGTATGGATGAACATCTCTAGTAGTAATAGGAAGCGAGCTCCACCAATGACTAATTTGGTAATAGCTCAGTCGTGAGGAATCAGGTAAGGAAAATTGAGATTGCAGGGCAGGGAAGGGTATCATTACTAACCCGTCTAATAGATCACTCAGTTTGGAGAGGCCACATAAATGCCATCGGGAAATATTCAAATTTGGGATTAGTTTCATCAGAGCATGGAGAGAAATAGAATTAAATGTGGGTGGTGTAGCAGTCAGTTTCGCAGTTAGTTTGTCCCATGTTTGTAGTGAAGTACGTGTAGATGGAAGTGTTGATAGAGAAGGTGGGCGAAGGCTCTTAGGGGTATGTAAGATGTCCCCCAACGGGTAAGCCGTACAGGCTTGTCTTTCCAGATCAGCCCATCCCAGGTTTAATCCAGCTGCCCCAAACATCCTTACATGTGCTAATGTACACGCCTCATGGTAAAGTACAAGATCTGGCATCGCCAGTCCTCCCAAAGCCTTGGGTAGGACCATTCGAGTGCGTGCTATTTTAGGGGCCCGGGTTGCCCATATATACTTTACCATAATGGCCGTAAATTTGTCAAATTATCGGTTGGGGAAAGAGTAAGGTATCGTTCGGAAAAGATACATCAACTTGGGAAGGAGGGACATTTTGAACGCAGCTAAGCGTCCAAGCCAAGAGATATCATACAGCGCCCAGGATCTAGTTAAAAGTGTCATTGAGATAAAGAGGGGTTTGAGATTTTCCTCCAGTACTGTTTCTATTTTAGGGGATATAGAAACACCTAAATAGGTAAGGGACGAAGTTTGCCAGTTATAGGGATATTTTGATTGAAGAATGGCAAGAGAATCAGAAAGGTTAATTGGCAGAGCATCTGTCTTTGCAGTATTAAGCTTATAATAAGAGGCTCTGCTATAATCATCTAACAAGGAGTGTAAGTGGGGTAGGGATTCCATGGGATCTGTGACAAATAGCAAAACGTCATCAGCGAAAAGACACATTTTATGCGACTGGGACCCAAGGGAGACACCAGGGAACAGGGGACTGAGGCGGATTTTCGCTGCCAAAAATTCTATAGCGAGCGCAAAGATTAGCGGGGACAGGGGGCAGCCCTGTCTCGTGCCGTTAGTAATGGGAAATACATCTGATAAGAAGCCATTGCTAAATACCCGAGCCGAGGGGCAGTGGTATAACGCAAGCATGCCGGAGAGAATACGCCCGCTGAAGCCAAATTTAGATAGGACAGATTTCATATATGGCCAACCCAACCGATCGAATGCCTTCTCCGCATCCAAGGATAGCAGGAGAAGACCCCGATCAGACGGCAAAGAATCGAGAATATTAAAGACTCTGCGGGTGTTGTCCGACGCCTGCCTTCCCGGTACAAACCCCACCTGGTCCTGGTGAATCAAGGTAGGCAAGAAGAGTTTCACTCGGGTGGCAATAAGCTTGGCAAATAATTTAATGTCACCATTCAATAACGCTATGGGGCGGTAATTCTGGCATGAAGAGAGGTCCTTCCCTGGTTTAGGTAACGTCACCACCTGTGCCTCCAGCATCTCCCTGGGGGGGGAACCCGTCTCAGTTATGTCATTAAAAACGTTGGTCAATGTAGGTGTTAGATGTCCCTGATACATTTTATAAAAATCGTTTATGAAACCGTCCGGTCCTGGAGCTTTACCTGAGGGCAGCGACCGTATTGCCTCAACAACTTCCTCCAAGGCCCAGGGAGCATTCAAAAGCTCTACCTGGGCCTCCGACAAAGAAGGGAGGTGCAAGGAACTTAAAAAACTATCAATGGACGATGCTGTAGGTTGTTGGGTGGTAGGGTCCGACGAGAGATTATACAGTCGGGCGTAATAATGGGCAAATTGATTTGAGATATCCAGAGGATTGGATACTTTTAAACCGGAGGGGGACATCAAGAATTTAATTTTATTCCGAGCTTGTTGGGATCGTAATCTTCGGGCCAGTAGTCTGCCCGGCCTATTACCCGCTATATAAAATCTCTTGCGCAATCTATTCAAAGCTTGCTGTGTTCGGGCCATTAAGAGTTTCTGCAATTGGCCCCGTACAACGGCAAGCTCTTTTCTAACAGACAAAGATGGGGTTTGTTTGTTTTGGTCTTCCAAACATTTAAATTTAGCTTCCAGATCACTTTGCAATTGAGCAGATTGACGCTTTAGTAATGCCCCAGCTTGGATAGCCGCTCCCCGAACTACAGCTTTTAAGGCACACCAGTGATTACATGTGGACGTGTCAGAAGGGGCATTGGACAGTAAATAGCCTGATATACTATCCTCAATCATCTTTTTAGATACATGGTTGGAGAGCAGGTGAGGGGATAGTCGCCATGGGTGGGGGGGTAGGAACTGTCTATCAAGATCCCACCGGCAAAGTATCGGGGCGTGGTCTGACCATGATATGGGAAGGATGTCCACTGAGCGGATGTGTTGCAGAGTCCATTTGTCACAGAAAGTGATATCAATACGTGAGTATGAGTTATGTACCGGTGAATAAAAGGTGTAATCCCTTGCTGAAGGATTCTGGACTCTCCAAATGTCGTACAAATCAAATTCGTTCACTAACGTCTTAAACCCAGTGGAAGCTGGAGAGGGGGGGGGGGGGGGGTGAGCGTAATGGAACACCTCTCGGAGTAGAGATGAGCGCCTGAAATTTTTCGGGTTTTGTGTTTTGGTTTTGGGTTCGGTTCCGCGGCCGTGTTTTGGGTTTGAACGCGTTTTGGCAAAACCTCACCGAATTTTTTTTGTCGGATTCGGGTGTGTTTTGGATTCGGGTGTTTTTTTCAAAAAACACTAAAAAACAGCTTAAATCATAGAATTTGGGGGTCATTTTGATCCCAAAGTATTATTAACCTCAAAAACCATAATTTACACTCATTTTCAGTCTATTCTGAATACCTCACACCTCACAATATTATTTTTAGTCCTAAAATTTGCACCGAGGTCGCTGTGTGAGTAAGATAAGCGACCCTAGTGGCCGACACAAACACCGGGCCCATCTAGGAGTGGCACTGCAGTGTCACGCAGGATGTCCCTTCCAAAAAACCCTCCCCAAACAGCACATGACGCAAAGAAAAAAAGAGGCGCAATGAGGTAGCTGTGTGAGTAAGATTAGCGACCCTAGTGGCCGACACAAACACCGGGCCCATCTAGGAGTGGCACTGCAGTGTCACGCAGGATGGCCCTTCCAAAAAACCCTCCCCAAACAGCACATGACGCAAAGAAAAAAAGAGGCGCAATGAGGTAGCTGACTGTGTGAGTAAGATTAGCGACCCTAGTGGCCGACACAAACACCGGGCCCATCTAGGAGTGGCACTGCAGTGTCACGCAGGATGTCCCTTCCAAAAAACCCTCCCCAAACAGCACATGACGCAAAGAAAAAAAGAGGCGCAATGAGGTAGCTGACTGTGTGAGTAAGATTAGCGACCCTAGTGGCCGACACAAACACCGGGCCCATCTAGGAGTGGCACTGCAGTGTCACGCAGGATGTCCCTTCCAAAAAACCCTCCCCAATCAGCACATGATGCAAAGAAAAAGAAAAGAAAAAAGAGGTGCAAGATGGAATTGTCCTTGGGCCCTCCCACCCACCCTTATGTTGTATAAACAAAACAGGACATGCACACTTTAACCAACCCATCATTTCAGTGACAGGGTCTGCCACACGACTGTGACTGATATGACGGGTTGGTTTGGACCCCCCCCAAAAAAGAAGCAATTAATCTCTCCTTGCACAAACTGGCTCTACAGAGGCAAGATGTCCACCTCATCTTCACCCTCCGATATATCACCGTGTACATCCCCCTCCTCACAGATTATCAATTCGTCCCCACTGGAATCCACCATCTCAGCTCCCTGTGTACTTTGTGGAGGCAATTGCTGCTGGTCAATGTCTCCGCGGAGTAATTGATTATAATTCATTTTAATGAACATCATCTTCTCCACATTTACTGGATGTAACCTCGTACGCCGATTGCTGACAAGGTGAGCGGCGGCACTAAACACTCTTTCGGAGTACACACTTGTGGGAGGGCAACTTAGGTAGAATAAAGCCAGTTTGTGCAATGGCCTCCAAATTGCCTCTTTTTCCTGCCAGTATAAGTACGGACTGTGTGACGTGCCTACTTGGATGCGGTCACTCATATAATCCTCCACCATTCTATCAATGTTGAGAGAATCATATGCAGTGACAGTAGACGACATGTCCGTAATCGTTGTCAGGTCCTTCAGTCCGGACCAGATGTCAGCATCAGCAGTCGCTCCAGACTGCCCTGCATCACCGCCAGCGGGTGGGCTCGGAATTCTGAGCCTTTTCCTCGCACCCCCAGTTGCGGGAGAATGTGAAGGAGGAGATGTTGACAGGTCGCGTTCCGCTTGACTTGACAATTTTGTCACCAGCAGGTCTTTCAACCCCAGCAGACCTGTGTCTGCCGGAAAGAGAGATCCAAGGTAGGCTTTAAATCTAGGATCGAGCACGGTGGCCAAAATGTAGTGCTCTGATTTCAACAGATTGACCACCCGTGAATCCTTGTTAAGCGAATTAAGGGCTGCATCCACAAGTCCCACATGCCTAGCGGAATCGCTCCCTTTTAGCTCCTTCTTCAATGCCTCCAGCTTCTTCTGCAAAAGCCTGATGAGGGGAATGACCTGACTCAGGCTGGCAGTGTCTGAACTGACTTCACGTGTGGCAAGTTCAAAGGGCATCAGAACCTTGCACAACGTTGAAATCATTCTCCACTGCACTTGAGACAGGTGCATTCCACCTACTATATCGTGCTCAATTGTATAGGCTTGAATGGCCTTTTGCTGCTCCTCCAACCTCTGAAGCATATAGAGGGTTGAATTCCACCTCGTTACCACTTCTTGCTTCAGATGATGGCAGGGCAGGTTCAGTAGTTTTTGGTGGTGCTCCAGTCTTCTGTACGTGGTGCCTGTACGCCGAAAGTGTCCCGCAATTTTTCTGGCCACCGACAGCATCTCTTGCACGCCCCTGTCGTTTTTTAAAAAATTCTGCACCACCAAATTCAAGGTATGTGCAAAACATGGGACGTGCTGGAATTTGCCCATATTTAATGCACACACAATATTGCTGGCGTTGTCCGATGCCACAAATCCACAGGAGAGTCCAATTGGGGTAAGCCATTCCGCGATGATCTTCCTCAGTTGCCGTAAGAGGTTTTCAGCTGTGTGCGTATTCTGGAAAGCGGTGATACAAAGCGTAGCCTGCCTAGGAAAGAGTTGGCGTTTGCGAGATGCTGCTACTGGTGCCGCCGCTGCTGTTCTTGCGGCGGGAGTCCATACATCTACCCAGTGGGCTGTCACAGTCATATAGTCCTGACCCTGCCCTGCTCCACTTGTCCACATGTCCGTGGTTAAGTGGACATTGGGTACAACTGCATTTTTTAGGACACTGGTGAGTCTTTTTCTGACGTCCGTGTACATTCTCGGTATCGCCTGCCTAGAGAAGTGGAACCTAGATGGTATTTGGTAACGGGGGCACACTGCCTCAATAAATTGTCTAGTTCCCTGTGAACTAACGGCGGATACCGGACGCACGTCTAACACCAACATAGTTGTCAAGGCCTCAGTTATCCGCTTTGCAGTAGGATGACTGCTGTGATATTTCATCTTCCTCGCAAAGGACTGTTGAACAGTCAATTGCTTACTGGAAGTAGTACAAGTGGGCTTACGACTTCCCCTCTGGGATGACCATCGACTCCCAGCGGCAACAACAGCAGCGCCAGCAGCAGTAGGCGTTACACGCAAGGATGCATCGGAGGAATCCCAGGCAGGAGAGGACTCGTCAGAATTGCCAGTGACATGGCCTGCAGGACTATTGGCATTCCTGGGGAAGGAGGAAATTGACACTGAGGGAGTTGGTGGGGTGGTTTGCGTGAGCTTGGTTACAAGAGGAAGGGATTTACTGGTCAGTGGACTGCTTCCGCTGTCACCCAAAGTTTTTGAACTTGTCACTGACTTATTATGAATGCGCTGCAGGTGACGTATAAGGGAGGATGTTCCGAGGTGGTTAACGTCCTTACCCCTACTTATTACAGCTTGACAAAGGGAACACACGGCTTGACACCTGTTGTCCGCATTTCTGGTGAAATACCTCCACACCGAAGAGCTGATTTTTTTGGTATTTTCACCTGGCATGTCAACGGCCATATTCCTCCCACGGACAACAGGTGTCTCCCCGGGTGCCTGACTTAAACAAACCACCTCACCATCAGAATCCTCCTGGTCAATTTCCTCCCCAGCGCCAGCAACACCCATATCCTCCTCATCCTGGTGTACTTCAACACTGACATCTTCAATCTGACTATCAGGAACTGGAGTGCGGGTGCTCCTTCCAGCACTTGCAGGGGGCGTGCAAATGGTGGAAGGCGCATGCTCTTCACGTCCAGTGTTGGGAAGGTCAGGCATCGCAACCGACACAATTGGACTCTCCTTGTGGATTTGTGATTTCGAAGAACGCACAGTTATTTGCTGTGCTTTTGCCAGCTTAAGTCTTTTCATTTTTCTAGCGAGAGGCTGAGTGCTTCCATCCTCATGTGAAGCTGAACCACTAGCCATGAACATAGGCCAGGGCCTCAGCCGTTCCTTGCCACTCCGTGTGGTAAATGGCATATTGGCAAGTTTACGCTTCTCCTCCGACAATTTTATTTTAGGTTTTGGAGTCCTTTTTTTACTGATATTTGGTGTTTTGGTTTTGACATGCTCTGTACTATGCCATTGGGCATCGGCCTTGGCAGACGACGTTGCTGGCATTTCATCGTCTCGGCCATGACTAGTGGCAGCAGCTTCAGCACGAGGTGGAAGTGGATCTTGATCTTTCCCTAATTTTGGAACCTCAACATTTTTGTTCTCCATATTTTAATAGGCACAACTAAAAGGCACCTCAGGTAAACAATGGAGATGGATGGATTGGATACTAGTATACAATTATGGACGGGCTGCCGAGTGCCGACACAGAGGTAGCCACAGCCGTGAACTACCGCACTGTACTGTGTCTGCTGCTAATATATAGACTGGTTGATAAAGAGATAGTATACTCGTAACTAGTATGTATGTATAAAGAAAGAAGAAAAAACCACGGTTAGGTGGTATATACAATTATGGACGGGCTGCCGAGTGCCGACACAGAGGTAGCCACAGCCGTGAACTACCGCACTGTACTGTGTCTGCTGCTAATATATAGACTGGTTGATAAAGAGATAGTATACTCGTAACTAGTATGTATGTGTAAAGAAAGAAAAAAAAACCACGGTTAGGTGGTATATACAATTATGGACGGGCTGCCGAGTGCCGACACAGAGGTAGCCACAGCCGTGAACTACCGCACTGTACTGTGTCTGCTGCTAATATATAGACTGGTTGATAAAGAGATAGTATACTCGTAACTAGTATGTATGTATAAAGAAAGAAAAAAAAACCACGGTTAGGTGGTATATACAATTATGGACGGGCTGCCGAGTGCCGACACAGAGGTAGCCACAGCCGTGAACTACCGCACTGTACTGTGTCTGCTGCTAATATAGACTGGTTGATAAAGAGATAGTATACTACTAATATTATATATACTGGTGGTCAGGTCACTGGTCACTAGTCACACTGGCAGTGGCACTCCTGCAGCAAAAGTGTGCACTGTTTAATTTTAATATAATATTATGTACTCCTGGCTCCTGCTATAACCTATAACTGGCACTGCAGTAGTGCTCCCCAGTCTCCCCCACAATTATAAGCTGTGTGAGCTGAGCAGTCAGACAGATATATAATATATATAGATGATGCAGCACACTGGCCTGAGCCTGAGCAGTGCACACAGATATGGTATGTGACTGACTGAGTCACTGTGTGTATCGCTTTTTTCAGGCAGAGAACGGATATATTAAATAAACTGCACTGTGTGTCTGGTGGTCACTCACTATATAATATATTATGTACTCCTGGCTCCTGCTATAACCTATAACTGGCACTGCAGTAGTGCTCCCCAGTCTCCCCCACAATTATAAGCTGTGTGAGCTGAGCAGTCAGACAGATATATATAATATTATATATAGATAATAGATGATGCAGCACACTGGCCTGAGCCTGAGCAGTGCACACAGATATGGTATGTGACTGAGTCACTGTGTGCTGTGTATCGCTTTTTTCAGGCAGAGAACGGATTATAAATAAAACTGGTGGTCACTGGTCACTATCAGCAAAACTCTGCACTGTACTGAGTAGTGAGTACTCCTAATGCTCCCCAAAATTAGTAAATCAAGTGTCTCTCTAATCTATTCTAAACGGAGAGGACGCCAGCCACGTCCTCTCCCTATCAATCTCAATGCACGTGTGAAAATGGCGGCGACGCGCGGCTCCTTATATAGAATCCGAGTCTCGCGATAGAATCCGAGCCTCGCGAGAATCCGACAGCGTCATGATGACGTTCGGGCGCGCTCGGGTTAACCGAGCAAGGCGGGAAGATCCGAGTCGCTCGGACCCGTGAAAAAAAACATGAAGTTCTGGCGGGTTCGGATTCAGAGAAACCGAACCCGCTCATCTCTATCTCGGAGATCTATCTAATGTTGGGTCTAATACTAGGTTGAAGTCTCCCAGAACCATCAAGGAACCTTTACGAATTGCTTGAATTTTGGTGAATACTTTACGCAAAAAGGGAAGTTGGTTGGTATTAGGGGCATACACCGATACTATCGTCACCAGTTTATCAGCTAATAGACCTTGCACTATCAGGTATCTGCCATTTTTGTCAGACGCTTGAGCTTGCAACATAAAGGGTGTCTTTGCACCAATTAGAATCGCCACCCCATTACGCTTAAACGGGCCATTTGCAAAAAAGCGCTGGGGATATCTTTGGTCGCCAAAGACCGGGGGTTTCAAAGATGAGAAGTGGGTTTCTTGTACTGCAGCTATATCCACCTTCTGTTTAAAAAAGTATGTAAGGGCCAATCTCCTCTTATTAGGGGAGTTTAACCCCTTAAAATTTAGTGACAGAACCCGAACCATATTTTATATAAATGAAATGCATGTCAGCAGTCTCCACCAATCGTACAGTGAACCACCGGCCTAACACATTACCAAATAGTAGATGTTTCCCAGAAAGAAATATCTGACAGAAAAGAAAAAGGGGAAGAAAGGTACATGGGTATGAACTAAAACTGGGCATAGGTAAAAGGGGAATAAACCAAGAGGCCCCGTATATCGGGCCTGCATAGCTACTGCAAGGGGAAGAACAGGTGCAGTAGAATAGCAAGAGGAAGGGGGTGATGTGGCCTGATGCCACCACTCATGCCACTCATTTATATACTATTAAAACAATTCCGATTTATCACATTCGGGACAGCTAATTAACCGAGGTGCCTAGGATTTATATGCAACATAACCTAAACAGCAATTAAGCAAAACATTTAGGCAGAGAGAGAACGTAAAAACTCAACACATAAATCACAGTGACATATCAAAAATTACTGTGTGCACAATTGGGACGTCATATAACTCACATAGTCCCATGGGATAGTCCCAATCGAAAGGTATAGTCCTTAACAAGAAATAACCAGCAACCCGGTGTAATCAAGATATTTTAGCCATCAGAAGGGACCAAGGGATTCAATGAGCAGACCACTCGGCTCGTATTCCAGGGCGACTGCCAAGGCCCTGGGGCTGTTTAACGGAGATGTCCCAGTCCGACAGTAGCTTGATTCCGGCATCCAGGGAGGAAACGACATACGAGGATCCGTCGCTAGTGATGATCAGCTTCACTGGAAAACCCCATCTGTAGGGTATGTCGTTAGCCCGGAGTGCTGTCGTTATCGGAGCCAGGTTCCTTCTTTTCGCCATTGTTACAGCTGAGAAGTCTTGGAAGATTTGGAGTCCTCCCAGAACATCAGAATCTCCTACATTCCTTGCCGCTTTGAGAATCTTTTCTTTGGTAGAAAAGAAGTGGACGCGTAGTAGAGTGTCTCTGGGAAGATCGTTGGAGACCGTACGCGGACGAGGCAAGCGGTGTATACGGTCGATAAGTAAATCACGAGTGTCAGCGTCCGGCAACAGCTTGCGAAAAATGGTCATGGTGTAGCCTTCCAATTCCGAGTTAGTCACCGAGTCCGGAATGCCTCTTATTTTAACGTTATTCCGGCGGGAACGGTCCTCCATATCCGCCATTTTATCTCGTAGCGCGTCCAGATCGGCCCTCTGCTGGTCATGTGCAGTGATGAGATCGTTGTGGGACGACACAAGTTCCTCCATCTTATGCTCCAAATGATCTGTACGGTTTCCAACCTCAGTTAAGTCTGTCTTGACTTCTCTAATAGCCGCTGTAAGATCGGTAGTTAAATCAGATTTAAATGCTACCAGAATCTGACATAGAGATTTCACCGTCAGGGGCGCCTCAGAGTCCACGTCTATGCCAGCAATCGACATGCTGCCCAGTGAATTACTTGATTTCAGAGGAGTCGAGGCAGTAGCTGGACGTTCTCCCCGCGGGGAAGATGGGGTCGAAGGTGATTTCTGTTTAGGAAAGGACACTTTATATGGCAGTGCTCCTTTTACCTTTTTAGGGGCCATGATAGAGGAGCACAGAGGTAGTTGTAAAAGACCAGGGTAGGCGTAACGGTAGGTTACTTTATTCACAGAGATGCGGGACACGGAGGACCGTCAGGTGTTAGACACAATTAAGCATGAGTGGTGGGGGAGGGCAAGAGAGGGTCACATCAAAGATTCACTGCAGCATCCCACCAAGCTGTCTGCAGCAGAGCCAGGTTGTAGCAGATGTTGATAAAAGGTGCACTCACCCAGCCCCTGAGCCCAGAGGTGTCGAGGATGCAAATGATAATAAATGCCAGCTCCAGGGTCAGCAGGGATATTCCAAGATGGCCGCCACGGCCTCCAAGTGCTGGATCTGCTGCTTTAGTAGCCCCCTGTGTGGACTTCTTCAGGGCAGGTATTCCACCTCCAGCTCCGTGTCCAGGGGTCCAGGGGTGTTTGCAGGCCCTGCAGGCAGTCTGGGAGGCGTCCGCGGCCGTTCCCCTCCGGTGCGCGACTCGCGCGTCTTCCGGAGCTCGAATCCCGGGTGCGGCGCGCACTCGAACCCCCGGCTTCCGGACCCGGCTAGGCCGCAACCTGCAGAGACGTACAGAGACGTCTCCCGGCTCCGCGGCTCATCAAGTCAGATACAGGGGGGCCCTAGTTGGGAGAATATGCAGCTGTGGTGGCACAATAAGGGGTTAGGGCAGGAATAAAGCCCGTAATTAATCAGCTGAGGTGGGAGCCCAGTGCAAGAGCTTCCAGTCACCTCATAGGCCATGCCCCCTTCCAAACCTTGCATGTTTTGACTATAATTGCCCCTTTAATTTCTGGCTGAAACTGATGACAATGCTGTGGCTGTAAAAAGAGATGCATAGGAAATTTAGCCCTATGTATTGATTATAGACACATACTCGCTTGCATGAATTGCTATAGTGCAGGGAGAATTTACACATTATACTTTTTACTAACAAGGCCAGTATATTCCGAAAACAAATAGGATATGACTCCGCACCAGTCATATAGAATCCTTATTCATGAATAAGTGATAAGGATCAACATTTGTAGGGTAACGTGACCATCTGTCACTATCAATACTGCTGGTGGTGCGCCAATGAAAGTCAGTATAAAGCCTAACAAACAGAGAAGAGAAAGGACCTTTCTTGTTTGGCGCACTCTTGAAAATGGAAAACGTTAGACTCATATGAGTCAGAATAATCAAAACTTAACTTTTATTAGTTATTTAAAACTTATGTGTTGTCCCCTGAAACCAATTTTTATTTTATAATTTTACTTTTTTATTAATAAACCTGATAGAGATCAGGAAATATATTTTTAACCCGGCAAAGGCAACGGCAATGCTAATGCTATGTTGCTAGTCCTAAATTGGATTTGCAGGAGTGCACCTCTGTTCAAGGTATCTTCCCAGGATCCGGGACATGTGTATTTTTTTTGCTCCACTGATGCTCAGATATATGTTGCATCTGGTTAGGGGTACATCGTGTACTATACCATGAAAGAAGCCATTAAATCCTCATAGCACCTCTAGGTAATTTGTACCTAACCTAAGACCAAAGGTGTGGGCAGAGGAGGGTATGAAACGTCAATAGGTTGTGTTGCTGCTGAGGGTCACTCTGCGGTAAGAAGAACATGTCTCCTATGCGTGCTACGTCTAGATTGCCTAAATAGTGGCGGTAAAGCCATGCACCAATATGAAGTTGTCAGTGTCACCAGGTCTAGTTATGGGTCAGAATTCAGAATTGAAAAGGAAGTATTCAAAGATACCAATAACAGATAAAGAGAGAGAATACGATGGAATTGAATCTGCTGTCAATGTTAGACCGGAGTTTCCCCAATGGTATGACCTGCTACACTGGGTATTCCCAGATGGTCTCCCGTCTGGTACTGGCCCGGCCCAATACTGTATAGCTTCCAAGATCGGATGAGATTGGGCATATGCAGTGTGGTATGATAGCAGGTCATAGAAGTCCCTGCTGGAATTTCTCCAGAATCATTAATGAGAGTTCATGAAGCAAAACATTGATCAGTTGATCACATAAGATAAGGAGGTGGGATCTGCTGTTGATGTTAGGCAGGTGGTCCCCACCTACCAGTTGGAAAACTGCCGTAGGTGCCTAGACTCACCGGATCATCAATGAGAGTCCCAGAAAAGGATAGAAAAAGAGAAATAGTATAGGGATTTCTGGTGAGTGTCAGGTGGCGTAAGAAAGTTCACAAAATTTGCTGATGCAGGCCTGGATTGTGTCACTAAACAGTGCTAAAGGCTTAAAAAGGTGTGTGTATTAGTTTTAAATCAGAAGGTAATGAGTCAGCCACATATATATTGGAATACACAGGTCAGTAAAAGCCGGATCTAGAGATTATTATTTACATGTAGCACCAGTTAATAGAAAGTAGAAACACCATGATAAATTATTATCATGCTGACATGAAAATGCTTAAGCCAAGCAGAGTATATACCTGGTGCATACGTCTCCACACCTTATAGAAAAAAGCCGTTTTGCATATAATCCACATATGATTATGTTTCAAAAACAATCAGGATTAGTAATTAATACACAAGATAAAGGTGCGTGCATATCTGCACCGTACATAGGGGGTCATTCCGAGTTGGTCGCTCGCTAGCTACTTTTAGCAGCCGTGCAAACGCATAGTCACCACCCACGGGGGAGTGTATTTTCACTTTGCAGGAGTGCAAATGCCTGTGCAGCAGAGCGGCTGCAAACACATTTTGTGCAGAACAAGACCAGCCCTGTAATTACTTATTCTGTGCGATGATTGCTGCGACGAATGACACGGTAATGATGTCAGATACCCACCCAGCAAACGCCCAGCCACACCTGCATTTTTCCAAACACTCCCAGAAAACTGTCAGTTGACACCTGGAAACTCCTACTTCCTGTCAATCTCCTTGCGTCCGCCAGTGCAACTGAAAGCGTCGCTAGAACCTGTGCAAAACCACAATACTCTTTGTACCCGTACGCCACGCGTGCGCATTGCGGTGCATATGCATGCACAGTTTTGCCATTTTTTTAACTGATCGCTACGCAGCGAACAACGGCAGCTAGCGATCAACTCGGAATGAGGGCCTTAGAGAGCATGATATCTGTCTCACACTAGTCAGTGGTTTTCCAACTATCATTTACGTTGTAATTGGCATCATAGTAACAAATAGTAAGTATGAAGCAAGTGTGGGACACTTAAAAGGAAACATAAGTATCAGTCCCATGCAGGGAAGTTTGTACCATACTATTAGATCATAGATGCCTTGTCAGTACCCTGTAATACTACATATGTGCATACAATGGTATCTATATATATGGGTACCGCTGAGTAAGTGTGAGCTGCCTGGGTGGAATGGTAAAGGTGATGGGACTTGGGGGCAATGGAGGAGATGTGTAAATTAATGAGATAAATTGTGTGGCCGGCTGTCTCGTGCTGGGAGCTAAAGCCGTTGGCCGCTCCCGCTGCTGTGAGCCGTGTTACTGCTAATAACTGTTAGATCTCTACTCTCTCCATTACCGCCGCCAAGGAGAGACGCTTCTCCAGGACCCGTGCTGCTGCTGGGGTGAGAGCTCCAGAAGGTACACTGATACCCAGTGGTGCCGAGAGAGGGGGGGAGAGGGTACAAATCACCCGGGCCCAAGTCTGATGGAGGGGCTCAGTGAGGGTGCAGTAGGGGCCCAGGCCTCCTCCCCCTTACCTGGCAGCAGCAGCTCTTCTCCTCGGCCCAGCACACTCCGCTGTGTATTGGGCGCAGTGTGGCCATAGATGTGCTTAAAATACTATTTTTTTCCAGTATTTTTTTTCTAAGGGTACATGACCACACCTCCTGTGATTAGGCCACACCCTTTGAAAAGTACCTGGGCCCAGCCTAGCTCTCGACTGCCCTGCTGATACCGCTCCAATCTCTCACTCCGTCGCCACCGCACGGGAGATACACTCTCTGGGACTTACTGCCGCTTGATGAGAGGGATACTCCTGGATTGGCAGTACCTGTTGAATTTCTCCTTCCATCCCTACCACTTGGAGGATGCACTCTCTGCGACCGGCTGCCGAGATAAGAAGCTCCTGGAAGATGCGTTTCACCCGCAAATGTTGGGAAGTGACCAAGCCCGACATTTGCGGGTGAAATATATATATCTGAGCATCATTGGAGCAAAAAAATACATGTCCCGAATCCTGGGAAGATACCTTGAACAGAGGTGCACCCCTGCAAATCCAATTTAGGACTAGCAACATAGCATTAGCATTCACGTTGCCTTTGCCGGGTTAAAAAGATATTTCCTATTTCTATCTGGTTTATTAATAAAAAAGAAAAATTATAAAATAAAAATTGGTTTCAGGGGACAACACATAAGTTTCAAATAACTAATAAAAGTTAAGTTTTGATTATTCTGACTCATGTGAGTCTAACTTTTTCCATTTTATATAGTGCGCCAAACAAGGAAAGTCCTTTCTCTTCTCTCTGTTTGTATAAGGCCAGAATATTATTTTGCCAATTTTATTGTTAGGAGACCCCTCACAAGTTAGTTGTCCTGGGGCACCCACAAATCTTCATCTGGGTATGATTGTCAGTCAATGATTTTCCATGCAAATAGAGTATTTATGGGAGCACGTTTGTATACTGAAACTCACATATATCACGGACATATACGTGCACCAGAGACAGCTAGATCCAATTACAAATGTCAATTTGTGGTACTCACCGAAAGGTTGCACATCTTTCTACAAAAAGCAACTTGCCAAAATTGCATTAAAAAGTGGGGAACCCATCCTGGACCCCCAAAATGTTGCAAATGAGATAGTTTTGCACTTTTTAGTAAAGGTAAAAAAAACTATATTAAGCATTTTTTTTTTTTATTAAAGTATTTCCAGCTTTTTGGGGTCAGAAAATTGTTTGTATAGTTATATTTCAGTTTGTTAAGCATTGTAATAAACACTTTTACGTCTCATCTGCAAGTTTAAAAACCCCTCTCCCATCAATACAACACCTCCAGGTACTTGTCCCTCATTTAACCCAGGCATGTGCAACCTTCAGCCCTCCAGCTGTTGTGGAACTACACATACCAGCATGCCTTGCTACAGTTTTGGTATTTGGCCATGGTAAAACTGTTGCAGGGCATGCTGGTATGGTTAGTTCAACATCAGCTGGAGGGCCTAAGGTTCCCCATCCCTGATTTAACCCATTATTAAGCTTTTTAGAGAAATTCACCTGAAAACTACATCTCTTAATTGGCCATTGGCCAAATTATACTATTTATAGCCCTCCAAGTGTATGATTAGTCATTGGTAGGAGCAGTAGCGGATTTTGCCACGGGCAAGCAGGACTTTTGCCCGGGGCGCCGCCTTCCGGAGGGCGCCGCACCATGGCAAGATCCGCCACTGCTGTGCCCTCCGCTGCCCGCTGTGTCCCCCGTCTGTGCCTCCTGTGAAGGGAACTAGACGCGTAGCGTCTAGTTTACCTTCGTGGAGAGTACCTTTGCTGAGCGGTGCGCGATGACGTCATCGCGCACCGCACAGTAAAGGTCCTCTCCACGAAGGGAACTAGACGCTACACGTCTAGTTTCCCTTCGTGGAGAGGACCTTTTGCTGTGCGGTGCGCGATGACGTCATTGCGCACCGCTCAGCATTCAAGCGGCGCTACTAATGTACAGGGGGCGTAACTGACCACGCCCCCTGTATTAAGCCACACCCCGTTTCCTGCCCGGGGCGCAGAGCGGGCTTGAACCGGCCCTGGGTAGGAGTGTACCAGAAGTTCTGCAATGTATCCCAACATTTTTCTACCTTAAAATAAAGATTTTCCTTACCTTTACCACCTCAGGGGGGTCCGCACAAACCATGCGAGTTTGAATTGCCCCCCTGAGGTGGAAAGGTAAGGAAAATCTTTATTTTAAGGTAGAAAAATGTTGGGATACAGTGCAGAACTTCTGGTACACTCCTACCAATGAATAATCATCATACAGTTGGAGGGCTTTTAATAGTATAATTTGGCCAATGGCCATTCACAGTGCGAGTTCTCAGTGAGAACGGCTTGCAGGACCCAACTCGCTCCTGATTTGACCCCTTGGTTTGCTTTTGTTTACCTTGCAAACAAAGGGGGTAATTCAGATCTGATCGTAGATGTGGTGAATTTAGCACATCTATTATCAGTTACTCTGACATGTGGTGGGACGCCCAGCACAGGGCTAGTCCGCCCCGCATGTCAGGCCCTACTCCCCCCCACACGGGTGTGAAAGCATCACAAGGCAGTGATGCTTTTGCACCCACCGAGTAGCTCCCTGCCTGCGTAACCTAGCTGCGCTGGCAAGCGGCTGCCCGCCGCATCCTGGGTCGCAGCATCTGCAAGTGACTTCACACAGCTGCCACAGCCAGCCCCTTCAATGGTCTGGACATGCCTGCGTTGTCCAAACCACGCCCCTCCAACGGTGTTATAACACTGTTGGCATGCCCACTCCCGCTCCACCACCACCTCTGCCTGTCAATCAGGCAGAGGCAATCGCAGCCCTGAGATGCTTTTAGGGCGCACTCCCCAAATGGCTTCAGACCGTGATCGCTGATGCTTGCTGCTGCAGCAGCGATCCAGTCTGAATGACCCCCATAGTACCTAATTTACACACACTTAAGAGGCATCTCAGAAAATTGTGGTTTTGGAACAGCGCAACTAGGTCATCTGCGTTGCACACGCCTAGTCTTGTTCTCGGGAGATGCTTCTTTAAACTAGAAGTGCATTTAAGCATTCAAAGGGAAGGAACTGTACAGAAACACTGTGCAAAATCAAACGTCACATTAAAGCCCAATCTACCCTTTTAGAATATTTTTTTTAAATAAATGAAACTATTCTATTCTTCTCCTAAAATACTGTTCAGTTTATTCTCATTCACGATTTTACTCATGAGAATGAAGGGAAATTAGCACTCTTTATTGCATGTGGTTCTATTGTGTGATTTGGTCTTTATTCTTCCTGTAATGGGAAGCAACAGGGGCGGATTGGGATCGAACACCAGCCCAGGAAATTTATGGAAGCAGCCCTAATGGGGGTGGAGTCTGGTGAGGGGGAGGGGCCTGTCATGAGGGTAGGGTTACTCCTCAGAGATCCTGATTCTGAGATAGACACAGTTGGGGCCTCCTTTACTTTGTGTTATGCTATTGTTTACCTGTGACTGTGGCCAGGGGCGGATTGGGAACAAAAAGTGGCTCTGGAAAAATTTGTACTAGTTGCCCCACATGGGCAACACCAGAGGTGTAAGGTCTAGCCATGGGCCATGGCAGCAGCACTCTCCCCCCAAGACTTTGCAGACAGTGGGCATGTCCAGCATCAAGGGGGAAGTTAAAAAGAAATGAAATTAAATATTATGAGCACATTATATGATACACCTTCAGAATTTAGGAAACTATATCATTCTTTAGAAAGATATATTTTCTTGCTTATTACACCAACCGTATCCCAATCACTATTCACTCAATCTTATATGTCAGCCAAGCAGGCAGACAGAGCATACACTAGAACAGTGATGGCTAACCTTGACACTCCAGCTGTTGTTGCACTACACATCCCAGCATGCCCTGCTTCAGTTTTAGCAAGGCCAAATACCAAAACTGTAGCAGGGCATGCTGGGATGTGTAGTTCAACAACAGCTGGAGTGTCAAGGTTAGCCATCACTGCACTAGAACATCTGCAATCACAGGCTAAGTGGCAAAGTAATTTTCATATATGCAAATTATTTTGCATCTTATTAATTTTGTCTATAAAAAGGACCACATGTCCTCAAACAAAACAGGCCCCATGGGTGCGTCGGCCCACCGATAATCTTCCCTGTAAACCCTATGGCCAATCCGCCTCTGACTGTGGCCCTCATTCTGAGTTGATCGCTCGCTAGCTACTTTTAGCAGCCATGCGCACTAGCGCACGCAGGGGGGGTTTCTGAGTACCCAGAAACCCCCCCGACAGACTAGATTGTTTTTTTTTCCAGGTAAAAGAGCCGTCGCCGCGGCCCGCAATTTAAGCCCCGCCCCTCTGGCAATAGGCTCCGCCCCTTCCGATAACCCGCGAATCGTGGGATGTGCACTTACTTAGCAAGTTTGCCGTGTATCTTGGCACTGCAGCTGCTGCAGTCTCCACTCTGTCTCAGTCCCTCAACTTGCTGCTGCTTTCTGTCTGAGTGCCAGATCCCTTTCTTGGAGGCTCAGGCACTTGTAAGTATTACAAGTTTAGATTGTTCCAAAATACAGTACTTGTATTTGTAGCTCCTGCAAAATAGATTTCAATTTCTGATATGTATTTGTATATATATATATATATATATATATATATATATATAGTATATATGTGTGTATATACTTATATAGATATATGTGTGTGTGTGTGTGTGTGTGTGTGTGTATATATATACATACGCACACATGTGTACATACATATATTCACACACCACACACACACACACACACACACACACACACATATACAAAAGTGTCCTCTAACATCCTTGCTGCGGGAGGCTGCATGGTGTGGCGTTGCTGTGATGCGTTCTCATTGCAGCATAGCGCAGCCTCCAGCAGCTGTTTCCCATAGCCTGCGATGATAGCCGGAGCGTATTGTCACCTTCCCGCTACACAAGTAACGGGGATCGGGAGCTCACAATTATTACCCTGTGCTGGCTCGTTTATATATGCACCGCTGTGTCTATCTATCTATCTATCTATCTATCTATCTATCTATCTATCTATCTATCTATCTATCTATCTATCTATCTATCTATCATCTTATGTAAGTCTATCTATCTACACTAGTTTAACTGACCCAGCATATACTGGGTAGCCGCAGTCTCCAACCCCGTGGTTGTCTCCACCCCTCTCTGGAAACCCCCTTGTGCGAATCCTGCATTTGCCTCTGATGCAAACGCATTTTCGCCACCCACGGGGGGAGTGTATTTTCACTTTTCAAGTGTGCGATCGCATGTGCAGCTGAGCGACACGAACACATGTTGTACAAAACAAGACCAGCCCTGTAGTTACTTATCCTGTGTGATGATTCTAGCAACGGAGTTTCCGGAATTGACGTCAGATACCCGCCCTGCAAACGCCTGGACACGCCTGCATTTTCCCAAACACTCCTAGAAAACGGTCAGTTGCCACCCACAAACGCTCTCTTCCTGTCAATCTCCTTGCGATCGGCTGTGCGAATGGATTCATTGCAAAAAGCATTGCACAAAAACGATGCTCTTTGTACCCGTACGACATGCGTGTGCATTGTGGTGCATACGCATGTTCAGTTTTGCTGTTTTTTACCTGATCGCAGTGCTGCGAAAATCGGCAGCGAGCGATCAACTCGGAATGACCCCCTTTATGCATATTCTGCTACAGTACCCTTCCCTGATGCACATCTGTACGTCTGAATATACAAGGACTGATATGCCCACTTTCAGTGTCTACTGACACTGCAGTCATGCCTTTAATCTACTGCTGATTTTATTGATTTTTCATTCTACAAACCCCCTTTTTTAACCTTATATGTTTCAAAGTACAGGGAGGGGGAGCACACATTACATACAGCACAGTACAGGGAGGGAGCACACACTACATACAGCACAGTACAGGGAGGGAGTACACACTACATACAGTACAGTACAGGGAGGAGGAGCACACACTACATACAGCACAGTACAGGGAGGGGGAGCACACACTACATACAGCACAGTACAGGGAGGGAGCACACACTACATACAGCACAGTACAGGGAGGGAGCACACACTACATACAGCACAGTACAGGGAGGGAGCACACACTACATACAGCACAGTGCAGGGAGGAGGAGCACACACTACATACAGCACAGTACAGGGAGGGGGAGCACACACTACATACAGCACAGTACAGGGAGGTAGCACACACTACATACAGCACAGTACAGGGAGGGAGCACACACTACATACAGCACAGTACAGGGAGGGAGCACACACTACATACAGCACAGTGCAGGGAGGAGGAGCACACACTACATACAGCACAGTACAGGGAGGGGGAGCACACACTACATACAGCACAGTACAGGGAGGGGGAGCACACACTACATACAGCACAGTACAGAGAGGGGGAGCACACACTACATACAGCACAGTGCAGGGAGGAGGAGCACACACTATATACAGCACAGTACAGGGAGGGAGCACACACTACATACAGCACAGTACAGGGAGGGGGAGCACACACTACATACAGCACAGTACAGAGAGGGGGAGCACACACTACATACAGCACAGTGCAGGGAGGAGGAGCACACACTACATACAGCACAGTACAGGGAGGGACCACACACTACATACAGCACAGTACAGGGAGGGAGTACACACTACATACAGTACAGTACAGGGAGGAGGAGCACACACTACATACAGCACAGTACAGGGAGGGAGCACACACTACATACAGCACAGTACAGGGAGGGAGCACACACTACATACAGCACAGTACAGGGAGGTAGCACACACTACATACAGCACAGTGCAGGGAGGAGGAGCACACACTACATACAGCACAGTACAGGGAGGGGGAGCACACACTACATACAGCACAGTACAGGGAGGGGGAGCACACACTACATACAGCACAGTACAGAGAGGGGGAGCACACACTACATACAGCACAGTGCAGGGAGGAGGAGCACACACTATATACAGCACAGTACAGGGAGGGAGCACACACTACATACAGCACAGTACAGGGAGGGGGAGCACACACTACATACAGCACAGTACAGAGAGGGGGAGCACACACTACATACAGCACAGTGCAGGGAGGAGGAGCACACACTACATACAGCACAGTACAGGGAGGGACCACACACTACATACAGCACAGTACAGGGAGGGAGTACACACTACATACAGTACAGTACAGGGAGGAGGAGCACACACTACATACAGCACAGTACAGGGAGGGGGAGCACACACTACATACAGCACAGTACAGGGAGGGAGCACACACTACATACAGCACAGTACAGGGAGGGAGCAAACACTACATACAGCACAGTACAGGGAGGGAGCACACACTACATACAGCACAGTGCAGGGAGGAGGAGCACACACTACATACAGCACAGTACAGGGAGGGGGAGCACACACTACATACAGCACAGTATAGGGAGGGGGAGCACACACTACATACAGCACAGTACAGAGAGGGGGAGCACACACTACATACAGCACAGTGCAGGGAGGAGGAGCACACACTACATACAGCACAGTACAGGGAGGGAGCACACACTACATACAGCACAGTACAGGGAGGGGGAGCACACACTACATACAGCACAGTACAGGGAGGGAGCACACACTACATACAGCACAGTACAGGGAGGGAGTACACACTACATACAGTACAGCACAGTACAGGGAGGAGGAGAACACACTACATACAGCACAGTACAGGGAGGGGGAGCACACACTACATACAGCACAGTACAGGGAGGGAGCACACACTACATACAGCACAGTACAGGGAGGGAGCACACACAACATACAGCACAGTACAGGGAGGGAGCACACACTACATACAGCACAGTGCAGGGAGGAGGAGCACACACTACATACAGCATAGTACAGGGAGGGGGAGCACACACTACATACAGCACAGTACAGGGAGGGGGAGCACACACTACATACAGCACAGTACAGAGAGGGGGAGCACACACTACATACAGCACAGTGCAGGGAGGAGGAGCACACACTACATACAGCACAGTACAGGGAGGGAGCACACACTACATACAGCACAGTACAGGGAGGGGGAGCACACACTACATACAGCACAGTACAGAGAGGGGGAGCACACACTACATACAGCACAGTGCAGGGAGGAGGAGCACACACTACATACAGCACAGTACAGGGAGGGACCACACACTACATACAGCACAGTACAGGGAGGGAGCACACACTACATACAGCACAGTACAGGGAGGGAGTACACACTACATACAGTACAGTACAGTACAGGGAGGAGGAGCACACACTACATACAGCACAGTACAGGGAGGGGGAGCACACACTACATACAGCACAGTACAGAGAGGGGGAGCACACACTACATACAGCACAGTGCAGGGAGGAGGAGCACACACTACATACAGCACAGTACAGGGAGTGAGCACACACTACATACAGCACAGTACAGGGAGGGGGAGCACACACTACATACAGCACAGTACAGAGAGGGGGAGCACACACTACATACAGCACAGTGCAGGGAGGAGGAGCACACACTACATACAGCACAGTACAGGAAGGGACCACACACTACATACAGCACAGTACAGGGAGGGAGCACACACTACATACAGCACAGTACAGGGAGGGGGAGCACACACTACATACAGCACAGTACAGGGAGGGAGCACACACTACATACAGCACAGTACAGGGAGGGGGAGCACACACTACATACAGCACAGTACAGGGAGGGAGCACACGCTACATACAGTACAGTACAGGGAGGGACCACACACTACATACAGCACAGTACAGGGAGGGGGAGCACACACTACATACAGCACAGTACAGGGAGGGAGCACACACTACATACAGCACAGTACAGGGAGGGAGCACACACACTACATACAGCACAGTACAGGGAGGGAGCACACACTACATACAGCACAGTACAGGGAGGGTGCACACACTACATGCAGCACAGTACAGGGAGGGAGCACACACTACATACAGCACAGTACAGGGAGGGAGCACACGCTGCATACAGTACAGTACAGGGAGGGACCACACACTACATACATCACAGTACAGGGAGGAGGAGCACACACTACATACAGCACAGTACAGGGAGGAGGAGCACACACTACATACAGCACAGTACAGGGAGGGAGCACACACTAAATACAGTACAGTACAGGGAGGGAGCACACACTACATACAGCACAGTACAGGGAGGGAGCACACACTACATACAGCACAGTACAGGGAGGGAGCACACACTACATACAGCACAGTACAGGGAGGGAGCACACGCTGCATACAGTACAGTACAGGGAGGGACCACACACTACATACAGCACAGTACAGGGAGGGGGAGCACACACTACATACAGCACAGTACAGGGAGGGAGCACACACTACATACAGCACAGTACAGGGAGGGAGCACACATGTCACACTACATACAGCACAGTACAGGGAGGGAGTACATACTACATACAGCACAGTACAGAGAGGGGGAGCACACACTACATAAAGCACAGTACAGGGAGGGGGAGCACACACTACATACAGCACAGTACAGGGAGGGGGAGCACACACTACATACAGCACAGTACAGGGAGGGGGAGCACACACTACATACAGCACAGTACAGGTAGGGGGAGCACACACTACATACAGCACAGTACAGGGAGGAGGAGTACACACTACATACAGCACAGTACAGGGTTGGTTCTATATCGGAGGGGCTGAAGGGACCTTGTGACGTATTGAGGGGAGGAGCTACGTCAGCAGGGGGAGGAGCTACGGGCGAACAGGGTACCCGAAAAGTACCCTCGCGGGCTCGCTTCGCTCGCCACGCTTCGGGCACGGTGGCTCGCTCCGCTCACCACCTAATTACTAAAGGTAATAGTTGGTGGCGTGGATAGTAGAGGAACTATCCCGCTTGCCTAGCTCCTCCCCCTTGCGTCGTAACTCCTCCCCCTTACGGAAAAGGTCCCTTAGCCCACTTGATTCTAGCATCTACCCACAGTACAGGTAGGGACCACACACTACATACAGCACAGTACAGGGAGGAAACACATACTACATACAGCACAGTACAGGGAAGGAGCACACACTACATACAGCACAGTACAGGGAGGGTGAGCACACACTACATACAGCACAGTACAGGGAGGGGGAGCACACACTACATACAGCACAGTACAGGGAGGAGGAGTACACACTACGTACAGCACAGTACAGGGAGGGGGAGCACACACTACATAAAGCACAGTACAGGGAGGGAGCACACACTACATACAGCACAGTACAGGGAGGGGGAGCACACACTACATACAGCACAGTACAGGGAGGGAGCACATACAAGTAGTGAAATACAGACACAGGGGACCAGCGCAGCAGAATCTGTCCCTGTGGCCAATCCGCCCCTGATTACATACATAGCCACCACATTACATACATAGCCACCACATTATTACATGAATAGCACCACATTATACAAATAACACTGCATTACACATATAGCACCACATTATATAAATAGCACCACATTACATACATAGTTACCGCATTACATATGTAGCCACCGCATTACATACGTAGACACCGTATAAATAGGCCCATCATCATGGACAGACATTGGGCAGATATAGGGCTGAAGGACGTTGCGTTAGAGATTGTCGCAGGGCTGGCCGTGAGTGCTGCCTGGTCAGCTGGCATCCTGAGAACAAGGTACATCCTGCTCCTGTCCAGTCCCCAAACCATACTCTGTGACCGGGTGCGCCCTAACCCTTACACTAACATGATAATGCAAATAATGTCATTAAAAATAACCTCTTTGCCGGGTCCCCTTCAGTGCTCAGTTGCCGCTCTGGCCAGTTCAGTGAGAGTGCGGGAGCTGGGGTGGCAGCAGGTGTAGTGAACCTGGCTCTGACCATCGCTTTGCTGCTGCTCCTGGGCTGGGCTTGTTGAAGAGACCTTTGGCCAGGGCCAGGGAGAGGATGCTGCTGGGCTGGTTAACTTTCTCAAGGTCCCCAATGGTAGAACAGCATCACCACTTTTCACGGCTAGCGGCACCTGAAAGTGCCCGCTAGCCTAACTTCCGGATTGCATTCCAATGAACCACAAGTACTGGATGCAGTGTGAGACAGGCCAGCCTGAGTGTGAATCGGCTTGGCTGAGGGGGATATGGGACCGGCCCATCGAATTCTGTCATGGTGTCCTGGTGGGCCAATCCTCCCCTGGTAGCTGCACTCCCTGCACCTATGGTAGCTACACCCTTGTATATAACACATGTAACTGTGACAGGGAAGGTGGCCCCTCTCAGCACTGGGCCCCATAGCAGCTGCACTCCTCGCACCTATGGTAGCTACACCCTGCATATAACACATTTAATTGTGACAGGGAAGTTTGCCCCTCTCAGCTCTGCATAGCAGCTGCACTCCCTGCACTTATGGTAGCTACATCCTGGTATATAACACATGTAACTGTGACAGGGAAGGTGGCCCCTCTCAGCACTGGGCCCCATAGCAGCTGCACTCCTCACACCTATGGTATCTACACCCTTGTATATAACACATGTAACTGTGACAGGGAAGGTGGCCCCTCTCAGCACTGGGCCCCATAGCAGCTGCACTCCTCACACCTATGGTATCTACACCCTTGTATATAACACGTGTAACTGTGACAGGGGCGGTGCCCCTCTCAGCACTGGGCCCCATATCAGCTGCACTGCCTGCACCTATGGTAGCTACACCCTGTATATAACACATGTAACTGTGAAAGGGAAGGTGGCCCCTCTCAGCTCTGGGCCCCATAGCAGCTGCACTCCCTGTACCTATGGTAGCTACGCCCTTGGCGAGCCCACATGGGGTTCTGTTGCACTTGTACCCCCACCAGCAATCTGGCGGCCAGGATCCCGGCATCAGGATGCTGACCGTTGGGATCCCAACCACCGTAAGCGTGGCGGAAATACCGTATCACATGTAAACTATGTGAAAACTTTAGTCGTGATTATTAATACAGGTACTTGGTTAAAACCACCTTTAAACAATTAAATACATCTGATTAACGTCCTTTACAATTAGGAATGTGTTTTGATCTAGAATATAGTATTTGATACTGAGATACCCGCCCAAACAGGATGTGAGGTCATGATTAATTATACCACTATGGGGGTATTTATAGGAGCCCTGTCCCAGTATGTCATTACCCCATGAAGAAGTCTGAGACGAAACGCGTTGGCCCTTTCCCTAGAGACCTCCTGCTGAATCTGTTAAGATTCTTAAGCTTTATTTTTTCCATTTGGAGCTATCTGTGTACTTCGCAATTTGCACTTTAAATAGAATTCCTATATACTGTATTGTACATTGATTTTTATATAGTATTTTTATTCTTTTTTTATATTGTTCTTGTCATTTTTTATAGTATTGTAAAATAAAATATTTTTATTCGAGCATATATACACTTTAGTGTGTTGATAAATTTGATAGAATTTGTAAGTACCACACCGTTCTTCACTAGAGCCCCTATTCGGTACTCCCATATACATATATATATATATATATATATCGTCCTTGTATGGGGGAGAAATACCCTGAAACGTCACAATAAATTTGCCCTGCGGGGCTTTTCTTCACCTTAAATACCTGCTCTCTACAGTCTCTGAGTGCCGCCCATACAAGGACGATCTTTACAGATGCAAATCTGAGGGGAGGGCACCGCAGCAAGGTAAACGTAAGTCCGGAGTGCCAGGGACACTTTTTGTAATTATATATATATATATACACACACACACACACACACACACACACACACACACACACACACACACACACACACACACACATAACGGAAAATGATTACTTCAGCCTCTTAGATAAAGAGCTTTATTTCCCTATAAAATATAAGCTGTGATTTAGTCTAGAAATTCCTGTCACTTATGTTTTCCCTTTACCTATATATTGCGGCACTCTGTACAGCATTGCCTTATACTTCATTTTCTACACTAGGCTCATTTTTTTAAAATAGAAACTCATGTATATCCAGTTGTAATTGATGTAGAAAATGTATATGTAAGATAACTGTAACTCTGTAGCTTTGCTGCTGGTTACTGTGACATCACACCTAGCCTGTGACATCACTAGCCCGTGACATCACAATGCTTCTTCTTGTAACATTCTATCTATAGCTGCTGACGTTTCCAGTTTCCATGCAGGAAGACAGGTAGGAGGAGGTGAGTCCTACATAGCAGGGTATGATGGAGAGGGGTAAGGAAGGCAGAGTGCAGTATAGTCAGCTGAAAGGCAAGACAAGATAGACAGAACAGGGAATACAGGTACAAGGACACATAAATAGGGGAAGTGCAGGAAGGAATGACATATTTAGGAATAAAAATGTAGCGTTACAGGAATAAAGAGGGCAGTATGGAGGATAAGCACACATACAGTGGATGCAGATAACCTGGGTGTTTATGAGGCAGGATAGTGGCTTTTGGATTAAAAAGTTAATAAAATAGATAAATGGGATATTGATAACTTTGAAAGTATCTTGTTTGGTTTAAGGAAAATTGGGAAACTGGTTGACTCATAGACATTTTATTGTACTTAAACTAGTACTATGCTTAATGATAGTCTTTTGTGTTTTTTAGATCATCTGGCAAAGAGATTTGCAGAGTGTCGGGTGACCGGCAAAGAGATCTGCAAAGTGTCAGTTGAAGACGACGGGAGGGGTCGCAGAGGTAGCAACGACTGGAGTATAACATGCAGGAGGTAAGTTACCATACTCTCTCTGCTACTCTCTGCACATTTTACATCTGCCCCACCTGCAGTGCACATGGTTTTGTCAATTAGAGAACAAATTTGCTGCTGCGATCAGGTCTGAATTAGGGGCCTAATTCTGAGTTGATCGCAGCAGCAAATTTGTTAGCAGTTGGGCAAAACCACGTGCAGTGCGGGGAGGCAGATGTAACATGTGCAGAGAAAGTTAGATTTGGGTGGGGTGTATTCAAACTGAAATCTAATTTGCAGTGTAAAAATAAAGCAGCCAATATTTACCCTGCACAGAAACAAAATAACCCACCCAAATCTGACTCTCTCTGCACATGTTATATCTGCCCCCCTGCAGTGCGCATGGTTTTGCCCAGTTGCTAACAAACTTGCTGCTGCGATCAACTCAGAATTACCCCCTAGGCACAGTGTATGATACTAACATGGTCCTAGCACTAGGGAAGATAAAACCTGGAGCAGATAACTTGGGTCTCTATGAGAAAGGATGTTGGGTTTTTGATAAAAAGTAAATAAAATAGCTAAATTGCAAATGAATAAAAATGAAAGTACGTAACATAATATAGTAATATAATTATACACATAGTATGTCTGATCAGGAAATTCTGTTTTTTTAGATAATCATTTGGCAAAGTTCTGGCAAAGAGATTTGCAGAGTGTCGGGTGACCGGCAAAAGAGATCTGCAAAGTGTCAGCTGAAGACGACGGGAGGGGTCGCAGAGGAATTAGTGACTGGACAATAGCATGCAGGAGGTAAGTTACCATACTTGTGTAATTGTGTGTGTGGTGGGGGGTATTGAGAGCACAGTACAAAACATAGGGTCTAATACAAAACATGCAGGGGGCAACTTGGTATAGCACATACAGATGGTGCTGGGGCAAAATACAAAAACATAGAAATTGTGGCGTACTCTATAGGACATATAGAGGAAGGACATACACTTTTGGGGGTTGCGAGATATAGTACATACTGTAATACAGAAAAACAGGAAGGGTGGGGAGAGCATGACACAGAACATACAGATCGGGGGAAGAACAATACAGATCGGGGGAGATAGTGAAATGGCTGACATTTACAGTATATCAATGAACTGGGGGCAGGTGTACAAAGCCTGGGAGAGTGATAAAGTGGAGAGAGATAAACTAACAGCCAATCAGCTCATAGTTGTCATGTTTCAAACACAGCCTGTAACATGGCAGGTAGGAGCTGATTGGCTGGTACTTTACCTCTCTCCACTTTATCACTCTGCAGGGCTTAATACGTCTCTTCCATAGAATAACCAAATGATGAAATGGTACAGAATGGTATAAATGATGTGAATTGGAGCTGTAACAAGTGTTTCCCTATCTTTACATATAATAAAGGTGACATAGTCCTTTCCCTAGAGTCCTTCTCCTTACCGCCCAGGGGGCCTGATTCAGATGCGGACGCAGAGCTGCTGTTGCACCAAGTGGCTCAATGCTTTTTCACTGTGCATGCGTGTAAGCTGCACTGCGCACAAAATGAAATCAAGCTCACATAGAGGATCCCATCGCAAAGTGATTGACAGGAAGTCAGCATTTGAGGTGGTAACGGGGGTGGCTAACTGTATACAGGCGTGTCAGGTCCGTTCAAACGCCGTTCCATGTGCGTGCATAAATTACCCATTGTGACCTGTGTTACTGCTGGAGAGCCCCGTGTGTCTAGGAGACTTGTTCAGCCTACGACTGCTCAGACTCACGATGCAATTGTGAATGGCAAGATTGCAGCAGCGATCGCTTCAACAACCACAACTGAATCAGGCCCACAATTACACCATTATATTTTACTATTTTATCACATTTAACAACTAAGGGGTCAGTTTAATTAGGTGCGAGGTTGTCTTACAACAGCCGCACTTTCCGGTAGCCCCATAGGCTGAATCTGGCCACGAAGGGTGTGAGTTTGGGTGCTGTTAAAAAGTCGCAGCAATGGTAACTCGTACCTAATTGGATTGACCCCTAAATGTTAGCAATTTATAGCTTTTATTGTTTACTGGTCAAATTTCTTTTCTGAAGGTACCCACTAATTACTATAAGAGAGAACTTATCCCCCCAACATGTGTATTGTATAAAAACAATGGGCCCTTGCAGTTTCTCTCTCTGCTAGTTCATCCACTAAAAATGATTTTTCATCTCTTCCTATTCGTCTACACGCAGTGGGTGATCCCTGAATAGCTGCCCTGGGAGGAGAGCTGCGGACACGTGCTCCAAATGTTGGGACATATGCATTACATATTAGGAGATGCGGTAAAGATGCCGGCTGTCGGGTTTACGGCAGTCAGAATACTGACACTGGGATCCCGACACTCTTCAGAATCCTGACGTTGGAACTCCGAATGGGCAAGGATACCGATGCCCTTATCCCCACGATCATAGGTTTAGGGCTGGGCAAGGGGGGTTTGGTTTAGGCATCAGGCACGGGGGGAAGGGTTGGTGGTTAGGCTGTGGGGGAGGGAGGGTTAGGTTTACGCGTCAGGCGGAAGGGTTAGGTTTAGGCATCAGGCGGGGGGTTAGGGTTAGGCTGCAGGTGGGGGGAGGTTAGGGTTAGGCTGCAGATAGGGTGGGTTAGGCACCCCCAGGGGAGATTAGGCTGCGTGGGAGGGAGGGTTAGGTTTAGCCATCAGGCGGGAGGGTTAGGTTTAGGCATTAGGCGGGGGGGTTAAGTTTAGGCTGCGGGTGGGGGGAGCTTAGGGTTAGGCACCCCCGGAGGTGGTAAGGCTGCGGGGGAGGGAGGGTTAGGTTTAGGCGGGGTGATTAGGTTTAAGCGTCAGGCATGGGGTTTAAGTTAAGGCTGTGGGTGGGGGGAGGTTAGGGTTAGGATAAGCTTAGGGTGGGTAAGGATTAGGCACTCCTGAAGGTGGTTCGGCTGCTGGGGAGGGAGGGTTAGGTTTAGACATCAAGTGGGGGTTTAGGTTTAGGAGTCAGGCACTGGGTTAGGTTTAGGCTGCATGTGGGGGGAGGTTAGCGTTAGGATGCAGGTATGGTGGGTTAGGCAACCCCAGGAGTGGTTAGGCTGTGAGGGAGGGAGGGTTAGGTTTAGGCAGCAGGGACGGAGGTTAGGTTTAGGCACAAAGGGGGGGAGGTTAGGGTTAGACTGCGACAGGCAGGGTTAGGGAGGTGGGGAGAGGGAGAGGATTAGGCATCAAGTGGAGGGGTTAGGGATAGGCTGCGGGTGGGGGGAGGATAGGGTTAGGCTGCAGGTAGGGTGGGTAAGGGTTAGGTACCCCCAGGGGGTGGTTAGGCTGTGGGGGAGGGAGGAACAGGTTTAAGCATCAGGTGGGGAGATTGGTTTGGGCGTCAGGCAGGGGGTTAGGCTGTGGGTGGGGGGAGGTTGGGGTTAGGCAGCAGTTAGGGTTGGTTAGGGTTAGGCACCCCCGGGGGTGGTTAGGCTGTGGGTAACAGAGGGTTAGGTTCAGGCATCAGGCGGGGGGTTAGGATTAGGCTGTGGGTGGGGGGAGGATAGGGTTAGGCTGCGGGTGGGGGGAAGTTAGGATTAGGCTGTGGGTAGGATGGGTTAGGCACCCCCGTGAGTGGTTAGGCTGCGGGGAAGGGAGGGTTAGGTTTAGCCAGCAGGGATGGAGGTTAGGATTAGTCACCTCTGCGGGAGGGTTATGCACAAAGGGGGGAGTTTAGGGTTAGACTGCGGACAGGCAGGGTTAGGGGGGTGGGGAGAGAGGAGAACACCCCTTACTCTCCCTATGTTGGTCTTTTCTGTACTGGGATCCATGCATCGGTATGACAAACACCGGGATCCCATGCGCTGGGATAGTACACTGACCCCTCTATTAGTACACCTCTAAATGCCCAGAGGGAAGGGCAATCCTGAGGCCATGGTTCCCCAGAGGTTTCCCCCCAAGGGGTTTATCCTCTCCTGAGTGCTGAAGGATGACTCTTCATGAGTCCAGAGGTGTAGCTTTTATGCCATAATGAGTACCGATCTCATGCCTGTCCCTGCAATGTATAAGAAGTAAAATAATTGCTAATGCGATCACTTTACTTCTGGGTTTAGACCCCGACTGCGCTAGTTCACATGTGCAATCGTCAGACTGCGTATGTGAGAGCAGACAGTAATGTAGAGGGATCCCAAGGATCCTTCTCCTGGGAATTATTACATAATGTAGCCCACAGGCTACAAAAGCCATTTAGAAATGGCATTAGCTGCCAGCCCAAGCTCAGAAATGCTTTGCATTCTGGAGCTGGGTGAGTTTCACAGTTTACCATTTGCCGTAGAAACTTTTGTGGCTGCTTTTGTGTTCAAAATAGGAGGAACGCAATAGATATCTCAAATATCCATTGCAGTCCCCAATAAATACATTCAGGGGCTGGTTAATATTTGTTGGCAGCCCCCAAAACCGACTGTTTTTGGAGATGTCTCGCAAATATTATTTATTAAATATTCCACTTAATAAACTTTTTATATTTTAACATAAACTAAAAATTGTTTTATGTATTCATTGACTGAGTCTCCCGTCTTTACTGAATGCTAATTTCACAGGGTCCGCAAATTATTACCTATATGACTGTTACTCTACTGTCCTGCTGGTGCTCCTGGCCTGCTGTATAGCAGCCAGACATATATATATATATTATATACAGCACTCTTGGGGAGATGTATCAAGCCTTGGAGAGAGATAAAGTGCAGATGTCCAAACCACCCAATCATCTTCTGTCACTTATCTAGCACAGTACATGAAATGATACCTGTAGTTAGAAGCTTCATTTGATTTGGGCAAATACTCAAATTATCTCTCTCCACGGCTTGATACATCTCCCGGAAAAAATCATGTCTTCCTTTCACTTAATTAAGTGAGGAAAAGAAGGGAGAGGATCTGTTTTTGGTGCACAGGGTAATGAATTGACTGACTCCCCTACTCATTAGGAGGGCCACTGCCTTGATCTTGTATACTATTCACCAGACTATGCTCTGTTTCTGAACTCACTAACACTCCTTTCCCTCTCTCAGATCACAACCTTATCACATGCATGCTCTCCTCCATTACTTCAAACTCCATGTCCCTAAAGTCTACAAGGACACCTCTTACCCGCAGAAATATTAACGCTATTAATTTTCAACAACTATCTACCTCTCTGCAACCACGGCTTTCACCTATTTCTACATTCACCTCTCCAGAGACTGCTGTGTCACACCTTAACCAAACTCTAGTAACAGCACTTGATGAAGTGGCTCCAGCTACCCATCACACTCCACGTAGACTTAGATGTCAACCGTGGCACTCTAAATACACTAGACACTTACAAAAACTCTCACGAAAAGTTGAACGCCAGTGGCATAAATCTCGTAGTTCAAGTGATTTTCTCACATATAAGACCACCTACCACTCTTATCGTACTGCTCTGGACACTGCCAAACAAACATATTTTCAATCTCTCATCTCTGCTCAAGCCTCTAACCCCAAGCGACTTTTTAATACATTTAAATCACTTCTTGTCCCTCCCTCACCTAACCCACCAGCCACTGTCAGTGCGCAAGATCTTGCTTCCTATTTCAAGGACAAGATTGACAAAATCCGAAATGAAATGGTATGCTCTTCCACAGCAAGTGACCTGCTCAATTCCCTGCCTGAACCCTCTAACACCTTCTCTTCCTTTGATCCTACAAATGAAGATGAAGTATCTGCACTCTTATCATCTGCCTACTCTAATACCTCTCCCCTTGACTCTATACCCTCACAAATTAGTAAAGCTCTGTCTACTGTGCTCATCCCAACCTTAACGAAAATCTGTAATCTCTCCCTGTCTACTGGTATCTTTCCTTCTCTATACAAGCATGCAGTGATTACTCCCATTCTGAAAAAACAAAACTCTGACCCGAACTCTCTCTCTAACTACCGTCCCATCTCTCAGCTCCCATGCCCCTCCAAGCTACTTGAGAGACTTGCCTACACTCGCCTCACACACTTTCTTAACTCACACGGCCTACTGGACCCACTTCAGTCAGGATTTCGTGCCCAACACTCCACAGAGACAGCACTGACTAAGGTAGTGAATGATTTGGTCACTGCTAAATCTAAAGGACATTACTCTCTACTTATTCTCCTTGATCTCTCTGCTGCTTTTGACACTGTTGACCACTCTTCTCATACAAACACTACAATCCCTAGGTATTCAGGACACAGCCCTTTCTTGGTTCTCATCCTACCTATCTAATCGCTCCTTCAGTGTTCGTTTCTCTGATTCCACCTCTCCTTCGCTACCTCTCTCAGTTGGAGTACCGCAAGGCTCAGTCCTAGGTCCTCTGCTTTTCTCTATCTATACCACATCTCTTGACAAACTAATCAACTCTTTCGGATTTCAGTACCATCTGTATGCGGATGATACTCAAATCTACCTATCCTCCCCTGATTTGTCACCATCTGTATTGGGCCGTGTCACTGAATGCCTTTCTGCCATTTCATCTTGGATGACATCTCGCCACCTCAAACTTAATATTTCCAAAACAGAATTAATTATATTTCCACCGGCCAATAGTAGTTTCCAACCTGATATCTCTATCACTGTTGAGAACTCTGCAATCACCCCTACCCCACAAGCTCGCTGCCTAGGTGTCATTCTTGACTCTGAACTGTCCTTTGTTACCCACATTCAATCTGTCTCAAGATCATGTTACATACATCTAAGAAACATATCCAAAATACGCCCTTATCTTACACAAGACACAGCAAAAACTCTAATCCATGCTCTCATTATCTCCCGCATTGATTATTGTAATAGTCTCCTGACCGGTCTTCCCAAAACATAGGCTCTCACCACTACAATCCATTTTGAATGCAGCTGCGAGGCTAATCTTCCTTGCCAGACGTTCATCGTCTGCAGATCCGCTCTGTCAGTCCCTCCATTGGTTACCGGTATTCTACCGTATTAAATATAAAATACTTTTACTCACATACAAGGCTATTAACCAAACTGCACCAACATACATCTCTTCACTCATCTCAAAATATCTCCCTACCCGACCTCTCCGCTCTGCACAAGATCTACGTCTCTCATCCACACGCATTACTTGTTCACACTCAAAATTACAGGACTTTATCCGGGCTTCACCCACTCTGTGGAATGCCCTCCCACGCACAGTAAGACTCGCCTCTAGTCTCCAAACCTTTAAATGTTCCCTGAAAACTCACCTCTTCAGACAAGCCTATCAAATTCCAGACCCACCCACATAGCCTTCAGTGCTTCCCTATCTAATTACATCCTCTGTAGAGTATTCATAACATCACATATCTTGTCTTTCTTTAGTCTCACACCCTCCTGACACTTGGATAACTTTGTGGGGTATCATCATACAACCCATTAAGAACCTAGCAATCTGGTGGACCATTATGCAATAGGTAGCATCTATCCTTGTGTATCTATGCCTATTTCCCTATAGATTGTAAGCTTGCGAGCAGTGCCTTCCTACCTCTGTCTGTCTGTTTTTACCCAGTTTTGTTCTATTACTGTTGTTCTAATTGTAAAGCGCAACGGAATATCCTGCGCTATATAAGAAACTGTTAATAAATAAATAAATAAATAAATTTAATCTCTTAAAAATTAGTGAATGTACTGACATGTTCTATTTCATGTCTAAAGATCTGACTACTGCGAAATATTTTAAAAAGAAAAATCGCATATACAGTTACTGTGTAAACGTGACAACACTGTGAATAGAAAAAGACAAGTACAATAAACATATATTAAAAAACTACTGAGCGTCTCTTTTCGTATCTGTCCTCTGTAATTGATGTCTCTGTGCAAATTCCTTATGTTATATTTCTGCTTCAGAAAATATTGTAAATATTCATGAAATATAATGTCCTTGTGCTTTTATAGAGATTATAGTGTATTGCCTGAGAAGAAAGTTAGATACAATAGTATTTCTTGTGGTCATGGGTTTGTGACAATGTATCACTTCTGTACTCTTGTAGAAAGCCTTGGCTCATTGCCCAGAAATTATGTTAGATGGGATTCTATAGCATGGTGATTATCTGTATTCTGCAACTAGGTGTTATATCCTTTAATAACAAATCCATTTAATAGAAGGTCAATATGATATATACATCCTCTTAGTCCGAATGGAAATAGATAGGGCTAGTATGCTAGATGTTTATGTATAGAAGAGTCTGTCCTGATGCACAGAAAGATGGAAAGAGATATAATGAAATATAATATATATTATCTCTCACATAAAATGTCAGATTTCAAAAATAAAATAATTCTTTACATATAGGTTAGGTCAACTAGTCACCTCTCACATATAGTGTCAGGTGTCACTCACATATATTTCCACATTAAAAATTAGTGGATCATCTCTCACTTATAGTGTCAGATGTAAGTCCCTCTACCTCTCACTCGCAGTATCCAGTATTGTACGTTCAAGGTAGTGAGTGTATTTTAAAGTGGTTTGTATATTAATGTCACTTGTGGATCTCTCATTTGATAATGTCAGGTCCTTGGCCCTCATTCCGAGTTGATCGCTCAGTTTTTCGTTCGCACAACATATTTGCAAAGTTGCGTTAGTGTAGTAAATTTGCGAACATCCGCCCCCAACGTATTTTTGCTCTTTCGTACGCAGTATTACACAAAGTGGGCGTACGCCAAATGACATCGCAGCAATGCGAAAACATCGCAGCAATGCGAAACCATCGCATTAACACATACTTCATCGTAAAAATACTAAGTTGTAGTATATTTACACATTTATCATTAAAAGTGCTCACTTTTGCGGGCAAACGCACCACAATGGGTTTTTTTTACTATTAAGTGGAATAACACCTTCCAATTAAAAGTCCACAAGCCCTCCTCAATTACAAATCCAATTAGTGAAATGAATTGTAATGTTCATGATCAATTAAGTCTTTTTAAAATACCTGAAGAACACTTTGTAGCCATAATTGTACCTAAATTATTTTAGTATTTTAATATAAATATAGATGTTTGCAATGTGCTTGGTCTAATGTTTTTATTTTTATTTTTTAAGTAGAGTTTTAGTATGTGAATGAAGGTGTTTGCATGTTTATTTAGACAATAACAACATATGTCTTTTTTACATTTTAAACAAACTTACGTTAGATGTATGAAATGTTTAAGGTAAGAAATGTCTGTTCGTCATTCTGCAGTTCCTTCATTGAATTAATAAATAATAAACACCCGCTTAACTTGAAAACAAATTTTATTTTTTATTTTATTTTTGGTTTTTTTATAATATAAACATTTTTTTTTTTTTTTTAAACAAAAATTAAAACAACGTTTGCATTTGGTCAACAAGACCCAGCAAGGCCTGGAGATGTATCCTCATGTTGCCAATAATGTCCGCAAAAGATGTGGGATCTCCAACGGCAACATCTGAAATTAAGAGATAACATAAACATTAATAACTTACTCACATGACTTATTATACAAGCAAGGCACAAAGCACACTTTAATGCAGGCATGTCCAAACTGCATCCCTCAAGCTGGTGTGAAACTACATATACCAGCATGCCTTGACTCAGTTTTGGGGCCAGGGAAAGCCAAAGCTGTGTCAGGGCATGCTGGGATGTGTAGTTTCTCAACAGTTGGAGGTCCGCAGTTTGGACAGGCCTGCTTAATGGCAAAGTTACTACATCATGGCTGTTTTATGGTACAATCATTAGCAGAAAAACACACAAGCCTGCTCAGGGTTTTTTTAATACATTTTTCCCGTTTACGAGACCATGGGGTACATTTACTACTATGTGAGTTATATTTAAGATGGAGCGTTGCCCATAGCAAACAAGGAAAAATAAGAATATTATCTTGTAGAAGTGGTTCCCCAATTGTAAAGTATAATCTTATTGGTTGCTATGGGCGACATCCCATGTTAAAGATAACTACCATCTTCGTCAATGTTACACCATGTTGGCATTCATTTACATCTGGAGTGTATTTATGATTTTTTTTATGGGTTTGGTCCTGCATCATCACACTGCATATCAACATCTTCAGAAGGACAACAGATCCTAGCATGCCCACACTCCCTGAAAGCTGACCTTACTAAATAAGGTCAAACAGGTTTGACTTTAGCCAATAATCATTTTGTGAGTGTAACTTTCACACCACAAATCAGTGTGTCATTAGGCTGCATAACAAAGTGAAGCATGTGATTTGTAAGTGCAAATATTAAGACTACACAGGCACAAGTGTAAAAGACCAACAACATACTAAACTCCACTCAGGTCTAACTGTTTCCCTGAAAACCTAACACATATAAACCCTGTTGTCCTGGCAACCCTGTCGACCTAATGAGTGTCGACCTAGAGTGGACACACAAAACATTGCACACATAAACACTGTACATATAATGACACTCACAAAAATGTAAATACAACATGTAGACCATGAAGAATAACACAAATATTTGTCCTTGGTACAAGAATTCCAACAGTACAACACTGCATGTTTTGGCATTGTAAGTGTAAGTAGGTAATCATTTTTGGAGAACATGTTAAAACACTTACTTTCCTCTGCAACATGATGGTTGACAGTTAATTCAGCAGGGGCTTCTTCTGCCCACTCACTGGGTGGGGAAGGCGGCTGGATGGGGGAAGGAGGAGGGATTGGGGAAGGAGGAGGGATTGGGGAAGGAGGAGGGATGGGGGAAGGAGGCTGGATGGGGGAAGAAGGCTGGATTGGGGATGTAATTTCAGAGGGTGGGTCTGATTGAGAGGGCGAGGGGGGCGGAGAGAAAGTTAAGCCAATAGAGGGTGAGGGGGGCTGAGAAGGTGAGTTTGAAGTTGAAGGAGAAGGGGTATGGGAAGGAGGAGAAGGGGTCACAGAAAGAGATAGAGAGGTGGTGTGAGAAGGGGAGTGGAAAGTGGAGTGGGCCTGGGAAGCTGAGGGGGACTGGGAAGCTGAGGGGGACTGGGAAGCTGAGGGGGACTGGGTAGCTGAGGGGGACTGGGAAGCTGAGGAGGACTGCGAAGGGGAGGGGGAGTGAGAAGGGGAGGGGGAGTGAGAAGGGGAGGGGGACTGGGAAGGGGAAGGGGGCTGAGAGGTCTGCCGTTGTTCTCGTCCTATAATGATATTTTTGAAAAAATTTATTTTGCATGTTAAATTACATACTAAACAATTTGAAAAATCACTGTTCTGTTCCATGTAAAAGACTGTGGTTTGTTTTTCTGAAAAATACACATTTTAAAAACATCATCATGTTGCCCACAGCAAACAAAATGAGTCAAAACTTTTACTTTGAAGCTCATTCCTTAATCTATTCCATTGAGTCATATTGATTGGTCTAGGCAACATCACCAGATAACTATTCAAGGCACCTTATTATATAGACAGCACTGATCAAGTATTTGGGTACAGTTTCCAACCTGGTTATTAATTCTGGAAAACATGCACTTGTTTGGTGACACTTTGCTACAGTCAGTACTGTTTGCCCTAACCACACACACTGTCCTATGTTATAAAAATGGACAATCAGCGTTGCAATTAGCCTACCACTTAGTGTAAATTTCTTAAATTTTTGCTAAGAATCTTATGTAATGTAAATTACTGCGTGCATGCATAGCCCGTATTTGCTGGCGGATCTCCGCCAACAGCTCTGGCGTCCTCCTGCGGAGATCACTCCATCTCCGCGCTAGTTGGATGATTGTCCGCCTGCTGCAGACGCGAGTCCGCAGCAGGCGGCGGACCTCTGCGTAGGCCTCGCGCTTAACCCGATTTGGGATGAAGCGCCCAACGCGGCCTACGCGGCGGTCCATCACCGCAACTAGGACGCGGAGCTCCCGCCTGGTGAAAGGTGCAGCACGCATCATGGCAATGGCGTTTTCCTTATTTGGGCATATATTTATAGTGTCTGTTAGCATGTGATTGGTCAAAAATCTATGTTGTCATTTCTAATAACTTTATTGATCTTTGCAATGCTGTGAAGAGCAGAGTGTTATTTCGCACGAGCGGAAATACGCATTCGCATTAGCAAAATTTATAGCAAAAAAAAAAAAACACAAACACAGACACAGAGACACACAGTTTTGAAAAAATTCCTACAAATATCTGTGCACTCACCACAGGATTTTAGGATATAAAACAAATAAGGACACTATTTAGCATCATCACATTTTTAACATTTCAAATCTAAAATTGAAAGCTTAACGTGTTAACGGATTTTTAGTATCAAAAAAATTACACATTCCAACACACCAAAAGCATTACACAATGACCTTACAATATCAAACAAAATGTCAACATTACAAATAATACATAAGCATACTGTGATTTTAATTTGGATAAAAAAGATAATATAAAAACACTATACCTGAAATATTCAGCAACAATGCTTGCCCTGACTTGGCTCCCCCTCCGTGTAACACTCCCCCCACCGAAGTGTCGAACAACCCCTGGCTCCTCATCAGGCAATTCCTCTGTCTGAGGAAGCTCTACGCTACTCCTTACCGCGATATTGTGTAGTATTGCGCACAGAACCACTAGTTTACTTGCCATCTCCGGCGAATACATGATGTCGCCACCAGTGCGGTGGAGCACACTAAACCGCCCTTTAAGGACCCCAATTGTGCGCTCCACCAGCTGCCTAGTGGCAGTAAGCGCGGAGTTAAATGCCGTCTGTGGTCCTGGCCTGGGATTACGGTAAGGAGTCATGAGCCAGGGGGTGCAAGGATATCCACGGTCTCCTGTTTGAGGAAAAACCAAAATTAGAAATAGTAAATTTTGAAAAAAAAAAAAATGTAAGAAATATGTGCAACAACTCACCCAATAACCACATGTCTGCTCGTTGACTTGATCTTAATCTGTGCGATATCCCTGATTGTCTAATGACATACGCATCATGGGAACTTCCAGTAAACTTTGCGTTCAGGGAAAGGATCTGGAGGGATGGCCCACAAACAACCATTACATTCAGAGAATGAAACAGTTTCCTGTTTCTATAAATTTCTTCATTATGTTTTGGTGGCTGAATAGCTACGTGTGTGCCATCCACAACCCCAATAACATGTGGGAAGCGACTACCACCTTCCGCAAATTGCCGCTTCACCACATCTAGGGCACCAACATCCAAAGGCATAGCAATAAATTGCTTCACACGCTTGAGGAAAGCCTGGCAGACACGCCGCAGGACCTTACTGAACTGGCCCTGCGACATGCCAACCAGGTCTCCAACCACATGCTGGTAAGACCCTGTTGCCAAAAAATGTAACACAGCAAGGAATTGTGTCAATGGTGGTATTGCTGTAGGATACCGAATTTCAGACTCCAGATCACTCTCTATTATGGAGAGAGTGTCTAGGATTAGATGTGGTGGCAGCCTGTATCTACGTACAACCACATCATCTGGCATCCCAAAAAGTAGGACACGGGGTCGGAAAATTGGTGGCCTAGCACGCCTCCGTTGCCTTGGTTGATGAGGAGCCAGTTGTGGTTGTGGGGCTGGCGGTTGGGGTGGGAGTGCTGGCGTGGGTTGGGGAGGTAGGGCTTCTGCTGCGATAAATATAGACATCACACACTTTTATTAAAAAAAAAAAAAAAAAATGTTGAATAAGACAAAAACAAAGTCCAAAAAATATGCAAACAAAAAATTTGTAAAAAAAAGGGGGTGTCAACTTACTGCAGGAGCGTAAGACATTTTTTCTGGGTTCAATTCAGGACCAAAAAGAATATTATCACAAAAAAGAAAAACAACATTATTTTTATAATGAAAGCTACATATGTTAAATTGTAATTGTTAAAAATACTATTATTTAAAAAAACAGAACATCAAACACATCACAAACACCTACTACAAAATTATGAATAATTGGTTAAAAACATTTAAATAAAACAAACAAAAAGTTAGCCCTTTGGTAGCTAGTCCAGCCAAGAACAACACTACTTTGCTGATCAATCCCGGTAAAAAACATAACATTTATTATCAAGATGGAAAACAAACATAATCAAAACACTTTGAACAAACACAAACAGCCACCCACACAGGCCCAGGGAACTTACCTGATCCAAAATAAAGCAAGGAACTATTTGTGTTATATAGCACACAAAATAAACAAAATAGACTAGGGTTACGTCACCCAAAACAATTCTCCTACAAGAGAGCAAATATGACAGTAAAAAACAACATACAGACCAATAAACCAAACAGGCACCCACACAGGCCCAGGGAACTTACCTGATCCAAAATAAAGCAAGGAACTATTTGTGTTATATAGCACACAAAATAAACAAAATAGACTAGGGTTACGTCACCCAAAACAATTCTCCTACAAGAGAGCAAATATGACAGTCAAAAACAACATACAGACCAATAAACCAAACAGGCACCCACACAGGCCCAGGGAACTTACCTGATCCAAAATAAAGCAAGGAACTATTTGTGTTATATAGCACACAAAATAAACAAAATAGACTAGGGTTACGTCACCCAAAACAATTCTCCTACAAGAGAGCAAATATGACAGTCAAAAACAACATACAGACCAATAAACCAAACAGGCACCCACACAGGCCCAGGGAACTTACCTGATCCAAAATAAAGCAAGGAACTATTTGTGTTATATAGCACACAAAATAAACAAAATAGACTAGGGTTACGTCACCCAAAACAATTCTCCTACAAGAGAGCAAATATGACAGTCAAAAACAACATACAGACCAATAAACCAAACAGGCACCCACACAGGCCCAGGGAACTTACCTGATCCAAAATAAAGCAAGGAACTATTTGTGTTATATAGCACACAAAATAAACAAAATAGACTAGGGTTACGTCACCCAAAACAATTCTCCTACAAGAGAACAAAAATGTCAGTAAAAGCAATGAAGCACAGGTTTATTTGCAAAAATGGACTAGCAAAATATATATGTGTAAAAAAGAATAACAAACAATCAACATAAAATAAACACTTTTAAATCAAAAAATGAACAACAAGACGAATTCCAGAATACTCACAAACGAAAATTCGCAGACAAAATGCTACACTGACTATATTCTAAACGCAAACGAAAGGACAAATGTATGCTTGACAATTACTCACTCTGAAAATTCCTATAGCACCTTCACACACAAGCCAACAAACTCAAGTGAAAGAAACTCCAAACTACCTACACTCACAGCGTGCAAAGTAGGCCCTTAAATAAGCAGTGCAATCATTAACCAGATTAACAGTGTACACCTGTGTGAATTAACGCTACGCACGTAGGTATATAAGCACACACCTCGGCGTACACACGTCATCACAAACATGGCTTCTCGTGAGCAAATCGCAGCAGAGATGGACCGCATTGCAGAGCAGGAGATGGCATTGCGGAAAAGACACCTAGATTGCCAAAGGCGCATGTTGGAATACGCCTCTGCGGATGTTGAAGAGGCAGGACCTAGTACTCTGCAAATGTCTGCTTCTGAACCACAACAATTGACTGGGGATACCCTGCCACACACATAGTGACCAAACTGAGGGAGAATTGGCTTTAGCCACACAAACACAACAGACAGAAGCTGCTAGTGAGGAGGAAGATGGTGATGACCAACACGAAGAAACCTCACAGGCTACCTCCAGACGGAAGAAAAGACAGCCTGCATTCACTAAGAGGGAGTTGCGTGTCTTGGTCACGCAGGCCATGTCCAAAATCCATAGAGGGCCAAAATACATGGGGGCGGCTTCAAAAGATCGCATCTGGAGAGACATCACAAAATCTGTGAATGAAGTTGGCTCTGTCGTCAGAACATCACAGGAAGTGAGACGACGGTAAGTGCATATTGACAGTCATTTTTCAGTGATAAGTTGACTAAAAAATGTAGTTACATGTGATGTTATGTCTAGCAAACACAAGCAGAACACGTGTCCTATATATTAGCTTAGACAAATAATAAGACTCTACTTTGTCCCTCTTTCACAATACATATGTAGGTGGGCCGACTTCAAATCCCGCCTGAAGGCAAAGAGGGCTGCGGAGTGGAATGCCTCAAGGGCTACAGGTGGAGGAGCACCTGTCGCTGTGGAGTATACTGACTTGGAGGAGATGGCGATGCCCTGTGTCAGTTATGAGGAGGGCCAAGGGGTGTCTCATATGGACACGGACCTGCCTGAGATCCTGACGGGACATGACTTGGAAGGTAAGTTTACACATTTAGTTGTCTGTAATTTTGACAGTATTTATAATAATAAACTAATTTTGTATCCAACTTTTTTCCCACACATTCTTCTATTTGCTTGCCACAAAACACAGCACAGGGGGGTGATCCGTTTGAGTCACAGGACGGTTATGTGGTTGAGGCTGAGGTGGAGGGACCTAGTGAGTCTGGCAGTGTGGGCCAACAAATCCCACCTCTGCAGGTTCCTACTGGCCCCCCCACCCAATCCTCTGCTATCCCGGAGATCCTGCTTGAAATCGCTAGGTATGGTGAGAGCCTAAATCGGTTTCAAGACGGGGTCATCCGGGAGGTAAGCCAGATAGCTGTCCGGCTCACTGAGCACCGAACCTGTGTTGAGCAAGGTGTTGCTCAACTCTGCCAAGGTCTGGCAGAGATCAGGCAGGGCCAAGAACAACTTGCCTCCTCATTCCAAAGCCTTGCAAATAACATCTTGCAAGGGCTCCAGGCCATCGCTGTCTCCCTTGCCCACAGTGGCATAGAGCCACCCACATCGGCTCCCTCCCCTGCCCCTGCCCAGGAAGAACAGCCCACTGGGCAGGCCCAGCGAAGGTCGCTCCGCAGACCTTCCAAAGAAGAACAGCCTCAGGCGGGGAGAAAAAGAAGAAAATGATGTCTCTCCAGATGGGCAGCACCCATGTTTTTGATGTTGCCTCTATGTATTTTTGGAGTTGGCTTGTGTGGCCAGAATGGATAACTCCCTCTTAGTGAAATGTATTCTTTCTGTTTGGATGTATTGTAGCCTGTGAGTTTATGTGTATAAACACCAGAGCCATCTTCCTCTTACTGGTGTGCTATGTATTGTTGTGTTTGTGTGGTGGATCCTAATTCTTTCTCATTTGGTTTAAAATTTGTGTGTGGCAGGGTGTGTCATGTTTTATTTATGCTTAAAAAATATACTTTTGTCAGAAGCAGAATTTTGCAGAGTACTGAGTTCTGCTATCTGATGATTGTCAGTGCCATCTGCTTGCTGCTTGGTCCATCTCTGCCTGTGCGACTCACGTGGAGCCATGTTGTTTAAATGTTGTGAAATATTATTATAGTAATAAAAAAGATATTTAAAAAATTTGAGCAGTTTCTTCAAGGTAATGCAGTTCCAGAAAGATTAGGTCAGCATATAGACACTTGTAGACCAATCTGCAAATTCTCCTTAAAAATTGGTAAAAACACCAAAAAAAGGTATGCTTTGCACCACACTTTAATGTCCATATTAAGTAAACAGACACGACGCTTTTTATAAATATCTATGGTCAACAGGACATCATTTCAAACATTGTCAGATATTATAATCAAATATTATTGTGACTTTTAAGACTAAATTAAAGTGTATGCTGCATTATGTGGGTGTTGGTTTATTTGTCAAAAAAGTTGCAGATTTCAAACACTTTCACAAATATTTTCACTTGTTTGTATTTGGGAGTCTTACACACATTAAAACAAGTTTAAAAAATGCTTACACAACAACTTCAACAAAAATCACACCCTTATTTGGCAGTGTGTGAGATTTATATGTGAGTAGAATAAACATGTAATGTGTGTTCAGACAATTGCTGGTTGGTAACTTTCATCTGCTCATTAATTACCAAGTAATTGGACATCAGATGAATGTGCTATCCAATTAACTGCTAATTACTGCATACACACTTGTACCAGTACTTCGCAAATGTAGAGTAACTGCAGACCTACTCGGCTGCTGCGTGAATGTTGCTACGGTTTCCTATGTTAGTTTTAACAGCAACAATGTTTATTTGCGAAAAACACGCCCATTGCGAGTTGCATACTCCCACACTGTACGCCCACTTTCACGCCCATGTCGGAGCATTGCGAAGTCTCGCCTCCGCCACGCCCACGCCACTCCTCGTTTTCGTTTGCCAGTTACGGCTTTTTTTTTTCTGAGTAATTTTGCACAGTTGTCGTACGTATGTACTCGCGCATGCGTAATCACGCATTTGCGCATGCGCAGATACTTACATTTCGTACATTTGCGTTGCGAAGACTCTTAGCGACCAACTCGGAATGAGGGCCCTTGTTGTGACTCAAAACCATACATGACCCCCTATATGTTAAGGTTCAGGCTCCCAAGATCTCTCACTTCTAGGTGTCAGACCTTGCTAGAGCATAACTGGAATGAATTTACTATATGGTCTCCTTTTCACTCACAGAGAATCTTCCTTCGGTAATACAGTAGGTGGAATTCTCAGTGGATATATTACATAGCTAGCTTGCATCCTATCTATGAAGGAAATAGGATCTAATATGACCTCCTTATTATATTTAATCTTCTATATAGTCACTGTTTAATGATAATCAGATAAGCATGCAGATATCAATATATAGTATATGGTTGCAGGTAATTAAATTGTTCCACTGTAGATCTATAGAGATCCTCATGCCCGTATCATACACATCTTTATTATTGCACGGATATAAAAATAGCCATATATAGGTCTCCCTATTATATTTGGAGATCCCCTGACTATTATATGCAATCCGGACGTTTTATTAGGCATATATAATGGATATCATGCACGGTCCCTTATCATAATGTCTAGATTTAATTTGATCTCAGTGATTATAAAGGTACAGGCACTATATAGCATAGAGGCAACTCATATCACATAATTGTCCCGGCTACTCCAGCTGCCGCCGGTGACTTCTACCAGCACACCACGGACAAACTTCACCTATCAATCCGGTGACCGTACGTTCTCTCCTCCGCTGCGCTATCAAGCACTGGGCACTGCAGGAACATACGACCGAGGTCGCTCGGTCGGGACCAGCCCTCGGAGAGGTATATAATCACTCATACAGCAGTTCTCTTTATTGCCGCACTGAGATCTCTATTATGGCATTTAACATTAGACACTTGTGGATCAGCTGCTTACCTGACTGTGGACTTTTATATGGAGATTTAATTGGACTTGTTCCCTCACCAATATCCTAAGTTACAACCTCCAGTACATATATTCACAATTTCAAGGTGGATTGCATATAATTCTTGGTTTTATAATATTACCTTTATCAGTCTGATATTGATTCTTAAATTAATGTATTAAATTTCATGTTATGAACATAATAAATTATTTTATATTGTTTACACGTCAGCTCTTAATTTGCTCTAACACATTGCGCAGCCATCTCTTTTCCTTTTTACACTTATCCCCAATTTGAACACACACACAGTGTTCTGTGGCAGCGCACGTGGCAGAGCAATTTCAATTACAATTGTTTTTTGTCTATAGGTACTCTTACCTGATCTGTGGTAGCACCCCCATCACCTGTATGATTAATTAATACAGTATTTTGATTTGGGGTATCCAGCTATATATTATATGAGAACAGATATTATTATTCCTGTGCAACAGTCCCCCCCCCACCCCCCCTCTCTCCCCTCTCCCTTTACTGAACTTAATTAAATGAAACAGGGTAAGAAATTCACAGTATAATGTAAAGTGGCCCTGGAAATATAATGTAGGTTGGAGTAAGTCACCTATAAGCGGGCCCAACACAAATTGAGCTTAAGCAAATTGTTAGCATTACCCACAGTGGTAGTAAGCAAGGATAATGCAGCATGGTAGGAAGTCACAGCACCTGCAGGAGGATCGTGTTACAGGAGGTGGAGATCACACCAGTAGGTGAGGCATTGTACTGGTAGGCAGTCACATCACCTGCAGGAGGATCATGTCACAGGAGGTGGAAATCACACCAGTAGGTGAGGCATTGCACTGGTAGGCAGTCACAGCACCAACAGGAGGTCCATGTCAAAGGAGGTGGAGATCACACCAGTAGGTGAGGCATTGCACTGGTAGGCAGTCACAGCACCAGCAGGAGGATCCTGTCACAGGAGGTGGAGATCACACCAGTAGGTGAGACATTGTACTGGTAGGCAGTCACATCACCTGCAGGAGGATCATGTCACAGGAGGTGGAAATCACACCAGTAGCTGAGGCATTGTACTGGTAGGCAGTCACTGCACCAACAGGAGGATTGTGTCAAAGGAGGTGGAGATCACACCAGTAGGTGGGGCATTGCACTGGTAGGCAGTCACAGCACCAACAGGAAGTCCATGTCAAAGGAGGTGGAGATCACGCCAGTATTGCAGCATGATAGGCAGTCACAGCACCAGCAGTAGGATTGTGTCATAGGAGGTGGAGATCACACCGGTGGGTGAGGCATTGTACTGGTAGGCAGTCACAGCACCAGCAGTAGGATCGTGTCACAGGAGGTGGAGATCACACCGGTAGGTGAGGCATTGCACTGGTAGGCAGTCACATCACCTGTAGGAGAATCATGTCCCAGGAGGTGGAGATCACACCAGTAGCTGAGGCATTGTATTGGTAGGTAGTCACAGCACCAGTGGGAGGATTGTGTCACAGGAAGTGGAGATCACACCAGTAGGTGAGGCATTGCACTGGTAGGCAGTAACAACAGCACCAGCAGAAGGATTGTGTCACAGAAGGTGGAGATCACACCAGTAAGTGAGGCATTGCACTGGTAGGCAGTCACAGAACCAAAAATATGTACAAAAGATTGGCGCTCTAAAGTACACACACTATATCCAATTGGATTCAGACAGCTGCTCATTTCCTTCTGATGAAACGGCCAGCGTTGTAGGCCGAGAAACGCGTTAAGGTACTCCATTGAAGGACTTCATCTGACTGCTGCATTCTTCTGACACTCCGTGAGCCGTATATATCGAGTGGACCGTAGCCGCAATTAAAACGGACTTTTCACCAGCGGCTGGGGAATTTGCTGCTCCAATCTTTCTGCACTGCTGCACATTCAAATTGGTACAGTACCCTTTAGCGGAGAAAACAACTGCGTTTGTCTGGATGGTTCACTGGCGACGTGACCAGCTGTACTTTCACTGCACAGAGCCGCTGCAAACCCGGCTCAGTACAGCGCCTTTGACGGAGAGGCTCTCACATCAGGTGATATACTACAAGTGAATTTGACCATCACCGTTCATTTGTCACTTAATAATACAGCGTGGGTGTCCGCAATTTCAATACTGGGATACTCTTTGCCAATGAGGTTCTTTTGTGTACAAGGAGAAGAGAGTGTACACTTTAACAGTGATTTACAACAGAGGCACTTTTTCATCAGTCTCCTTTTTATAAATATTTCAGCTCGTGGACGCACGGCTGATTTTCATGAAGCACCAATGCAGCCCTTAATTAAGGTTTATTAAAGGTTTTCTTATTCATATTGGTTCAGGAGATATGGCAGTCTTGTATATATTTATACATTATTAATTGTTCATTTTTAGGCCAGTTTATGTACTGTATTTTTACGTGGTTGATATAATAATATTTTAATAAAAAAAAATATATTAGATTCATCCAGCGCTCCCATTCTTTCTTTTTTTCACAGTCACAGAACCAGCAGGAGGATCATGTTACAGGAGGTGGAGACCACACCAGTAGGTGAGGCATTGTACTGGTAGGCAGTCACAGCACCAACAGGAGGATCGTGTCAAAGGAGGTGGAGATCACACCAGTAGGTGAGGCATTGCACTGGTAGGCAGTCACAGTACCTATGGTAGCTACACCCCTATATATAACACATGTAACTGTGACAGGGAAGGTGGCCTCTCTCAGCTCTGGGCCCCATAGTAGCTGCCAGGGGCAGATTGGGATCGAACACCAGCCCGGGAAATTTATGGAAGCAGCCCTAATGGGGGTGGAGTCTGTTGAGGGGGAGGGGCCTGTCAAGAGGTTGGGGTCACTCCTCAGAGGTCCTGATTCTGAGATAGACACAGTTGGGGCCTCCTTTGCTTTACGTTATGCTATTGTGACTGTGGCCCTCATTCTGAGTTGATCGCTCGCTAGCTACTTTTAGCAGCCATGCAAACGCATTGTCGCCACCCACGGGGGGAGTGTATTTTCACTTTGCAAGTGTGCGATCACATGGGCAGCCGAGTGACACTAACACATTTTGTACAAAACAAGACCAGCCCTGTAGTTACTTATCCTGTGCGATGATTCTAGCGATGGAGGTCCCGGAATTGACGTCAGATACCCGCCCCGCAAATGCCTGGACACGCCTGCATTTTCCCAAACACTCCCAGAAAACGGTCAGTTGCCACCCACAAACGCCCTCTTCCTGTCAATCTCCTTGTGATCGGCTGTGTGATTGGATTCGTCGCTAAAAGCATTGCACAAAAATGATGCTCATTGTACCTGTACGACACACGTGCGTGTTGCGGTGCATACGCATGTGCAGTTTTGCCATTTTTTACCTGATCGCAGTGCTGCGAAAATCGGCAGCAAGCGATCAACTCGGAATGACCCCCTTTATGTATATGCTGCTACAATACCCTTCCCTGATGCACATCTGTACGTCTGAATATACAAGGACTGATATGCCCACTTTCAGTGTCTACTGACACTGCAGTCATGCCTTTAATCTACTGCTGATTTTATTGATTTTTCATTCTACAAACTCCTTTTTTTAACCTTATTTGTACCAAAGTACAGGGAGGGGGAGCACACACTACATACAGCACAGTACAGGGAGTGAGTACACACTACATACAGCACAGTACAGGGAGGAAGAGCACACACTACATACAGCACAGTACAGGGAGGGACCACACACTACATACAGCACAGTACAGGGAGGGGGAGCACACACTACATACAGCACAGTACAGGGAGGAGGAGCACACACTACATACAGCACAGTACAGGGAGGGACCACACACTACATACAGCACAGTAACGGGAGAGGGAGCACACACTACATACAGCACAGTACAGGAAGGGAGCACACATTACATACAGTACAGTACAGGGAGGGACCACACACTACATACAGCACAGTACAGGGAGGGGGAGCACACACTACATACAGCACAGTACAGGGAGGGAGCACACACTACATACAGCGCAGTACAGGGAGGAGAAGCACACACTACATACAGCACAGTACAGGGAGGGGTAGCACACACTACATACAGCACAGTACAGGCAGGAGGAGCACACACTACATACAGCACAGTACAGGGAGGAGGAGCACACACTACATACAGCACAGTACAGGGAGGGGTAGCACACACTACATACAGCACAGTACAGGGAGGGAGCACACACTACATACAGCACAGTACAGGGAGGAGGAGCACACACTACATACAGCACAGTACAGGGAGGGGGAGCACACACTACATACAGCACAGTACAGGGAGGGGGAGCACACACTACATACAGCACAGTACAGGGAGGGAGCACACACTACATACAGCACAGTACAGGGAGGAGGAGCACACACTACATACAGCACAGTACAGGGAGGGGGAGCACACACTACATACAGCACAGTACAGGGAGGGGGAGCACACACTACATACAGCACAGTACAGGGAGGGAGCACACACTACATACAGCACAGTACAGGGAGGAGAAGCACACACTACATACAGCACAGTACAGGGAGGGGTAGCACACACTACATACAGCACAGTACAGGGACGGGGAGCACACACTACATACAGCACAGTACAGGGAGGAGGAGAACACACTACATACAGCACAGTACAGGGAGGGGGAGCACACACTACATACAGCACAGTACAGGGAGGGAGCACACACTACATACAGCACTGCATTACACGTATAGCAATACATTACATGTATAGCACTACACGTCTAGGACTGCAGTACACAAATAGCACCACATAACACGAATAGCACAACAGTACAGGTATAGCACCGCACTACACGTATAGCACCGCATTATATGACTAGCATACATAGCCACCACATTACATACGTAGCCACCGCATTACATACGTAGACACCGCATAAATAGGCCCATCATCATGGACAGACATTGGGCAGATACAGGGCTGAAGGACGTTGTATTAGAGATTGTCCAAGGGCTGGCCGTGAGTGCTGCCTGATCAGCTGGCATCCTGAGAACAAGGTACATCCTGCTCCTGTCCAGTCCCCAAACCATACTCTGTGATGGGAACACCCTAACCCATACACTAACATGGTAATGCAAATAATGTAATTAAAAATAACCTCTCTGCCGGGTCCCCTTCAGTGCTCAGTCGCCGCTCTGGCCAGTTCAGTGAGCGTGCGGGAGCTGGGGTGGCAGCGGGTGTAGTGAACCCGGCTCTGACATAAAAACATAGAAACATAGAATTTGACGGCAGATAAGAACCACTTGGCCCATCTAGTCTGCCCCTTTTTTTAATCCTTTAGGCAATCTCAACCCTTTTTGAAACTTAATTCTTTGTAAGGATATCCATATGCCTATCCCAAGCATGTTTAAATTCCTCTACAGTCTTAGCCTTTACCACCTCTGATGGGAGGCTTTTCCACTTATCCACTATCCTTTCTGTGAAGTAATTTTTCCTTAAATTTCCCCTGAACCTCCCCCTCTCCAGTGTCAGTGTGTGTCCTCGAGTTCTAATTTTATTTTATTTTATTTACTTGAAGCCCGAGGTGCGGTGCTCCATCACCCAGTGTCTGTGCCAAACGTGCTGGGGGCATAGGTACTTGGACCCTCTTCCAAAAGGCCTACTGAGGGGAAAAAGGGACTGTGGGTCCCCCCTTGCCGAAGCGCAGAGAGACCCTCGTGTGTCCCCAGGGTTGGCCGAGGCTTCCCCCTGGGGACCGAAAACTGCGTCTGGTCCTCCCCCCGTGGAGAGGACCTCAGCAACGTAGGAGAGTGGGTGGCCCATAAGGGTCTCACCTAAACCCCAAAACGAAAAACGTGAACGTGACAAACTAAACAAAAATAAGTGCTGTGCGTATATAAATAAATAAGCCCCAGCCAGAAGGCCGGGGAGGGGGTATAAAAAATTGTCCTTGCCCTAGCCAAAAGGCCAGGGCAAAGGATAGAGTGCGCCAGAAGTTGGGATGTGACTGTGCTAGTGCTCTCAAAGTGCATAGGCGTCCCGCACCAGTGCAAATTAAGGCACCCCTAGGTCGCCCTAGGGGCACGTGTCACCTCGAGCTTCGAGCCGCTCCCCGTCTCTCAGCCAGACCAAGTTTCATACCCGCTCAGCCAGGGTCAACCCCCAGTACGAGAGTAGATACTAGACCAGGCTGTTCCTAAACAACGTAAAGGTTCCACTATCCGATACGAGGTAGGAATACTCAGCCCAGTTTTTCTCCACTCTCGACCAGGGGCCTTGCCACACCCCAGCCTGGTACTCCACAAGGTGTTTCTCCATTCCACATCTAGGAACCTCTCACGCTCCTAGTGTAAGAACAGGTACTCCACCCTGTGTTTCCCTCCAACAGATACTACACTTGATCTTAGCCAAAAGGCCGAGAAGAGTTCTAATACTTCTCTTCCTTTGAAGAATGTTTCCATCGCTTTGCTGCTGCGGCTCCTGGGCCGGGCTCGCTGAAGAGACCTTTGGCCTGGGCCAGGGAGAGGATGCTGCTGGGCTGGTTAATTTTCTCAAGGTCCCCCATTGGTAGAACAGCATCACCACTTTTCATGGTTAGCGGCACCTGGAAGTGCCCGCTAGCCTAACTTCCGGATTGCATTCCAATGAACCACAAGTACTGGAAGCATTGTGAGCCAGCCCATCATGAGTGTGAATCAGCCTGGGTGAGGGGGATATGGGACCGGCCCATCAGAATCTGTCATGGTGTCCTGGTGGGCCAATCCGCCCCTGGGAAGCAATTTTCACCTTCAAGTTGTACTTCTGCAATCTTTGCCACACTTCGACCAATGCCATAAAAATAAATGACTTGTGTATTAAAAGATGGTCACTTTCATGATTAGCTTAAGCCATAAAAGAAGTCAAACAAAGCAGTAGAAATTCAAGGAGTAAATGAATGGTGATGATAATTCTAAAATGTTTGTTGGACCTTGCTGTGATTTTCCCCTCTTTCCACCTTTTTAGTTCTGTTCACCAACCCTCAAAACCAGGTGCTTATTGATTTTTGGGGGCAGTTCCCAGCAGGGCTGGTGCAAGATTTCTCGACACCCTAGGCAAAACTTCAGCCTACTGCCCCCAACCAACATCAATACCCACTTCTCAACCCATCAGATGTGAAAGTATGACTTATAAGTTCCACAGCCTCCACTTGCAATAAGTACAACAAGGATGTTTCTTTCAGGGACATCCTTAAATTTGTGATAGGCAGACTCAGTGCCCCCCCCCCCCACCCCCCCACCCCTCCCTCTCCCCCAGATTCTAGCACCCTAGGCAGCTGCCTAATGGTATAGAAGACATGCTCTGGGAAAGAAGCATGATGGAGATGCACTTTTTTGCAGTTTGTAAATGACTGCAATTGAACCAATGTATGATTCTGTCTGATGCCATCACCACTGTCTTCCTGCTCATCAGCAGTTTCTTCCAATGGAAATTAACTTAAACTATCTCTGCTGTTCTGAAAGGTAGTCTTTGTGTGACCAGACTGGATATAGACTGATGGTCAGTGAACCCACATTCTCACCCTCATTCATATCAAACATTAGATCACTATTTGTATGTGTCAAATCCAAAAATACTCTCTTGTGAAAAGACTATTCTTTTGAAAAATGTATTAGAAATGACCCTACAATTAATAAAAATGAATATGGATTTCCCAGCCAGTGTGTGACATAGGGCCCATTCACACTAGTGGTTTCTCTATATATATCCCCAATGGAGGGCAACTCCAAAATATTACTGAAGACATAACGAACCAGTGATATCTCTGCTTCATCAGCTCTCCTCTACATGTGCAACGTGGTCATACATGGCATGGAATTTGTAGTAAAAATAGTGCTGTCAATGCTAGTACAAAGGCATCTACAGTGCTAGAATATTTGTGCAACAGTTTTCCTGGTCTTCTTGGTCTATTTAATATTACTTGTCTTCTTGGTGATTCCCAGATACCTGAAATCCCCTTACTTTTGCCCTAGCATTGGGATTACTTTAATAGTAGATATGTTTTGTCCTAAAGAGATCAACTTCTTTTTGCGCTATATCATACTGTATTTGCATCTGTATCTATTTGAATGACCCATATAACATTAGAGATGCCAGCGACCTCTGTGTTTTGGGTTTGGTTCTAATGCATGGTCGTGTTTCGGTTTTGTCAAATCTGCCCTTGCATGTTTTGGTTTTGGATCTGTATACAGCTAAAATTACACAATTTGGGCCCCTTTTTGTTCCTACAATATTATTAATCTGAATAACATTAATTTCCAGTCACTTCCAGTCAATTGTGACCACCTCACTTCTCAATATTGTTTCATTTAAATATTGGCCAAATCTGAAGCGAGCTGGCTGGTTACTAAGCGACAGAGCAGAGGCACAAACACACAGCAGTTTATAGCATATTTATGAAACATTGCCACACAGCAGTGGCAGAAAAGAAAAGTGGTGCAAGATGGAATTGTCCTTGGGCCCTCCCACCTTCGCTTATGTTGGCCTTGTTTCGATTCAACTATGCACGAAAACATAGGAACTGGGGTGCAGAAAAATGGCAGCAGGTGCTCCGGACTGATGAGTCAAAATGTGAAATATTTGGCTATAACAGAAGGCCTGTATATTTGCCGAAGGGCTGCAGAGCTGTACAATAATGAGTGTCTGCAGGCAACAGTGAAGCATGGTGGAGGCTCCTTGCAAGTTTGTGGTTGCATTTCAGCAACTGTACTTGGGGATTTGGTCAGGATTAATGGTGTCCTCAGTGCTGAGAAATACAGGCAGACACTTATCCATCAGGAAGGCGTCTGATTGGCTCCAAATTTACTCTGCAGCAGGGCACCGTCCCCCAAACATACAGCCAATGTCATTAAGAACTGTATTCAGCGTAAAGAAGAACAAGGAGTCCTAGAAGTGATGATATGGCCCCCAGAGAACCCTAATCTCAACATCATCGAGTCTGGGATTACATGAAGAGACAGAAGGATCTGAGCAAGCCTACAGATCTGTGGTTAGTTCTTCAAGATGTTTGGAACAACTTCCCTGCCGAGTTCCTTCAAAAACTGTGCGCAAGTGTACCTAGAAAAATTGAGGCTGTTATGCTGTTTAGAAAGCAAAGGGTGATCACACCAGATATTGATTTGCTTTAGATTTCTCTTCTGTTCATTCACTTTGCATTTTGTTAATTGATCAAATTAAACTATTAACACTATCTTTGAAAGCATTCTTACTTTGCAGCATTTTTTCCACACCTGCCTTTTGCACAGTACTGTATATATTAAGACAGCTGCTTGTAAACTTGATGTGACCCCTTAAGTATTTTATGGAAAATACTATTTCAAAAACTCTGTATAATTCATCTCTTTATATCTGTATATCTGCATCTAGCTGTGTGAAGTGGTCTCAGTTATCTCTGTGTATGGGGGGATGGCAGATATCATGTTCATTATGGATTATTCTCTAAATTGTAAGCTCTCAGCTCTCATAAGTAGTTTCCTTATTTTATTTCTCTGTGTGATTTTTTTTGTGTATAGTGAGTTATACTTATAAATAATGATGATGATTACATATTAATTAAATTAAGTAACAATCATCCGTTATATAGAATCTCAATAAGCATGTAGGTAAAAAATAAAAGATAACGACATGTAGTGACTCTTCACTACTACAGTAAAATAGGCATACAGTATGTACTATTTGTTAGTGTGTATTATGGGGACTGGTGACAAATGAATAGCTTGTCACAACAGTCTGTGTCTGCCTCCCTAAAAAAACACTTGGAGTACCACTCTTACCTTCATAAATATCCGAAAAAGCTTTTTAAATCTTCACTTATCTTTATGAACACTGTCCAGTTTCCGAAATGTTTTAGATACACAAGAATGTTACAAATTATTTTTTACCCTGAAACGTTTATATATACCCAGGAAGAGTGAGTTACAGAGTGCGTTAGCTTGCACATTTTTAAACAAAAAGAGGTTCTGTTAATCCCAGTACACAGTTACATTAACACTCTCAGGATTTTCCCAGGTGAAACAGGATGTCTGGACACTATAACAAAACATACAAAAACCAGCTAACTCACTCCACTTCTAATAAACTTGAACTAATGGTGACGCTAAAGATCAGAAAGAAGTCCTGTGTCCTGTACACTTTGATGGAAAGTTCCACCAACATACTAAATACCCGTTGATATTAAAAACACGTTAATTACTGCAAGCTATATCAGAAATCTGTATTATTATTATTATTATTATTAATAATAATAATAATAATAATAATCTGTTAATTGTACATTATTCTTACAGTACAGCATCAAGCAGCAGGCTGAAATATCACATAATGATGACAAAATTTAATGTACATTGACAGGGGTACTTCAAGGGAGGAGGAGGCCCGTATGCAGACTCCATTTGGTCCCCCTCCTGTCTAGCCGGCTGCACTGTAGACTCTGGGCACTAGGGGATGCTAGTATGTTGATGACATGAGCTACAGCATTGTGCAGTAGGGGTGGGGCTTAATGACAAGAATTGGATCACCAAGCCCCCCTCTAAATATCATTTGGACCTCCCTTCTAGGAGAGGAGACATTCAGGGAGGTATTCAATTAATTATAATGCCCGATCTCCCGTCTAAATTGACGGGAGATCACGGGGGCGATATTCAATTGTATCTATTTATTGCGCTGATCATGCCCATAGAGGTTGTGTTTAGCCTCGTAAAGCAGCTAAACCCGACCAAAGTGCTGTGCTTGCTCGACAAAAGTGCCGTTTGGGCACCCAAAAAGGGTCACTTTTTGCGCCTTTCAGCTCACCAACCTCGGGGGGGTTCGAGCTGAAATGCAGACGCCGGCAGAAAAGTTCTGTTGGGCACCATCTGCTGGTGGGAGGAACAATTGAATTCTACCCCCAGTGTCAGAAAGTAAGGAATGTGTCCCCTTATTGGTGGGATTATCATTGAAATGTGTGAGGCAAATAGGCTAAAATGACTGTCAAATATAAAGACACACTATAATGGCTGCAGTCAAGAGCAGTATGGGATGGTCCTGACGCGCCTGTTTGTCTACTGTATTTTATAATTTTATTTCTATTGACTTTTTTTTTATTATCCATTCAAAATAATGTATCACAACTCGATCTGCCAGTGGTTTTATCACAACTGTATGACATAATTGGCACTTGTGTTGCCTCCTGTAGTTAATAAGGATATATTTATTTTATTCGTTTGATGACTAAGTAATGCATATATTAAAACAAATTTTCAAAAACATACACATTTTCTCTTTTACACAGTTATCTGATGGGATGTTATAGCGTGTTTGGGTTACACAGTTTTATCTTCTATCAACAGTTGTCGTTTCTGATAAAGTGATAGGACACCAAAGATTATTTTTATCTCAAGTGACAGAATATTCATGTAACTATTCTACAGACAGTAATACTGGTGAAAACTAGAACACAAACTGTACCAAAGACTTTCACCTTCCCCCCACGAGATCTATTTAGGGTTACTTATTGTAATGCACTAATCAAATTAAGGTACTTTAGCCAAAGTATATAGAAATCAAACAGTTGCTGCTATGTTCTGTTACTTGGTAATATATATATCAATATCTATCTTTATGGTATATTTTAGTTGGAGTGTTTTCTATCTTTCATTTAATTTTCAAGCAACACATTTATATTTCACCCTTACTTCTCAATAGCAGATATTTCACTATATGCATTATCCCTATTCGCACCCCCCCCCCAATATTTAAAATATATATATATACACTGCTCAAAAAAAAAATAAAGGGAACACTTAAACAACACAATGTAACTCCAAGTCAATCACACTTCTGTGAAATCAAACTGTCCACTTAGGAAGTAACACTGATTGACAATCAATTTCACATGCTGTTGTGCAAATGGAATAGACAACAGGTGGAAAGTATAGGCAATTAGCAAGACACCCCCAATAAAGGAGTTGTTCTGCAGGTGGTGACCACAGACCACTTCTCAGCGCCTATGCTTTCTGGCTGATGTTTTGGTCACTTTTGAAAGCTGGCGGTGCTTTCACTCTAGTGGTAGCATGAGGCGGTGTCTACAACCCACACAAGTGGCTCAGGTAGTGCAGCTCATCCGGGATGGCACATCAATGCGAGCTGTGGCAAGAAGGTTTGCTGTGTCTGTCAGCGTAGTGTCCAGAGCATGGAGGCGCTACCAGGAGATAGACCAGTACATCAGGAGATGTGGAGGAGACCGTAGGAGGGCAACAACCCAACAGCAGGACCGATACCTCCGCCTTTCTGCAAGGAGGAACAGGAGGAGCACTGCCAGAGCCCTGCAAAATGACCTCCAGCAAGCCACAAATGTGCATGTGTCTACTCAAATGATCAGAAACAGACTCCATGAGGGTGGTATGAGGGCCCGACGTCCACAGGTGGGGGTTATGCTTACAGCCCAAAACCGTGCAGGACGTTTGGCATTTGCCAGAGAACACCAAGATTGGCAAATTCGCCACTGGCGCCCTGTGCTCTTCACAGATGAAAGCAGGTTCTCACTAAGCACATGTGACAGATGTGACAGAGTCTGGAGACGCCAAGGAGAATGTTCTGCTGCTTGCAACATCCTCCAGCATGACCGGTTTGGCAGTGGGTCAGTAATGGTGTGGGGTGGCATTTCTTTGGGGGGCCACACAGCCCTCCATGTGCTCGCCAGAGGTAGCCTCTCTGCATTAGGTACCGAGATGAGATCCTCAGACCCCTTGTGAGACCATATGCTGGTGCGGTTGGCTCTGGGTTCCTCCTAATGCAAGACAATGCTAGACCTCATGTGGCTGGAGTGTGTCAGCAGTTCCTGCAAGACGAAGGCATTGATGCTATGGACTGGCCCGCCCGTTCCCCAGACCTGAATCCAATTTTGCACATCTGGGACATCATGTCTTGCTCCATCCACCAACACCACGTTGCACCACAGACTGTCCAGGAGTTGGCGGATACTTTAGTCCAGGTCTGGGAGGAGATCCCTCAGGAGAATATCCGCCACCTCATCAGGAGCATGCCCAGGCATTGTAGAGAGGTAATACAGGCACGTGGAGGCCACACACACTACTGAGCCTCATTTTGACGTGTTTTAAGGACATTACATCAAAGTTGGATCAGCCTGTACTGTATTTTTCCACTTTAATTTTGAGTGTGACTCCAAATCCAGACCTCCATGGGTTAATAAATTTGATTTCCATTGATAATTTTTGTGTGACTTTGTTGTCAGCACATTCAACTATGTAAAGAACAAAGTATTTAATAAGAATATTTCATTCATTCAGATCTAGGATGTGTTGTTTAAGTGTTCCCTTTATTTTTTTGAGCAGTGTATATATATATATATATATTTTTTTTATTGAAGCATAACATGTACACATGTATAACTACAGACAATGGGGGTAATTCCAAGTTGATCGCAGCAGGAATTTTGTTAGCAGTTGGGCAAAACCATGTGCACTGCAGGGGAGGCAGATATAACATGTGCAGAGAGAGTTAGATTTGGGTGTGGTGTGTTCAATCTGCAATCTAAATTGCAGTGTAAAAATAAAGCAGCCAGTATTTACCCTGCACAGAAACAAAATAACCCACCCAAATCTAACTCTTTCTGCACATGTTATATCTGCCTCCCCTGCAGTGCACATGGTTTTGCCCAACTGCTAACAAAATTCCTGTCGCGATCAACTTGGAATTACCCCCAATGTTCCAGTATACAAGCATTGTTGACAAAAAGGCCACAAGACCATTGATACAAATGCAATATTAACTATAATTATACCAAGGAATAGTTGCAGGAAACATGTACAAATAATCAATGGTCAGTAACATTATACATAAAATGGCATGTTCCCGCAATAACAAAGTACAGGACATTCAAATGAAATTATCAAATTAAAACAAAAAACAAAAACATTTTTAAATAATTTATAGGGCAATACCAGCCCTGCCACTTACCATACACCCCACCCTTGAACTAAAGCTTATTTTTAGTGACCACAGAATAATAAGTGTGGGTCTGAGTTCATCATTTATTACTTGTGAGATACATAAGTTTTGTACAGTATATAGTGCTATGGATAGTTACTAATTTATGTTTTAACAAAGCATGGAACAAAATGACTATGTTTTAACTCTCTTTAAATCTCTTTTCTGTTCCTTCGGGCAGGATGTATAATGCATCACAAATGCATTACATCTTGAATTTAATACATCCCGCCACACATTGCATGCATAGCGGAGTTTAGTAACACCGCATGCATGTACAATTGCAATTAAATTTGTAAAGGACCTGTGCTTTTATTGGCTCCATCTCAGGTAATAATCCAGAAAGCAGCCCATAGGCTTCCATTAGGCAACGCCATCTATAGATGGCATTATCTATCTGGAACAAGCTCTGGGAAGTTTTTAGCTTTTCGGAGCTTGAAACAAATGGGAAGTGTGGTCAAACCTCATACTGTAGTCATCTGTTTTATGAGTTTTAACAGAATTTTGCAAGTGATACTTCCCACCCCTTGCCTGTTAATTTATTTCCTGCCTCCAATGTAGTACAGCAGGTCACACAATTGCAGGCTTGGAAATCGCAGACTCCTGTCCAATGACTTAAAATCTCAACTTGGTCAATTTCAATTGCTCCATGGACACCTTAAGAATCAGGTGCATTGCTGAATCCGATTTTGATCACAGCAGGACAGATGTTCAAAATTAGCAGCAAATTGGCTGGCCCGGCCAAGCATGTCCACCAAAGGCAGTGCACCAACTTATACATGTTTCTGTGACGTGATGTTATCACTGTACACCTCGACAAGTTGGTGATAAATTTCAGCTGCTAATTTGCCCTTTAGACACAGAAATCTGATCACACCACGCACCTCAGTGTTTGACCATGTTTCCAGGACAGCGCCAGGGCAGTGGGGTCATTTGCCATGAATGATGGAGAGCCAGCTGGGGGCAAGTGTAGGCTGGGAGACATGAGAATGACCACACCCCTCCCTGATAGACCACACCCTCTTTTTGGGAGTGCGTGCACCTTCAGCACACACAGGGATATACTTTTCTGTTGGAATTACTGTGCAGGAAAATGGAGGTGGTGGTACTAGGTTCCCTTACATTGCAGGTGGTGGAAACTAGTTCTACCTTGTCGTCGTCGTCCCCCCCCCCCCCCCCCACACACACACACACACACACACACACACACACACTTAAACCCCTGGGTCTCAGTACAATTGTAGTCTCTAGAAAAATGGATCCTGATTGTATAGCACATCTCTGTTAGTAATAAGTTGTAATTCACCTGACACTGATGTGCTCAAGACTTTTAGAAACTGTCCATTAGCAGAATGCCACTTAATTTTACATACAGCCATATTCTGCATACTGGTTACTACTCTAACTCTGGCCTTGATTCAGAGCTGGACGAAAGTTCAATGCCGCATGCAAGCAGCATTGCTTTACATCCAAACTCTAGGAGGGGCATACAGGAGACATGTCAGTAGAAGAGACACCACCTGCCTTTAACTGCGATCCCAGAACTGCTACTGACATCACAAGCTGGGATCCAACATTGCGACCATCGGCCAACTGAGTTGGCTAGCTGAGTAAGCCTCAGGTTGTGCAGCTGGCCAATGGAAATAGGGGCTGCGAGGTCAGGAAGTCTGCAGGATTAACGCGCCCCCAATTTCAGGAAGGTGGCCCTCCCTCCACCCCTGCCCACCCCCACCCATCAAAGTACCTGCTGTCAATCAGGCAGCGGTAGAGGGGAATTATGGGCGACAACACAAGGCCCATTTTCTGCATGTTACGAATGGACCTTATGCAGCCACATATTCCAGATAATCGGGAATCTGCATGCCTCCCCTTGGAATCAGTATTTAATGCTGTCACATGGGATCCTGGCATTCATAATACCGACGCCGGGCTCCCAATGTATGAAATCCCAACAGGGGTAAGAAGAGGTTATTTCCCCCTCTCCCCTACCTTCTAACCCTCTGTTCCCATAGCCTAACCCTAACCTCCCCTTTAGTGCCTGACCCTAACCTCCCCCCAGGTGCATAAACCTAACCCCCCATTCCCGCTGCCTAAACCTAACTGTCCCTCCCCTGCAGCCTGAACCTAACTCCCTTGGTGCTGCCTAACCCCTTTCTCAAGGCTCTAAAATAGAGCGAAATGCGCATTGGTGTAGCCGTGTGCCGCTAGTATCATTGAATATTGTTATCCTGTAGCTCGTAACATTATGAAATGATCATTCCTTACACTGTGTATGTCGCATAGATATATGTGAATGTGGAAGTGTTATATTAAGCACTCGTGGTCAGGAGCTACTTGTGACATGCCGATCTAGTTCCATTGTCACCACTCCTTTATGGAGTGACAAAAAGAAGAATATAACAAAGTGTATATAGGACTCAATTGTTTCCAGACAAGTATAGGAGCCCAATGGGAGGACTGTTGGTTATGCATTAGCAAATAGTTATGACCCATGCATGTGTAAAATACCACAAACCAATGCTTCATTCATAAAGCAATGTTGATGTTTAGAATCACATTCAACTGATACCCTGCCCATTGCACAGCAGTAGTGTAATACATATGTACTTAGAATCACATTCAACTGATACCCTGCCTAAGGGAAATACCATTATATTATTCTAATAGGACGCTATCATTTCAGTGGTATAAACCTGGTCAGCAGTGTGCTGGGAAATGTAATACACTGCACAAAAAAATAAAGGGAACACTTAAACAACACAATGTAACTCCAAGTCAATCACACTTCTGTGAAATCAAATTGTCCACTTAGGAAGCAACACTGATTGACAATCAATTTCACATGCTGTTGTGCAAATGGAATAGACAACAGGTGGGAATTATAGGCAATTAGCAAGACACCCCCAATAAAGGAGTGGTGACCACAGACCACTTCTCAGCTCCTATGCTTTCTGGCTGATGTTTTGGTCACTTTTGAAAGATGGCGGTGCTTTCACTCTAGTGGTAGCATGAGACGGAGTCTACAACCCACACAAAGTGGCTCAGGTAGTGCAGCTCATCCAGGATGGCACATCAATGCGAACTATGGCAAGAAGGTTTGCTGTGTCTGTCAGCGTAGTGTCCAGAGCATGGAGGCGCTACCAGGAGATAGACCAGTACATCAGGAAATGTGGAGGAGGCCATAGGAGGGCAACAACCCAGCAGCAGGACCGCTACCTCTGCCTTTGTGCAAGGAGGAACAGGAGAAGCACTGCCAGAGCCCTGCAAAATGACCTCCAGCAAGCCACAAATGTGCATGTGTCTACTCAAACGATCAGAAACAGACTCCATGAGGGTGGTATGAGGGCCCGACGTCCACAGGTGGGGGTTGTGCTTACAGCCCAACACCGTGCAGGACGTTTGGCATTTGCCAGAGAACACCAAGATTGGCAAATTTGCCACTGGCGCCCTGTGCTCTTCACAGATGAAAGCAGGTTCTCACTGAGCACATGTGACAGACGTGACAGAGTCTGGAGATGCCAAGGAGAACATTCTGCTGCCTGCAACATCCTTCAGCATGACCAGTTTGGCTGTAGGTCAGTAATGGTGTGGGGTGGCATTTCTTTGGGGGGCCGCACAGCCCTCCATGTGCTCGCCAGAGGTAGCCTGTCTGCCATTAGGTACCGAGATGAGCTCCTCAGACCCCTTGTGAGACCATATGCTGGTGCGGTTGGCCCTGGGTTCCTCATAATGCAAGACAATACTAGACCTCATGTGGCTGGAGTGTGTCAGCAGTTCCTGCAAGATGAAGGAATTGATGCTATGGACTGGCCCGCCCGTTCCCCAGACCTGAATCCAATTGAGCACATCTGGGACATTATGTCTCGCTCCATCCACCAACGCCACGTTGCACCACAGACTGTCCAGGAGTTGGCGGATGCTTTAGTCCAGGTCTGGGAGGAGATCCCTCAGGAGACCATCCGCCACCTCATCAGGAGCATGCCTAGGTGTTGTAGGGAGGTCATACAGGCACGTGGAGGCCACACACACTACTGAGCCTCGTTTTGACTTGTTTTAAGGACATTACTTCAAAGTTGGATCAGCCTGTAGTGTGTTTTTCCACTTTAATTTTGAGTGTGACTCCAAATCCAGACCTTCATGGGTTAATAAATTTGATTTCCATTGATAATTTTTGTGTGATTTTGTTGTCAGCACATTCAATTATGTAAAGAACAAAGTATTTAATACGAATATTTCATTCATTCAGATCTAGGATGTGTTATTTTAGTGTTCCCTTTATTTTTTTGAGCAGTGTATATATGATGTAATTCCAGAAATAGACAGGTTCATTTCAACCTGCTTTGTGTCAGTTGTTATCTAAATGGTACAGCAGTGCCATGGTGCAGTAGATACAAATGTAGCAGGTTTAGAAAGTTGGTTCACAGTGTGTAACAAGCAATTATTGTATCAATTGAAAAAACAACTTTTGTATCAACTATAGTGGGAATCCTAGAGAATCAACTATTTTAGCATACATAGCTACTATTATTCACACATGTACGTTGATGAGTGTGTAACAGAAACATCAGCAGAAAGGAGAATAAGGCAATAGAACACAGTGTTGGCACATTCAAAAAATATTACTAACATTTAAATGATATATAAAAATCAGAGCATAGGAACATTGGAACTCATCAAAAGAGTATAATAGTGATATATGAAAAATAGAGACGGCACACAGCTTGTTTGTAATCTTTATTATTATTTTTCACACAGACAAAAATATTTGTCAAAAGTTTCCTCATCACATTTTTCTATTCTTTAATTGTTTTTATATATTTTGCTTCTGTATGACCTTTTAGTCAGGTCATAATAATACTACATGTGGGATAATTAATAAAGGATACACATTCCACATGGGTATTGGTATTCAATCTTAAAAATATTTTATTAAAATAAAGGAAATTTCTTATAAAATACATTATACAACATTTATGTAAATGGTATTGAGTGCACTTAGACAAACTGAGCCCTGCCACTAGTTTTTTTTATATTCACTTTTTGGATCACAGGGGTAGACCAATGTTTTGTATTATATGTGGATCAAATAATTAAACATCTAATCCCTTGTATTAGTCAATCATAAAAAGTTCTGGTACGAGACACCATTCTCTAAAAGCTTCTCCTTAGGTCTCATGTGCTTGCTAAGATCCGGTTAGTCACTGCCCATCAGTGCCGTTTCTAGCGGCGGGCGAGCCGTGCAACCGCACGGGGCGCCCGCCGCGGCACTTTGTGACTACTCCTCTCCTCCCTCTCTCTCCCCCCGAGCGCTCCTGCTCGGGGGCGGGGCTTCGCGGAATGACGCGTTTGCGTCGTGACGTCACGACGCAAATGCGTCATTCCACGAAGCCCCGCCCCCCGAGCAGGAGCGCTCGGGGGGAAGAGAGAGGGAGGAGAGGACTGGAGACAGGGCCGTTTCCAGACAATTTGGCTCCCAGTGCGAGATTTCAAAATGCGCGCCCCCCCCCCCATTGATATAAAAAAAATTGCATGCCCCCCCCATATAGCCAGAAAAAAAGCATGCGCGCGCCGAAGGCCCGCGCGCTCCCGACAAGGCTGTGTGGCCTGATTAAAATGGGCGTGGTCTCATTACAGTGGGCGTGGCCTCGTCTGATATCACACCCACCACAGGGGGGGAAATAAAAAAGTCCCCTTTTTACACATTACACCAGGCAAGTGTCCCCATATTACACAGCGCGGCAGGCAGGTGTCCCCATTTACAAAGTGCGGCAGCAGGTGTCCCCATTTTACAAAGTGCGGCAGGCAGGTGTCCCCATTTTACACAGTACGGTAGGCAGGTGTCCCCATTTAACAAAGTGCGGCAGGCAGATATCCCCATTTTACACAGTACGCAGGCAGGTGTCGCCATTTTACACAGTACGCAGGCAGATATCCCCATTTTACACAGTATGCAGGCAGGTGTCCCCATTTTACACAGTATGCAGGCACGTGCCCCCATTTTACACAGTACGCAGGCAGGTGTCCCCATTTTACACAGTGCGGCAGGTATCCCCATTTTACACAGTGCGGCAGGTGTCCCCATTTTACACAGTGCGGCAGGTATCCCCATTTTACACAGTGCGGCAGGTGTCCCCATTTTACACAGTGCGGCAGGTGCCCCCATTTTACACAGTGCGGCAGGTATCCCCATTTTACACAGTGCGGAAAGTGTCCCCATTTTACACAGTGCGGCAGGTGTCCCCATTTTACACAGTGCGGCAGGTATCCCCATTTTACACAGTGCGGAAGGTATCCCCATTTTACACAGTGCGGCAGGTGTCAAGTGGGAGGAGAGAGAGAGAGAGAGAGAGAGAGAGGGAGGAGAGAGAGAGAGAGAGAGAGAGAATACTTACAACTTGCCGCTCTTCGGATCCTGCGCGCCGGCCGCCTCCTCCGTCGATGGTTATCTCCAGTCCTCTCCTCCCTCTCTCTTCCCCCCGAGCGCTCCTGCTCGGGGGGCGGGGCTTCGCGGAATGACGCGTTTGCGTCGTGACATCACGACGCAAACGCGTCATTCCGCGAAGCCCCGCCCCCGAGCAGGAGCGCTCGGGGGAGAGAGAGGGAGGAGAGGAGTAGTCACAAAGTGCCGCGGCGGGCGCCCCGTGCGGTTGCACGGCTCGCCCGCCGCTAGAAACGGCACTGACTGGAGGTAACCATCGACGGAGGAGGCGGCCGGCGCGCAGGATCCGAAGAGCGGCAAGTTGTAAGTATTCTCTCTCTCTCTCTCTCTCTCTCCTCCCTCTCTCTCTCTCTCTCTCCTCCCACTTGACACCTGCCGCACTGTGTAAAATGGGGATACCTGCCGCACTGTGTAAAATGGGGATACCTGCCGCACTGTGTAAAATGGGGACACCTGCCGCACTGTGTAAAATGGGGACACTTTCCGCACTGTGTAAAATGGGGATACCTTCCGCACTGTGTAAAATGGGGGCACCTGCCGCACTGTGTAAAATGGGGACACCTGCCGCACTGTGTAAAATGGGGATACCTGCCGCACTGTGTAAAATGGGGACACCTGCCGCACTGTGTAAAATGGGGATACCTGCCGCACTGTGTAAAATGGGGACACCTGCCTGCGTACTGTGTAAAATGGGGGCACGTGCCTGCATACTGTGTAAAATGGGGACACCTGCCTGCGTACTGTGTAAAATGGGGATATCTGCCTGCGTACTGTGTAAAATGGCGACACCTGCCTGCGTACTGTGTAAAATGGGGATATCTGCCTGCCGCACTTTGTTAAATGGGGACACCTGCCTACCGTACTGTGTAAAATGGGGACACCTGCCTGCCGCACTTTGTAAAATGGGGACACCTGCCTGCCGCACTTTGTAAATGGGGACACCTGCCTGCCGCGCTGTGTAATATGGGGACACTTGCCTGGTGTAATGTGTAAAAAGGGGACTCCCCCCCCCCCCCCAGTGGTGGGTGTGATATCAGACGAGGCCACGCCCACTGTAATGAGACCACGCCCATTTTAATCAGGCCACACAGCCTTGTCGGGAGCGCGAAGGCTTTTTTTCTGGCTATATGGGGGGGGGGGCATGCAATTTTTTTTATAGCAATGGTGGGGGGGGGGGGCGCATTTTGAAATCTCGCACTGGGAGCCAAATTGTCTAGAAACGGCCCTGCTGCCCATCCACGGAAATCACCAAAAATGGATGTGTGTGTGTGTGTGTATGTATGTATGTATGTGTATATGTATGTTCCAGCATAACTCCGGAATGCCTGCAGCAATTTACAACATATTTGGTACACATATGATTTACAATCTGGGAAAAAACACTGTGGGGCTAAAACACCCCTAGGGCTGAGGCAGCAGCACAGATTATTTCAGCAGACAGCATAACTCTGGAATGCCTGGACCAATTTACACCAAACTTGGTACACATATGGTTTATAATCTGGGAACAAACACTGTGGGGGTAGACACCCCTAGCACCCCTAGGGCTGAGGCACCAGCACAGAGTATTTCAGCAGACAACATAACTGTGGAATGCTTTTAGCAATTTACACCAAACTTGGTACACATATGATTTACAATCTGGGAACAAACACTGTGGGCGTAAGACACCCCTAGCACCCCAAGGGGTGGGACATCAGCACAGAGTATATCAGGAGACCGCATAACTCCAGAATGCCGAGACCAATTTGCACCACACTTGGTACACATATGATTTACAATCTGGGAACAAACACTGGGGTAACACACCCCTAGTACCCCTAGGGGTGAGGCAGCAGCACACAGTATTTCAGTAGACAGCATAACTCTGGAATGCCTGCAGCAATTTACAACAAACTTGGTACACATGTGACTTACAATCTGGAAACAAACACTGTGGAGGTAAGACACCCCCAGCACCCCTAGGGGTGGGGAAGCACAGGGTATTTCAGGAGACAGCATAACTCCGGAATGCCTTGACCAATTTACACCAAACTTGCTACACATATGACTTACAATCTGGTAACAAACACTGTGTGGGTAAGACACCCCTAGCACCTCTAGGGGTGAGGCAGCATAGAGTATTTCAGCAGACAACATAATTTTGGCATGCCTGGTGAAATTTACACCAAACTTGGTACACATATGACTTACAATCTGGGAACAAACAGGGTGGAGGTATCACACCCCTAGGGTTGGGCCAGAAGTACAGGCTATATCAGGACATGCATGATATGTCAGTGATGACAGGGTGACATGTGACATGATGTGAGGAGGGGAATGGAGGTAGCAGGAAGCCACATGCTGAGAGTTATATAGTGGGAGGAGCAGGGTCCCCAGCAGCACAGAGTATATTAGGAGATGCATAATGTGCTGCGCTATATAAGAAACTGTAAATAAATCAATCATTTCACAGGGGCACTGACATGATGTGAACAGGGGAATGGAGGCAGCAAGAAGCCACAGACTGAGAGTTGTATAGTGGGAAGAGCAGGGTTCCTTGGGGGACCAAAAAGGGGTTCGGCCACTACACAAAGTGGTTCACGGAACCAAGATATGCCTATATACTAGATCTCCAACAAACGTAAATTAACAAACAGCTATAATTCTAATTTACCATCTTCATTCCATAACGAAGCATGGGTATTCAGCTAGAAGTTTATAAAGGGGGAGGAACATAATGGTGTAAAAATATTTAAATATTTACAATGCCAAAAATTAGAGAAGTGGTCACACATAGGGGGGTAATTCAAAGTTGATCGCAGCAGGAAATTTTTTAGCAGTTGGGCAAAACCATGTGCAGTGCAGGGGAGGCAGATATAACATGTGCAGAGAGAGAGAGAGATTTGGGTGTGGCGAGTTAAATCTGCAATCTAAATTGCAGTGTAAAAGTAAAGCAGCCAGTATTTACCCTGCACAGAAACAAAATAACCCACCCAAATCTATCTCTCTCTGCAAATGTTATATCTGCCACACCTGCAGTGCACATGGTTTTGCCCAACTGCTAAAAAATTTCCTGCTGCGATCAACTTTGAATCCCATAGATGTTAAGGTATATACAAAATGATGTATGCCCTTCTGTTGTGGCAGGGGCAGCATAGTTCCACATGGAGTTAATGTGGAACATCAGGGTGTGGCGCATCAGGATTTCCCAGGTTTAGCAGAGCAGCAACAGCAGGACTGAAGGGTCCAGTCCAGGTTTTTAAGTATATATATGCTTATATTTTAGGCAGGTGTGGAAAGAATGCTGCTAAGTAAGAATACTTAAAAAAATAGAAGTGTTAATAGTTTATTTTTATTAATTAACAAAATGCAAAGTGAATGAACAGAAGATAAATCTAAATCAAATCAATATTTGGTGTGACCACCCTTGGCCTTTAAAACTGCATCAATCCTTCTAAGTACACTTGCACAGTTTTTGAAGAAACTGGGCAATGAGGTTGTTGGATGTAGGCTTGCTCAAATTCTTCTGTCTCTTCATGTAACCCAGACAGACTTGATGATGTTGAGATCAGGGCTCTGTGGAGGCCATATCATTACTTCCAGGACCCCCTGTTTTTCTTACGCTGAAGATAGTTCTTAATAACATTGGCTGTATATTTGGGGTCATTGCCTATTTTTCTCAGCATTGAAGCCCGACGAAATGGGCATAATTATGGACCGTAGACGCAGTGGTTGGCTAAGTAAAAAATTAGCACATATGAATATACTGTGTCTTTATGTTGTTTTTTCCATGTATACGCCTGCTCTTCTTGCTGTAAGTAACGTGCAGCTATAAATTTACATTTGATACATGCTATGATTATTTTTATATATTTTTTGCCTTACCTTGGTTGACAGAAGAAGTGGCCAGAAGATTAGAAAGATTTAGTGGATAGGGCCGAAATAAATAACAATTAAGATTTATGCATATTTTAGACATAGTGACAAATTCATAGATAAAAAGGTAAACCTTTTTAAAACAAAAATTATGGTGTGAATAAGTAAGTAAAACAAAATGAATTCATTAATTTTAGAGTATGCTATCAAATATAGCATCACAAGAAATTCTGTCTTTCAAATACAACATAATATAGATAAATAAATGAAAAATTCCATCAAAATTTAGCATGAAAGGTTGAAGTCAAGCATCTAGATAAAGAGTGTTTGAAGAGTGATCCTCCAATTTGAAATACAAGAATGTCAAGTACAACGCTAACATTTGTCTGCACCTCTGGAATTTTAAGTGACATTTAATAACTGTAAAAAGCATTTTTATGTATTGCATTTATTAAACTCAGAAAGATAATGTTTTACTGATGTAAATACCAAATATAATAAGAAAACTTGTAACTTACTAATAGATAAAATTAAATATTTAGCCATGAATTTATAATTGATTTAAAAAAAAAAAACCCTGTACATTTGATGTTATCTTAAAAATAGAAATTGAAAGCATTTGAGTACAGATAAGGACCCCCCAGGTCCATCTAGTAGTCTGGTCATACAATGCTGAAAAAGCGCTTGACAGTATAATTTGGTCTTTTATGAGGTTTGTGCTCGGACACATTGGGCTGGGTCCTCTTGCTCTTCATAGAATTCTGGCACTCTACTCAACCCTTCGGCTAGAGTTTGAGTTAATGGTACCCTGTCAGATTTCTTTCTCATAAACAATGGCACTCGACAGGACTGTCCATTATCTCCACTGATTTCTGTTCTTTGCATAGATGCCCCGGCAAGAGCCAAGAGGACAAATCCACTCATTTCTGGACCACAAACTAGCATTATTTGCTAATGACTTGTTAGCTACTATCTCATATCTGGTCACCTCTCTCCCACACTTATTGCTAGAATTTTAAAGATTTGTGAGATTGTCAAATTTTAACAGTCCAGTGCCCTTAACATGGAACCTGGGAGATCTCATATGGCTCAGCACCCAAACCATTTATTGAAAGGTGTTTTTAATTAGTGTAGCCTTCAGCTAGGTCCCGCCAACATTGTTAATAACCTGAAGGAAGACTTAACATAAAGAGGAATGTATCCTATTACAGAATGAATCGTCAGTGTTGGTATTCATATGAATGGGGTTACTTTGTCGCAGTAAGTGGGCATTCACAATGTGATCAAAGTAAAAGTATGGACTAATGACCTAATTTTTATCTCAATTATTAACTTTAAAATAATATTGTAAGGTCTGTCCCATCATGCACTGTGGGAAATGGTGTGCGTCCCCCCAGTGGCTCCTACCTCCATGATGGAAGCTCGCAGCCCAGGGTGAGCAAAAATGAGAGGGAACCCTGCAGTGCTGACCACACAGAGCAAAGTGGGTATCCAATTAGCCCTGAAGAAACAACTAGATTTTATTACAGACTATCCAATTAGATCGACCGTAAAAAAAAAAAAAATTGCCCGTAAAAAAAAAAATTCTCATGAAACGGAACTTGTGTATTTTCACGACCACAGCCCCAAAAACAGAGCTGCTTTCTGGGTTTTGTGGCAGGTGAAACAAAATTCCTGATAAGCCACGGCTCGCACCGGCTTATAGGGGCTTGCCACCGGCGTGACAATTACCCACAGTAATTTACCGCGGATAATTGGATACCCCCCTAGGTGTTCAGGGGGGATGGGATGGGGGGTGGTGGGGATGCATACAGTGGGTCCAAATTACTAGTGTTTTATATTAAAATTATGGAATCTAATGCACAAATGTTTGTGATTATGATCACTCTGCCTTTAGTCTCTAAAGTGTTCTTCTCCAGCATTCTTGCCAACAGTTTTAAATATATTAACAGTACTAAAGCATATCAACCTAAATACATAGCCCCAATGTAGAATAATGTAACTTTTTCACCCGTTACATATTTGCTTTTGAAAGCATAGCATCAGTGTTAAATCTGGCATCTGAGAATGTCCGTCTCTTGGAGAGATTTTACATTTCAAGGCCCGCTTTATCCCAATGTAACTTAAAATATTCAGCGTTAATAAAGGCGGCTCTTTGTGTGGCTTGTGCTGGAAATTAACAACTAGAAAAATAGTTCTTTTATTCTTACTGGAGATGACAAGACATGCTTCTCTTTTCTATACAGCCAGAGTCTTCAATCCTCTTTATCGCTAACAGTATCTCGTATACGAAATTAAGAATTACAAATAGGATTCAGTGCGACAAAAGGTCTGAAAAGATCTTTTTTCTACGTTTCTGTGTGAGCAGTGCAGGCGATTGCCCTGCTCCTTTCTTTAAATATAGAAGGGTTACAGACTCCCACTGCACTGGTTAGAAATGATATAAAAGGCTCTTTTTCACTCAACAAGAATTACTTTGAATGAAAACATTTTATGGAGATTGATGGAGGTTGATTTGAAATCTTTGCCCTGTAAAATGGAATCTGTTAACATTCAGGCGTACAATGCAGATGACTAATGACATAGAGTAGTTTAGACATTTCTTATAAGTTAATTGTAGTTTAAGCTTAAAATAGAATGTGGCAGATTCAACTGTGGATGAAGTAAGTACCACAGATGGGAACATAAATCCTGCAAGAGACCAGAGTTCCTTTAATAGAGTAGGGTGTCAAACTTGCATTTGCTTGGGAAAGCCTATTTGACAAGCTTTGCAGTGGCAGTTTTAATGATGTCTCAGGATGACAACAGCAGATTTAGATAATAATAATAATAATAATAATAATAATAAGAATAATAAGAATAATAATAATAATGTGTAAATGTTTTTTCTTTTCACTTTTTGCAACATTAGAGACTGAAAGCCCGGCAGTCCCTTCCACTGCTCATGTTCGAGCTGGCAACAGAATGCACACATCCGAATTGGCCTAGCAAAGAGGCAAATGAACCTTTACACCTTTACCAATAACATAATCCTAAATATTAACCCTAACATCTCTGAGCCTATTGGCCAGGGTTGTTAGGGCAGCTGAGTACCATTGTACTGTCCCGGCTATCTCTGTGATTAGATGATGATTGATTAAAGGGCCTCAAAATTTCAAAATAAACAGACTTATAGGGTCTATTTACCAGAGGCGTCACTAGAGGAGTGGGGGGGGGGGGGGGCTGGGCATGCCCCTGGAGTGAAAAAAGAGGACAAGCAGTGAAGCCACACCCCATTGATTTGAGGCCAAGCCTCTTTTTGGCAGCACAAGTGGGGCTGTTTGTTGCACTGGGCGTCACCAACTCCATTAACCCCACTGCTATTAACTATTTTCTGGAGTTAAGATTTATTTTGGTTTTTTTGCCGTATGGATAGAAAATCTCTCGTCGCAATTTAACAATAACATTTAGTGGAGTAATTCTCAGCTACCCAACAATAGTGGCAGGGCAGCAGTAAGATCATTTTGTCTTGGGGCCTTGACTTACATACATAGTTGAACTGAAAGCCAGGATCTTACAGTACATATTGGGATTCTTTCTAAATATGGTTCTTATAGGGAAGTCCCCAGCCAGCACTACTGACAGCTGATGCAGGGCAGGGTGCTTGTTAAATAGGGAGAAGCCCTGTCTTTGGAGGAGAAAAACATTTTTCGTTTTTTTTTGGGGGATTCTTGAATATATTTCTTAATAGGTAAAAATAATCTTTATTGTTTGTTACAAAGTAATATTCCAGAGGGGAATTGTTTGAATGCCTGTACATGTGGGTAAGTTAATGCATACTTAGTGCAATTAATTTACTGTAACACAAGGCAGAATAGTACAGTAGATATCTGTGCATGTACTGTAAGTGCTCTTATATCAGCCCCCTCACACGTCATTATAAGTATGCATTTATTACACAGTATAACATAGTATAGTGTTGGCCTCCACTCTAAACAGTTGTACTTGACCAAATCACATCTTAGTAAATTAACTATATTGATGTGAATAAATGCAGGATAATGTAGGTGATGATAGTCCTGCCAAAATCATGTGTGCTAGTGGGCAACTCATTTACATTGGAGTATCTATAATGTTATTTCCCATTAGTAAGATAAAAAGTAAATGCAGTAAAATGCCTTTTCACATCCATTTATAGCATGACCAAAACTACTGGTCTCACCAGTTGAACATATTTACAATAATTGTGGGTAAGAACAAAAGCGCTTTGACAGGTTACGCCTCACCTCCCTATTCCCTGGATCATACAATGAATACAAATGGAACTTGTGGCTGTTTGAGGTCACATCCTATTTGTTTTTGAAAACCTATTTATATATACATATTAAAATATATTCACTTACAATATCCTGTTCAAATACGTTCAAGCAAATTTTCGTCTTCCATAAGCAAACTAAGCGTTTCTTTCATTATGAAGAGGATCAAGAACCATTTGAAATCACGTCTACAGTTGAGGAATATTTAAAATTTCCGGAGAAATTCTAATTGTTCCATGCTGATGTACAATAATTTGATTTTGTAGGATATTCTATTTACATAGAGGTATTTGCATTACAACTGGGCTGCTCGGTTGATGAAACCTAAGTTTCTAAAGCAATAAATCCTAATTAGACCTCCCAACCTGTGGTAATTGCTTGATAAAAATATTGCCAGTAATATTGCTTGTATTACAGCACTGTACTATGGCAACCTCCAAGAACCCAATGCCAATGATAATAATTACTAGCGTCGTCAGATCTGTTATGGCTATCATAGTACCCAGGTGTCAGGTGCCATATAGTTACTACTGCCGTGATTCCAGTAGTGGCCCAATCTGTGGAATATGAGCCTTATACCAATCACAGGAGTCTCATACCCAGCAGAAACTCTTTATATTGGGCACAGGGGCTGGATGTTGGGCACATGGCAGTATGGTGGACACATAGGATGTACATGGGAGAAAAGAACAATGCATATGAGTATGTGCACCACATTTTATATTTTGAAATATTTGTGCAGTATTAAATATATTAAATACATCAGGACCAGATTAACAAAGGGGCAAATAGAGCTCTAGCTCAAGGACTCCACGTAAAAATAGACCCATTATCATGACAGCATGATGACCAGCCACCAGCTGGCCACCCGGTCAGCCATAAATCAGAAGTATTAAATTGTATTTCTATTTTCACACAAAATGATGCAATTTTTGTACTTTTACATATTGGAGCTGGAAGTGTATGGCGTCTACATGTCTACATGGTACTGGCCACGCCCACAGAGCACTGGTCACACCCCCTCTGCTTCTGATAATAGGCCCTTGAACATTTTCAGCCCCAGGCCCATGAGACCTTTAACCCAGCCCTGAAACACATAACCATTCAGCGATGTGTTTTGGTATACTGACAGCCGACATCCCGTCTGCCGGTATATCATACCGCATCCACCATGAAGGACCCTGTCACTTAAGCCGTGGCCCTGCAAAGGGACAGTTTGTCGGGTTTATTGTTTTGCCAAGGCTGTGGATGCTAGATGGAATAAAGAGGACCTTCTTCTTGGGTTTTGTGAGTATTAAAGTAGTGAACGAGGGCTGTTTTTTCATTTTTTCATAAAAAGAAATAAAATACTTGGTGTGTGTGCCTTGTCTTTATTATATCTATATTTTTTACAGTCAGACTACATGTGATAGCAAGCTCAGTGTTCATGCATGCTGGCCCTTGTGGTTCTATAAGTGCCATCATGCCGGGGATAGGCTTACTGGTCCTCCACTTAGGCCATCTGTAAAAAACAATATTACTAACTGGAAGTTGTCTTGATTGTTTTTTAGTAGGGGCGGGGGGGGGGGGAGGCAACTGCATTCCAATGTATTCCAGCCCTTGGTCTGACCAGTTTGAGGCTCAGTAGCTTTATGGCAGGGGAACCCTACACTCTGTGTCTTTCTGCTATAGCCATATCCTGCGGCTGTTTCAGCCTGGTTACAGTTATAAGAATGGGAAATAAGAGGGAACCCCATGCCACCCCCCCTCATTTTCCAATACCAGACCAGGCTCAAAGGTCCAGGGCTGGTTATAATCATTTTTATTAAGTGCAACTATTTCTGTCCCTTTAAACATAAGAAATCCCACCCAGATCATAGTGATATGTGCAGTGATTGTCTATTGTTAGGTCATATTCCCCTACCAAATAGGGAAGGCCACAGTGGGTTGCTATTTAGAATCTGCCAGGGTTTAGCGGTGGCTTCATTTTTAGACAACAATACCACCGCTTAGTAAATGCTACCAATCTGACATGAAAATTCTAAATGACACCGTAGTCGCTGCTTAGTAAACTTTGCCCTGATCTTTAGTGTGCTCCCTTCTGAATATTCTTTCACTGACTATTGTCTGAGATGTGCTCATTTTATTTAAGGAAGGATTTATACAGAGAAAACATAGGAAATACATTTATTACAGGAAATCTTCATGATGGATTACAAATAAAGTGACATTAGACAGACTTCCAACGACCAGAATGACATTAAATTACTTGCACTGTGCCAAAAGTTTTCTAATCAAAATATTTTTCTTCTTCTTCCGAATCCTTATATGTTCTAGCGCAGGAATGCCATGTATGTATCCATTCTTATGAGCATTGAGTCTAGTGTCATGAGCCACTGTGAGGTGACGCTAGCGTTGCCGGTATGGAAGTGTGTTTGTCTCATACATGGATAAATTCATCATTTTGAATAAGGCTGTGTGAAGTGATACCAGCCTGTCATTTTATTATTGTGTATCATACACTTTGGGGCCTATTCATCATCACTTAATGGCCCATTACACATGCTGAAATGCCAGTGTCCGGTTACTATATGTAACAGGCCGTTCATCACTAGGGGTCTGAAAATTCTGAAAATGTCAAGTTCAGATGGCTCTTGTTCTCAGGGTCCTTCTCTTTCCAGGGCTGTCTTTTCGTATGGGCTCAATGGGCAGTTGCTTAAGGGTCCCAGAGGTATAAAGGCCCTAGGCTGATAGCTGAGGGAGCCCTCTTCCAGGGGTACCACTTTTTTTTTTTTAAATCATCCCTCCCTGGGGAACTGAAGATAGCTGGCTTCATAGCAGTGGTTCCCATCTGAGCCTGTTAATTGCTCTTCCTAGCCAGATATCTCAGGTTCTATCTGACATAGACTTTTTCTGAGGGTATTCTCCAAAAGCTGGGACTCTCCCCTTTTGGTGGACTCTGTCAGTTTGCCTCTACTATGCCCAGAACCAAAGATATCAGCCTTCCAGCAGCTGGTCCCTGCTCCAGCTTCACACGCCTGGTATGCAGTATTTTATTTGCATCTGTGTATTGCATCCTGAATGCCATAATGTATTTCCTCCCTTTATCACAAGTACCAGCATACTGGTTTGCTATCTTATGGCTCACCTTAAAAGATCAAACTGTATCAGCAGGTCCACTGGAGTAAAATTATTTAATTAAAGCTGCATTATCACCTGTACACAAGGGCGTAGCTACCATAGGTGCAGGCAGTGCAGCTGCTATAGGGCCCAGAGCTGAGATGGGCCCACCTTCCCTGTCACAGTTACATGTGTTATATACATTTTTTGCCATTGGGTGGTACGTAGGGGTTCTTTCAAACTTTTTCCTTGGGGCCTGCACTATATCTAGGTATGCCTCTGGACCTGCTCATTGTAGTGTGGTATAAAATGAACTGGAGGGCATTTTAATGTTATCAATTATGAACCAGGGCACTGTAATGAGGCACAATATGAATGGGGAGCACTATATATCATAATGTGAATTGGGGGTTCTGTGCGGCATAATGTGTACTGGCAGCTCTGAAATGTGACACAGGGTGAACTTAAGCACTACCGTGATTCATAAAAGAAACTAGGGCACTACTATGGGGCATAACATTAAATAAGGCTCTACTATGGTTCAGAAAATGAACTAGGGCACTATTATAGGGCATAAAAATAACATTCTGCAGAGAAGTGTCTCTCTAGAAGAATTGGGATGGGGGCCCCTTCAAAATGTTGCTATGGGGCCCACAAAGTTCTGGCTACACCCCTGCCTGTACAAATATACTACTCCTAGACCCAAGTTTCTGGGGACTGAGCAAAACTGGGGTTGTCGTATGCCGCACAGAGAGCTGTGAGAGGGTGAACCAATCAGAAGCCACAAGCACAAAGATTGCAGCTTCTGATTGGTCCTCCCACTAGCATGCTACCTCTGCAGAAACTTTAGAAAGTTGCAAACTTAAATGCTTTGCTACTTAGATGATAAAACTGGAATGTTGTTCACAGACGTATCGGTTGCACACACTCGCCGATGTACACTTAATATATCGTTTGTTGATATAATGAATTATATATCACATAGTGTATACCCAGCATTAGGTTACAAGTAGAGAAGGGGCTGAAGACTCAGGTATGACATTTGCATTAAATAATATTTAGAATACTAGAGGGAGTTAAACACTGCTGCAGGGGATGACACATACTGTATACTATAGCTGAATTTCCACACAAAAAATGAGATGCAGGGATATTTCTATAAAGCACAGTTGTTTAAATATACAGTATACACTTTGCATATCTCTGTAAAACCACACTGCTTTTACTTTACATTTAGCCTTCCCTACTACCACGATTATTACTATTTATATGCAGGATTGGTTTTGCGTTGCAAAGCTATTACACTAATATTTTGCATTTAGCTGATTCTCTCTTCCTGTACATGAAGCTATTTTCTGAAACTAAGACTCAAACCACATGAGCTGGAATGTAAATACGATCACATATGAAACCTCAAATATTCACTAGTATGCAAACATAAGACATGTAAGCAGCCTTCATGGAAAAAAATGATACCTATTTACTATACAATGTCTATAATCATCTCTTTAGCTGGTTACCCAGATGCACCATATGTCTTAATTGCCACAAAATACGCATTCCAAATGAAAGATATTTCAGTTAAAAATGAAAGGACCATTCTTTTAGAAATAAGACCCACAGAAGCCTTATATAGGCTTCCATCAGTCCAGTGGCAGAACTGGGAAACGATGGGCTCCAGGTGCACCTATTTGTTTTGACCCCCCAACTCGTCACTGCGCCCTCCCATCCCAGTGGATAGCAGTCACCCTTTACCTATATAACCACCATATAATAAAGGCAGTATCAATGATCGCAATGTACTATACACATCATTAGTGTCTACCATATACTACAGACTGCATTAGTAACCTACATATACTACTGACAGCGATAGTGACCACAATATACTACAGACAGCATTAGTGACCCCGATATACAGATGTGTCCTCACACATCTTTGCCAGAAATGGCTTCATCGCAGGGTGCCTCCCACAGCGTGGTGGCAGTACACCATTGTCTTGCTTCTAATAGCAGGAGCGGCATATGCACTGTGAACACTGCGGTTAAACATAGCTAATAAGAATTGGTTGCGGGAGCACAGCTCCCTGCTACCCGTTCCTAGTAAGTGCCGCCTTGCTCAAGGTGGTCTTTAGTATGCCGAATGTCGGCATCCCGGCGCACAGTATACCGGCGCCGGAATCCCGACACCTGGCATACCGACAGGTATTCTCCCTCGTGGGGGTCCACGAGCCCCCTGGAGGGAGAATAAGCCCGCAGCATGGCTAGCGCAGCGAGCCCGCAAGGGGCTCATTTGCGCTCGCCACGCTGTCGGTATGCCGGCGGTCGGGCTCCCGGCACCGGTATGCTGGTCGCCGGGAGCCCGGTCGCCGGCATACCATACTACACCCCCTTGCTCCCCCTGTAATGTCGGGCAGTGGGGGCAATGCTACCCCACTGTCTGCAGCCGCAATGCGTACGCTTTCTGTTGTGAGTAGTGGGAATGTGCTTATGCACGTGTATATATATATAAACTAGAAAAACACATATGTTTATGTATGTACAGTATATGCATGTGCACGGGATTTATATTTCTTAAATTAGAGCATTCAGTACTTTGTTGATGCTGCCTCCAGTACAAGAAAGGTTCCTCACTGCAGCACTGCAGCTGTTCACACCTCTGTAGCCTCCCAGTCCTCACACTAACACACGGCAGGGGTCTTGTCACTTCTCCTTCCTCCCAGTGCATGCCACTACCAGTAGTAAGCAGAGACAGAGGCAGCTGCGGGGCAGTCACTGGCGCTGACTTGAATGGTGAATGATAATTATTATTATTAATATTATTATTATTATCCTTTATTTACATGGCACCACAAGGGTTCAGCAGCGCCTAACAAAGGGCCCTATTCAGCTTGCTTTGCTAATGCGATGCAATCACATTGGGACGATTTTTAGCCCAGTGCGCAGTGATGAGCGCCGGAAATTTTTCGGGTTTTGTGTTTTGGTTTTGGGTTCGGTTCCGCGGCCGTGTTTTGGGTTCGACCGCGTTTTGGCAAAACCTCACCGAATTTTTTTTGTCGGATTCGGGTGTGTTTTGGATTCGGGTGTTTTTTTCAAAAAACACTAAAAAACAGCTTAAATCATAGAATTTGGGGGTCATTTTGATCCCAAAGTATTATTAACCTCAAAAACCATAATTTACACTCATTTTCAGTCTATTCTGAATACCTCACACCTCACAATATTATTTTTAGTCCTAAAATTTGCACCTAGGTCGCTGGATGACTAAGCTAAGCGACCCTAGTGGCCGACACAAACACCGGGCCCATCTAGGAGTGTCACTGCAGTGTCACGCAGGATGTCCCTTCCAAAAAACCCTCCCCAAACAGCACACGACGCAAAGAAAAAAAGAGGCGCAATGAGGTAGCTGTGTGAGTAAGATAAGCGACCCTAGTGGCCGACACAAACACCGGGCCCATCTAGGAGTGTCACTGCAGTGTCACGCAGGATGTCCCTTCCAAAAAGCCCTCCCCAAACAGCACATGACGCAAAGAAAAAAAGAGGCGCAATGAGGTAGCTGTGTGAGTAAGATAAGCGACCCTAGTGGCCGACACAAACACCGGGCCCATCTAGGAGTGTCACTGCAGTGTCACGCAGGATGTCCCTTCCAAAAAACCCTCCCCAAACAGCACATGACGCAAAGAAAAAAAGAGGCGCAATGAGGTAGCTGTGTGAGTAAGATAAGCGACCCTAGTGGCCGACACAAACACCGGGCCCATCTAGGAGTGTCACTGCAGTGTCACGCAGGATGTCCCTTCCAAAAAACCCTCCCCAAACAGCACATGACGCAAAGAAAAAAAGAGGCGCAATGAGGTAGCTGTGTGAGTAAGATAAGCGACCCTAGTGGCCGACACAAACACCGGGCCCATCTAGGAGTGGCACTGCAGTGTCACGCAGGATGTCCCTTCCAAAAAACCCTCCCCAAACAGCACATGACGCAAAGAAAAAAAGAGGCGCAATGAGGTAGCTGTGTGAGTAAGATAAGCGACCCTAGTGGCCGACACAAACACCGGGCCCATCTAGGAGTGTCACTGCAGTGTCACGCAGGATGTCCCTTCCAAAAAACCCTCCCCAAACAGCACATGACGCAAAGAAAAAAAGAGGCGCAATGAGGTAGCTGTGTGAGTAAGATAAGCGACCCTAGTGGCCGACACAAACACCGGGCCCATCTAGGAGTGTCACTGCAGTGTCACGCAGGATGTCCCTTCCAAAAAACCCTCCCCAAACAGCACATGACGCAAAGAAAAAAAGAGGCGCAATGAGGTAGCTGTGTGAGTAAGATAAGCGACCCTAGTGGCCGACACAAACACCGGGCCCATCTAGGAGTGTCACTGCAGTGTCACGCAGGATGTCCCTTCCAAAAAACCCTCCCCAAACAGCACATGACGCAAAGAAAAAAAGAGGCGCAATGAGGTAGCTGTGTGAGTAAGATAAGCGACCCTAGTGGCCGACACAAACACCGGGCCCATCTAGGAGTGTCACTGCAGTGTCACGCAGGATGTCCCTTCCAAAAAACCCTCCCCAAACAGCACATGACGCAAAGAAAAAAAGAGGCGCAATGAGGTAGCTGTGTGAGTAAGATAAGCGACCCTAGTGGCCGACACAAACACCGGGCCCATCTAGGAGTGTCACTGCAGTGTCACGCAGGATGTCCCTTCCAAAAAACCCTCCCCAAACAGCACATGACGCAAAGAAAAAAAGAGGCGCAATGAGGTAGCTGTGTGAGTAAGATAAGCGACCCTAGTGGCCGACACAAACACCGGGCCCATCTAGGAGTGTCACTGCAGTGTCACGCAGGATGTCCCTTCCAAAAAACCCTCCCCAAACAGCACATGACGCAAAGAAAAAAAGAGGCGCAATGAGGTAGCTGTGTGAGTAAGATAAGCGACCCTAGTGGCCGACACAAACACCGGGCCCATCTAGGAGTGTCACTGCAGTGTCACGCAGGATGTCCCTTCCAAAAAACCCTCCCCAAACAGCACATGACGCAAAGAAAAAAAGAGGCGCAATGAGGTAGCTGTGTGAGTAAGATAAGCGACCCTAGTGGCCGACACAAACACCGGGCCCATCTAGGAGTGGCACTGCAGTGTCACGCAGGATGTCCCTTCCAAAAAACCCTCCCCAAACAGCACATGACGCAAAGAAAAAAAGAGGCGCAATGAGGTAGCTGTGTGAGTAAGATAAGCGACCCTAGTGGCCGACACAAACACCGGGCCCATCTAGGAGTGTCACTGCAGTGTCACGCAGGATGTCCCTTCCAAAAAACCCTCCCCAAACAGCACATGATGCAAAGAAAAAAAGAGGCGCAATGAGGTAGCTGTGTGAGTAAGATAAGCGACCCTAGTGGCCGACACAAACACCGGGCCCATCTAGGAGTGGCACTGCAGTGTCACGCAGGATGTCCCTTCCAAAAAACCCTCCCCAAACAGCACATGACGCAAAGAAAAAAAGAGGCGCAATGAGGTAGCTGTGTGAGTAAGATAAGCGACCCTAGTGGCCGACACAAACACCGGGCCCATCTAGGAGTGTCACTGCAGTGTCACGCAGGATGTCCCTTCCAAAAAACCCTCCCCAAACAGCACATGACGCAAAGAAAAAAAGAGGCGCAATGAGGTAGCTGTGTGAGTAAGATAAGCGACCCTAGTGGCCGACACAAACACCGGGCCCATCTAGGAGTGTCACTGCAGTGTCACGCAGGATGTCCCTTCCAAAAAACCCTCCCCAAACAGCACATGACGCAAAGAAAAAAAGAGGCGCAATGAGGTAGCTGTGTGAGTAAGATAAGCGACCCTAGTGGCCGACACAAACACCGGGCCCATCTAGGAGTGGCACTGCAGTGTCACGCAGGATGTCCCTTCCAAAAAACCCTCCCCAAACAGCACATGACGCAAAGAAAAATTAAAGAAAATAGAGGTGCAAGATGGAATTGTCCTTGGGCCCTCCCACCCACCCTTATGTTGTATAAACAGGACATGCACACTTTAACCAACCCATCATTTCAGTGACAGGGTCTGCCACACGACTGTGACTGAAATGACGGGTTGGTTTGGACCCCCACCAAAAAAGAAGCAATTAATCTCTCCTTGCACAAACTGGCTCTACAGAGGCAAGATGTCCACCTCATCATCATCCTCCGATATATCACCGTGTACATCCCCCTCCTCACAGATTATCAATTCGTCCCCACTGGAATCCACCATCTCAGCTCCCTGTGTACTTTGTGGAGGCAATTGCTGCTGGTCAATGTCTCCACGGAGGAATTGATTATAATTCATTTTAATGAACATCATCTTCTCCACATTTTCTGGATGTAACCTCGTACGCCGATTGCTGACAAGGTGAGCGGCGGCACTAAACACTCTTTCGGAGTACACACTTGTGGGAGGGCAACTTAGGTAGAATAAAGCCAGTTTGTGCAAGGGCCTCCAAATTGCCTCTTTTTCCTGCCAGTATAAGTACGGACTGTGTGACGTGCCTACTTGGATGCGGTCACTCATATAATCCTCCACCATTCTTTCAATGGTGAGAGAATCATATGCAGTGACAGTAGACGACATGTCCGTAATCGTTGTCAGGTCCTTCAGTCTGGACCAGATGTCAGCATCAGCAGTCGCTCCAGACTGCCCTGCATCACCGCCAGCGGGTGGCTCGGAATTCTGAGCCTTTTCCTCGCACCCCCAGTTGCGGGAGAATGTGAAGGAGGAGATGTTGACAGGTCGCGTTCCGCTTGACTTGACAATTTTCTCACCAGCAGGTCTTTCAACCCCAGCAGACTTGTGTCTGCCGGAAAGAGAGATCCAAGGTAGGCTTTAAATCTAGGATCGAGCACGGTGGCCAAAATGTAGTGCTCTGATTTCAACAGATTGACCACCCGTGAATCCTTGTTAAGCGAATTAAGGGCTCCATCCACAAGTCCCACATGCCTAGCGGAATCGCTCCGTGTTAGCTCCTCCTTCAATGTCTCCAGCTTCTTCTGCAAAAGCCTGATGAGGGGAATGACCTGACTCAGGCTGGCAGTGTCTGAACTGACTTCACGTGTGGCAAGTTCAAAGGGCATCAGAACCTTGCACAACGTTGAAATCATTCTCCACTGCACTTGAGACAGGTGCATTCCACCTCCTATATCGTGCTCAATTGTATAGGCTTGAATGGCCTTTTGCTGCTCCTCCAACCTCTGAAGCATATAGAGGGTGGTTGAATTCCACCTCGTTACCACTTCTTGCTTCAGATGATGGCAGGGCAGGTTCAGTAGTTTTTGGTGGTGCTCCAGTCTTCTGTACGTGGTGCCTGTACGCCGAAAGTGTCCCGCAATTCTTCTGGCCACCGACAGCATCTCTTGCACGCCCCTGTCGTTTTTTAAAAAATTCTGCACCACCAAATTCAAGGTATGTGCAAAACATGGGACGTGCTGGAATTTGCCCATATTTAATGCACACACAATATTGCTGGCGTTGTCCGATGCCACAAATCCACAGGAGAGTCCAATTGGGGTAAGCCATTCCGCGATGATCTTCCTCAGTTGCCGTAAGAGGTTTTCAGCTGTGTGCGTATTCTGGAAAGCGGTGATACAAAGCGTAGCCTGCCTAGGAAAGAGTTGGCGTTTGCGAGATGCTGCTACTGGTGCCGCCGCTGCTGTTCTTGCGGCGGGAGTCCATACATCTACCCAGTGGGCTGTCACAGTCATATAGTCCTGACCCTGCCCTGCTCCACTTGTCCACATGTCCGTGGTTAAGTGGACATTGGGTACAACTGCATTTTTTAGGACACTGGTGAGTCTTTTTCTGACGTCCGTGTACATTCTCGGTATCGCCTGCCTAGAGAAGTGGAACCTAGATGGTATTTGGTAACGGGGGCACACTGCCTCAATAAATTGTCTAGTTCCCTGTGAACTAACGGCGGATACCGGACGCACGTCTAACACCAACATAGTTGTCAAGGCCTCAGTTATCCGCTTTGCAGCCGGATGACTGCTGTGATATTTCATCTTCCTCGCAAAGGACTGTTGGACAGTCAATTGCTTACTGGAAGTAGTACAAGTGGGCTTACGACTTCCCCTCTGGGATGACCATCGACTCCCAGCAGCAACAACAGCAGCGCCAGCAGCAGTAGGCGTTACACGCAAGGATGCATCGGAGGAATCCCAGGCAGGAGAGGACTCGTCAGAATTGCCAGTGACATGGCCTGCAGGACTATTGGCATTCCTGGGGAAGGAGGAAATTGACACTGAGGGAGTTGGTGGGGTGGTTTGCGTGAGCTTGGTTACAAGAGGAAGGGATTTACTGGTCAGTGGACTGCTTCCGCTGTCGCCCAAAGTTTTTGAACTTGTCACTGACTTATTATGAATGCGCTGCAGGTGACGTATAAGGGAGGATGTTCCGAGGTGGTTAACGTCCTTACCCCTACTTATTACAGCTTGACAATGGCAACACACGGCTTGACACCTGTTGTCCGCTTTTCTGTTGAAATACCTCCACACTGAAGAGCTGATTTTTTTGGTATTTTCACCAGGCATGTCAACGGCCATATTCCTCCCATGGACAACAGGTGTCTCCCCGGGTGCCTGACTTAAACAAACCACCTCACCATCAGAATCCTCCTGGTCAATTTCCTCCCCAGCGCCAGCAACACCCATATCCTCCTCATCCTGGTGTACTTCAACACTGACATCTTCAATCTGACTATCAGGAACTGGACTGCGGGTGCTCCTTCCAGCACTTGCAGGGGGCGTGCAAATGGTGGAAGGCGCATGCTCTTCACGTCCAGTGTTGGGAAGGTCAGGCATCGCAACCGACACAATTGGACTCTCCTTGTGGATTTGGGATTTCGAAGAACGCACAGTTCTTTGCGGTGCTTTTGCCAGCTTGAGTCTTTTCAGTTTTCTAGCGAGAGGCTGAGTGCTTCCATCCTCATGTGAAGCTGAACCACTAGCCATGAACATAGGCCAGGGCCTCAGCCGTTCCTTGCCACTCCGTGTGGTAAATGGCATATTGGCAAGTTTACGCTTCTCCTCCGACAATTTTATTTTAGGTTTTGGAGTCCTTTTTTTACTGATATTTGGTGTTTTGGATTTGACATGCTCTGTACTATGACATTGGGCATCGGCCTTGGCAGACGACGTTGCTGGCATTTCATCGTCTCGGCCATGACTAGTGGCAGCAGCTTCAGCACGAGGTGGAAGTGGATCTTGATCTTTCCCTAATTTTGGAACCTCAACATTTTTGTTCTCCATATTTTAATAGGCACAACTAAAAGGCACCTCAGGTAAACAATGGAGATGGATGGATACTAGTATACTTATGGATGGACTGCCGAGTGCCGACACAGAGGTAGCTACAGCCGTGGACTACCGTACTGTACTGTGTCTGCTGCTAATATAGACTGGTTGATAATGAGATGTAGTATGTATAAAGAAGAAAGAAAAAAAAAACCACGGGTAGGTGGTATACAATTATGGATGGACTGCCGAGTGCCGACACAGAGGTAGCTACAGCCGTGGACTACCGTACTGTACTGTGTCTGCTGCTAATATAGACTGGATGATAATGAGATGTAGTATGTATAAAGAAGAAAGAAAAAAAAAACCACGGGTAGGTGGTATACAATTATGGATGGACTGCCGAGTGCCGACACAGAGGTAGCTACAGCCGTGGACTACCGTACTGTACTGTGTCTGCTGCTAATATAGACTGGATGATAATGAGATGTAGTATGTATAAAGAAGAAAGAAAAAAAAACCACGGGTAGGTGGTATACAATTATGGATGGACTGCCGAGTGCCGACACAGAGGTAGCTACAGCCGTGGACTACCGTACTGTACTGTGTCTGCTGCTAATATAGACTGGTTGATAATGAGATGTAGTATGTATAAAGAAGAAAGAAAAAAAAAACCACGGGTAGGTGGTATACAATTATGGATGGACTGCCGAGTGCCGACACAGAGGTAGCTACAGCCGTGGACTACCGTACTGTACTGTGTCTGCTGCTAATATAGACTGGATGATAATGAGATGTAGTATGTATAAAGAAGAAAGAAAAAAAAAACCACGGGTAGGTGGTATACAATTATGGATGGACTGCCGAGTGCCGACACAGAGGTAGCTACAGCCGTGGACTACCGTACTGTACTGTGTCTGCTGCTAATATAGACTGGATGATAATGAGATGTAGTATGTATAAAGAAGAAAGAAAAAAAAAAACACGGGTAGGTGGTATACAATTATGGATGGACTGCCGAGTGCCGACACAGAGGTAGCTACAGCCGTGGACTACCGTACTGTACTGTGTCTGCTGCCAATATAGACTGGTTGATAATGAGATGTAGTATGTATAAAGAAGAAAGAAAGAAAAAACCACGGGTAGGTGGTATACAATTATGGATGGACTGCCGAGTGCCGACACAGAGGTAGCTACAGCCGTGGACTACCGTACTGTACTGTGTCTGCTGCTAATATAGACTGGATGATAATGAGATGTAGTATGTATAAAGAAGAAAGAAAAAAAAAACCACGGGTAGGTGGTATACAATTATGGATGGACTGCCGAGTGCCGACACAGAGGTAGCTACAGCCATGGACTACCATACTGTACTGTGTCTGCTGCTAATATAGACTGGTTGATAATGAGATGTAGTATGTATAAAGAAGAAAGAAAAAAAAAACCACGGGTAGGTGGTATACAATTATGGATGGACTGCCGAGTGCCGACACAGAGGTAGCTACAGCCGTGGACTACCGTACTGTACTGTGTCTGCTGCTAATATAGACTGGATGATAATGAGATGTAGTATGTATAAAGAAGAAAGAAAAAAAAAACCACGGGTAGGTGGTATACAATTATGGATGGACTGCCGAGTGCCGACACAGAGGTAGCTACAGCCGTGGACTACCGTACTGTACTGTGTCTGCTGCTAATATAGACTGGTTGATAATGAGATGTAGTATGTATAAAGAAGAAAGAAAAAAAAAACCACGGGTAGGTGGTATACAATTATGGATGGACTGCCGAGTGCCGAGTGCCGACACAGAGGTAGCTACAGCCGTGGACTACCGTACTGTACTGTGTCTGCTGCTAATATAGACTGGATGATAATGAGATGTAGTATGTATAAAGAAGAAAGAAAAAAAAAACACGGGTAGGTGGTATACAATTATGGATGGACTGCCGAGTGCCGACACAGAGGTAGCTACAGCCGTGGACTACCGTACTGTACTGTGTCTGCTGCTAATATAGACTGGATGATAATGAGATGTAGTATGTATGTATAAAGAAGAAAGAAAAAAAAAACACGGGTAGGTGGTATACAATAATGGATGGACTGCCGAGTGCCGACACAGAGGTAGCTACAGCCGTGAACTACCGTACTGTGTCTGCTGCTAATATAGACTGGTTGATAATGAGATGTAGTATGTATAAAGAAGAAACAAAAAAAAAACCACGGGTAGGTGGTATACAATTATGGATGGACTGCCGAGTGCCGACACAGAGGTAGCTACAGCCGTGGACTACCGTACTGTACTGTGTCTGCTGCTAATATAGACTGGATGATAATGAGATGTAGTATGTATAAAGAAGAAAGAAAAAAAAAACCATGGGTAGGTGGTATACAATTATGGATGGACTGCCGAGTGCCGACACAGAGGTAGCTACAGCCGTGAACTACCGTACTGTGTCTGCTGCTAGTAGACTGGATGATAAATAATGATATAAAAAATATATATATCACTACTGCAGCCGGACAGGTATATATTATATAATGACGGACCTGCTGGAGTGGACACTGTCTGTCAGCAGAATGAGTTTTTTAATTTTTATAGAATAAAAAAACACCACACAAGTCACACGACGAGTGTACTTTTTCAGGCAGACATTCAATCACAATATACTATACTGGTGGTCAGTGTGGTCAGGTCACTGGTCACAGTGGTCAGTGGTCAGTCACACTGGCAGTGGCACTCTGGCAGCAAAAGTGTGCACTGTTTAATATGTACTCCTGGCTCCTGCTATAACCTATAACTGCTCCCCAGTCTCCCCCACAATTAAGCTGTGTGAGCACAGTCAGATATTATACATAGATGATGCAGCACACTGGGCTGAGCACAGATATGGTATGTGAGTGCGACTGAGTCACTGTGTATCGTTTTTTTCAGGCAGAGAACAAGAACAGAACGGATTATTAAATAATAATAAATTATAAAACTGCACTGGTGGTCAGGTCACTGGTCATCAGTCACTAGTATAACTCCTCCTAAGCTCCAGTAAGTAAATGAAGTGTCTCACTCTCACTCTCCTATCTATTTTAATTTCTAAACGGAGAGGACGCCAGCCACGTCCTCTCCCTATCAATCTCAATGCACGTGTGAAAATGGCCGCGACGCGCGGCTCCTTATATAGAATCCGAGTCTCGCGATAGAATCCGAGCCTCGCGAGAATCCGACAGCGTGATGATGACGTTCGGGCGCGCTCGGGTTAACCGAGCAAGGCGGGAAGATCCGAGTCGCTCGGACCCGTGTAAAAAAACATGAAGTTCGGGCGGGTTCGGATTCAGAGAAACCGAACCCGCTCATCTCTAGTGCGCACACAAAGGGCCCGTTCGTGTCTGTGGGCAGGCCAATGCGATTGCATCACATTGATGCGAACACCTCTGCCTGATTGACCAGCAGAGGCTTTTGTGGGGCGGTCGGGGGCAGCATCGTGGAGTTGCGGTGGCGTGGCATCGGAAACAGGGGCAAATTCAGGGTGTGGCCACGTGATGTTACACATGGCCGCTGCGAACAGGAAAATGGTGGCGGCCCAACTGAGGGGCTTTCCTTATTCAGGGGCTTTCCTTATGTGATCACAATTGAATTGCAATTGCATCGCTGACCACCATTAGCATACTGGGCGGCCTTGCCCTGTGCTGTGTGGCTCCCAGCATGCGAGTGATAGCAGTTGCAGTTTTGCTATTTTGGCAATTACAGTACAAGACAATGCAGGACAAGTGCATATTATATGAACATTACTGCATCAGTGGACATGACACTGAAATAAGCATCAGGGTGGCAGAAGCTGATTGTTAACTGCTGTTGTAGGGAGTATGTAGTAGAATATAGTATAAGGTGAGGGCCATGACTTCCTCTACAAAAACAGGGAATAAGGGAAACAGGTTTGGTAGGAAGGATGTGTGTGTGTGTTTGTGTGTGTGTGTGGGGGGGGGGGGCTAGTCAATGAAAGGAGAGGGCAGGTTGCTGAAGGTCTGGTGGGATGTGCGGTCCTGGCGTATGGCATAAATTTTGGATGTGAAGTGGGTGTCAAATTCAAAGGCAGAGAGTGTGGATGGGAGATGAGGTAGGGTGGGCCGAGGCGAGAGATGACATTGACAAAGAGATGCCAGGGGTTTGAAGGTTGGGTGGATATTAGGTTCTTGAAATAAGACTTTTTTTTAGTAAGGGAGGGGGCAGCATAAATTCGAAATGTAGGAAGTCTGCCTTAGAGCATGATTTCCTCCACTGTCTCCCTGTGGTATGTAAAGATTTTTGCAGCTATCTGGTGAATTTGGAATGCCAGGGTTGAGGTGATGATCTGCCAAGGTTAATAATGGTCACAACTGCAGCAGAATCAAGAGCAGAAGTAAGGGAGGCATTGTATAGGGAAATGACTTGTTAAGGGAAGTACAGTAGATTGAGAATAGGAGAGAGAAGTGAGTTGAACAGAGAGGAAAAGGAAATTATGTCAATAGCCTCATGTCACAATTAGTGATCATAGTCTTAGGAGGCAGAGGCGGAGAAGCAGAGAGGGAAAAGTTAAAAGAGAGCAGGTGATGGTCAGAGAGGGGGAAAGGGGAGTTGGAGTAATCAGAAATATCGAAATTGTGCGTGAAGACAAGATCAAGTGAATGCCCACTTACATGGGAGGGGAAGGAGGACCACTGGGAGATACCAAGTGATGATGTGAGGTTAGAGGCAGATGATTTTGTGGAGATATCGATTGGGATCAGGGGCATTTTAAGAGAGGAGGAGGCCCATGTGCAGTCTTCTGTTTCAGGGGCCCCCTCCTCTCTGACTGATGCACAGGTTTTAATGCTTACCACTCTGGAGTCCTCCGGCGGTGCCATCCTTCTCAGCAGCAGCAATGGAGTCTGAGAAAAGACTCTATTGCGCATGCGCAAACCTTCAGGAACACAGCGCTGTGGCCATTTTTCTAAAGATTTTGCTAATGCGCATGTGCAAAAATCTGGAAAAATGGCCACCGTGCCATTTCTCCATAGTTTTGAGCAGGCGCAATAGAGGTTGTTCCCCCTAGTGTTCAAACTCTATTACGCTGCTGAGAAGGGTTGGCTCCGACGGGGGACTCCAGAAAGGTAAGTATTAAACAAATGGGTGCGGGGTGGGCCCCCCTGGACCGTGGGGGCCCGTGTACCTCATACACACTGCACCCTTTATAGATATGCCAATGATAGGGATGTTGAAATCACTTTAGATAATAGAGGGAATGTCTGAAGAGAGGAAGTGAGTGAGACAAGACGCAAAGTTGTCAAGGATTATGCTGGGTGTGCCTGGGTGATGGTAAATGACAGCTACTCAAAGGTAAACAGGTTGGAAAAGGCATATAGCATGGACATATAGAGAATGTAAGGGGCAGGGACTGCATATCCCTGGTTACCACCACAAAAAAACACTACAGTATATATGTGTATGAAAGAGAAAGAAGGAGTGAGGACCTCACAAATTATTTTTTATGCCAAAATACCCCATGTTCTACTTTATATAAAAGGAGTGTTGGCACAATTAAGGTTCCAGTACTCACCTAAACTGCTGAAGGTCCTATGCTAGTCATGCTAGTACCTGAAGTGACTAGTGTTAAAATATACTAGCAATGACAAAATAATTAATTAAAGTGACCATATTTTGTAGATATTATTATTATTTCATTTTATTTATAGGGCGCCACAAGTGTTTCACAGCACGGTACATACGGCAGACATAAGAACAATACAGCGTACACAGAATTTAACATTACAAAAGAGATGAAAGGAAGCAAATGAGTAGTCGTCATATTACTGAGGGCAATCAGCCACTGGAAGAGACAAACAGTAATGAGCGAGAGGAGATGCAGGTATAGACATTCGCTACATAGACTGTAATTGAAGTGTGAGAGAAGAGGGTTGTGGGAACAGGAGGGAAGAGGGCCCTGCTCCAAGTAGCTAACAATCATGGGGGTGGGGGGAGACAGACAGGTGACATGAGGTGCGAGCAAGCGAAATGCAGCCTGATGGTAGGAAGAAAGCAAGGCATAGATGGCCAAGGCATGAGGTAGTGGGTTGGGAGAGTGGTCTCGAAACTAGGTTTCATGAACGGGTAGGTTTTCAGTGTCCATTTAAAGTTTTGCATGGTTGGGGAGAGTCTAATAGAGTGAGGGAGCTCATTCCAGTGAAGGGGGGCAGCACAGGTAAAATCTTGGATTCACGCATGGGATGCAGTGATCAGTGTAGAGGAGAGGTGATGGTCATTGGCCGACCGAAGTGAATATTGCAATAGTCCAGTGAGTGGATAATATCTTTAGTCGCACTCTGGGAGAGGAACGGCCTGATCTGAGCGATGTTGCGTAGCTGGAACCGACAGGATTGAGCCAGAGACTGAACGTGGGTGGTTTAGGAGAGGGAGAAGTCAAGAGTGATACCCAAGCAGTGGAGTTGGGGAACAGGGAAGATGATGGTGCTGTCAATAGTGACAATCATATTAGGGAGGGTGGAGACCCTGGATGGGCAAAGATGATGAGTTCAGTTTTGTCCATGTTAAGCTTAAGGGAGCGGAGATGGTGGAGAGGAAGCTGGATACTCGAGACAGAGGACAGAGAGGGAGTGGTCAGGAGAGGAGAGATATAGTTGTGTATCATCGGCATAGAGGTGGTATTGAAAGCTGAAGGAGGTTATGAGTGCACCCAGGGAAGAGGTGTACAGGGAGAAGAAAAGAAAGCTAACGGTCTAGAGGGTGTGGCGGAGGAAAGGATGATCAACAGTGTCAGGCAGCAGAGAGGTCCAGGAGGATGAGCAGAGAGAAGTGAACTCTGGATTTGGCCAAAAGCAGGTCATTGGTGACTTTGACAAGGGCAGTTTCAGTCGAGTGTAGGGGGCAAAAGCATTTTGAAAAGGATCAAGGATGGAGTTGTCAGAGAGGTAGCTGGTGATCTGGCTGTACACCAGTCTCTCAAGAAATTTGGATGCAAATGGGAGAAGATAGATGGGGCAGTAGCTAGCAGATGAGGAAGGGTAAAGGTTTTTGTTTTTTTAAGAATAGGTGAAACAAGGGCATATTTGAATGGCAAGGGAAAGATGCCAGTAGAGAGTGATAGGTTGAAGAGATGAGCAAGGTGGGAGCACACAGTGGAGAGAGGGAGCAAAGGGGACGGGAAGGTAGGAGGTCCAGGGGGCAGGTGGAGGGGGGAGAGGATAAGATGAGGGAGATATATCACCAAACACATGGCATTCTTTCTACATAAGAAATCATATCTGTCCCTACTGTCCAGTTCATCCCAAACCAGCTCAATGGGGTTTAAAGCCTAACATCTTGTTCTTTCCTCAAAAGTAGTACTGACATAGACTGGAGGAATGTTTTGGGTCATTATTTTGCTGCAGGATGAACCCTTGACCAGCTAGTCATAAACAGCAGGGTGTTGTATGGTGCTTCAAAATGTTGTGGCTGTACTTTTGGTTCAGGGTGCTAGTCACTCTGTGCAAATTGCCAACAAAAGAGTTGGTTTCACAAAGGTTTATTTACCATTACAATCAACAGCTTCTTTGCATGTTTTGGCCCGAAAGGGCAATTATTGTAATAGTCAAACATAGGGTTTTTGCTATTAAAAGCATTGCCCTTATATATTTAAATTTTGAACAGTAAATAAACCCTACACACTGAGGAATCATCCATTCACCTACTGGACAACGAACAAAAATCCTGCATGATAAACCAAAGATTTAATATTTAGAAATATTAGTCCATATCTTTCTTCCAGTCCTCAGTAGTCCATTGAAAGTGCTTCATAGCCCGGGCAAGCCTCTTTTTTTATTGCTGCAGAACAACTGTAAGTTCTTAACTCATTACTTGTTCCCTGAAGAATGGCTTTTTTTTACTAGCCCTGAAATTTTCATTATTTTTCACTGTTTTAACCTGAACTTTTTCTTTTAATCTCTAGCAGTTTACAATCGTAGATGTCAACCACAAACAACATGCATAGCCTTTACTATACGCTTAATATTATAGTTATAAACTCAAATTAAGTTAACAATTTGTAAGGTTATTAAAAAAAAGAACTCATGAACCAATTGCCTGTATGTCCTATTATTCTCTTTACAGATACTAATATAGATGAATTTTATGTTCAGTTGAATGACAGAAGCATACACTCATACATTACAGACAATGCGCTACATAACAAATAGTGTGCAGAATTCCAAAGCAAGATGGCACATGTTCTGAGCAGGCTTCGCAATCTATATAAACAACTCTTACCCTCCACTATCTGTACATCTCTCTCTCTTATTATTTCTTCAAAAACCATATAAGTAAATACTTGGCTCAAATGCAAGAAATTGTACAGTGAATAAAATGGAACAAAAGACTCCATTGTTTGGGGTCATTTACCTACAGCTCTCTTAGAAGTTGTTACCTGCATAGTACTGCTTCTGTAAATGATGGCTGATAATAAGCACAGTTCCAGACTAAACAAATCATATCTCTCTCTCTCTCTCTCTCTCTCTATATATATATATATATTGGAGCGGTCACCAAACTGCTAGTCGGGATACCGGATGTCACAATGCCGACGCCGGAATCCTGACTAGTGGGGAAATACCAATGCCGGAATCCCGGTGCCACAGGCTTTCCTCCCACTGTGGGTGTCCATGACACCCATAGAAGGAGAATATATTCTGTGGGGAGCGTAGCGACAGCCGGGATCCCACTGTCGGTATACTGGTGGTCGTGATCCCGGCTGACAGTTTTACGTACTGATCCCATATATATATATATATATATATATCTTTTGTTTATTTATCAACTGATAAAGCTATCATTAGGGACTTTATCATTATGTTTTTAGATCTAATTTTCTTTTTTTACAATTTAAATAGTATTTGTTCAACTTTTAAAATAAATAAAATATTGTTTAGTAACATGTTAAAAAATCAACTTTGATAATGTCGAAATTCGGAAGGTTGACTTTTTGTTTATTTTATGTTTGTGGGTGTTTTTTAATATTATTTATTTTAAGTATTTATTCATTTGTTAGTCCATTTGTTTTGTTTTTAAATAGATGAATGGAATGTCCAAGTTTGTCCTTTGGAGACTTTGGGGTCTGTTTACTAAGCCTTGGAGAGTGATAAAGTGGAGAGAGCTAAAGGTTTGAATATATTATACCCACACTTATCGTGCGGGTATAATGCTTCCTGCTAGGCCTCTTTAATGAGGCGAAGCAGGATGCAGAAGTGCTGAGATTTATTAACATCTCGGATGCCGAAGTGGGGTAGTAAAAACTCCCCCCTCCGGCGATCTCTGCGCTGGTGCCACTTCATCCCTATATCAACGATTGATACATCTTCCAGAAACTACGGACCAGTCAGTTCCTACCTGTCATTTTTCAACTACAGTCTGTAACATGGCAGTTAAGCTGATTGGCTGGTACTTTATCTCTCTTGAAAGCTTAGTAAATAGACCCTGATCTCAGCCTCAGACATAATATTTCTACTACACAGGCAGAGCTAAAAAAATAAGAGAATGTCATTGCTGGTGGAATTAACCCATCCTGGTAGATCCGGATACGTTCATGATGTAGACATGGGGCATAATTCAAGGTTGGTTGCAAAAGCAGTTAGATTTGGGTGGGTTATATTGTTTCTGTGTAGGGTAAATACTGGCTGCTTTATTTTTACACTGAAATTTAGATTTCAGTTTGAACATACCCCACCCAAATCTAACTAACTCTCTCTGCACATGTTACATCTGCCCCCCTGCAGTGCACATGGTTTTGCCCATTAGAGGAAGATTTTGCTTTTGCAATCAATCTTGAATTAGGCCGTGGGTCTGAAAATAAACATACAGAATGTCAACACCAGAATTGTTACATGGTCTGAATGTCAATATGTCTGAATAAAGGCCCTCATTCCGAGTTGATCGGTCGCAAGGCGAATTTAGCAGAGTTACACACGCTAAGCCGCCGCCTACTGGGAGTGAATCTTAGCTTCTTAAAATTGCGACCGATGTATTCGCAATAATGCGATTACTAACTACTTAGCAGTTTCAGAGTAGCTCCAGACTTACTCTGCCTGTGCGATCATTTCAGTGCTTGTCGTTCCTGGTTGACGTCACAAACACACCCAGCGTTCGCCCAGGCACTCCCACCGTTTCTCCGGCCACTCCTGCGTTTTTTCCGGAAACGGTAGCGTTTTCAGCCACACGCCCCTGAAACGCCGTGTTTCCGCCCAGTAACACCCATTTCCTGTCAATCACATTACGATCGCCGGAGCGAGGAAAAAGCCGTGAGTAAAAATACTTTCTTCATAGTAAAGTTACTTGGCGCAGTCGCAGTGCGAACATTGCGCATGCGTACTAAGCGGATTTTCACTGCGATGCGATGAAAAATACCGAGCGAACAACTCGGAATGAGGGCCAAAGGGAGATGGGAAGTGGATAACGTATAATCTAGTAAAGCTAATGGGGGTAATTCCAAGTTGATCGCCGCAGGAAATTTTTTAGCAGTTGGGCAAAACCATGTGCACGGCAGGGGAGGCAGATATAACATTTGCAGAGAGAGTTAGATTTGGGTGGGTTATTTTGTTTCTGTGCAGGGTGAATACTGGCTGCTTTATTTTTACACTGCAATTTAGATTGCAGATTGAACACACCACACCCAAATCTAACTGTCTCTGCACATGTTATATCTGCCTCCCCTGCAGTGCACATGGTTTTGCCCAACTGCTAAAAAATGTCCTGCTGCGATCAACTTGGAATTACCCCCAATGTTCTAATTTATTACGTTGTGTTTAATTAATTACAGAAAATCACCAATTTTCATCCTGAAACAAATAAAGATAGGAAATAGCAATGTACAGAAAAAGATTGTCTCTTAGTTGGCAAACTTGTAGAGAAAATACATATAAAATATACCTTTTGGGGGTCATTCCAAGTTGTTCGCTCGCAAGCTGCTTTTAGCAGCTTTACACACGCTAAGCCGCTGCCTACTGGGAGTGAATCTTAGCTTCATAAAATTGCGAACGAAAGATTCGCAATATAGCGAAAAGACATCTCTGTGCAGTTTCTGAGTAGCTCGAGACTTACTCGGCATCTGCGATCAGTTCAGTGCTTGTCGTTCCTGGTTTGACGTCATAAACACACCCAGCGTTCGCCCAGACACTCCTCCATTTCTTCAGCCACTCCCGCGTTTTTCCCAGAAACGGTAGCGTTTTTTCACACACACCCATAAAATGTCCAGTTTCCGCCCAGAAACACCCATCCTGTCAATCACATTACGATCACCAGAACGAAGAAAAAACCGTGAGTAAAATTCCTAACTGCATAGCAAATTTACTTGGCGCAGTCGCAGTGCGGACATTGCACATGCGCACTAAGCAGAAAATCGCTGCGATGCGAAAAAATTTACCGAGCGAACAACTCGGAATGACCCCCTTTATTAATATTGTTAAAATTGCCTTGAAATGTGAAAAAAATAAAAAGCGTAAAAATGAAATGAAAAATTAAATTTTTCATTCATATTTGTGCTTTTTATTTTTCACAGCCTTTGCGATCTCCAACTCCGATCCAATGAGCACGGGATCGGAATCGGAGGTAAAACACCTGCGATTTGCCACTTTTCATCCGATTTCTAGGCCCGATCCGTCGAAATCGGATGAAATTGGCCCAAATCACACAAGTGTATGGGCACCATAGGATTGGGCTGTGATTAGTATTAGTTGATAAGTGTATGAAAACCGGTCATTGAAGGACACCCCATTGCTTTGCCATGCTGGCCTCATCATCCCATATCTTTAAAATATCCCTAATTCCCATGTTATCTTTATAAGAAGTGATGTGGGATTCACACACCAACAGACCTCTTAGCCAACCTGCTGATAAAGATTAATCCAATATAGCTTTTTTGACTATGGCGCTAATAACTAATTCATCACGATGGAATCAATTTTTTTGCCGAAGAACTTAATGGATAAACTTTGTACGTGAATTTGGGTGTTCTTTCTTATCCTGAGCTAACTAACTGCTAGCTGCTCTTTTGAGCTCAGCAAAGTACCCATACGGAAGACCCAATGGACAGGAAGTGATCCAGATCATTGCATATCCTTCCTTACCCACTTGATAAAAGGCAAACAATATCAAATGGTAGATGCTAGAATCAAGTGGGCTAAGGGACCTTTTCCGTAAGGGGGAGGAGTTACGACGCAAAGGGGAGGAGTTAGGCCAGCGGGATAGTTCCTCTACTATCCACGCCACCAACTATTACCTTTAGTAATTAGGTGGTGAGCGAAGCGGAGCGGAGCGAGCCACCGTGCCCGAAGCATGGCGAGCGAAGCGAGCCCGCGAGGGTACTTTTTGGGTACCCTGTTCGCCCGTAGCTCCTCCCCCTGGTGACGTAGCTCCTCCCCTCAATACGTCACAAGGTCCCTTCAGCCACTCCGATATAGAACCAACCAATATCAAATATCCCATGAACAAACATTTTGCTGCAAGCAGAGACAGATTGTGGCTACCAATTGGCCTATGGCGGGTGCATGGGACAAGAGGTTGTGGTTACATGCCACAAGGGGTTGTGTAGGCATGCCATGAGTCATGGGGTATGCCCTCATATCACGTCCCTCTCTTTAAGTGCCTTCCCCAGTATGTAGCTGCACAACGTGACATCATGAGGTTACGTCATGCGCATGTATTTGAGAAAGCTTGCTGGCTGAGCAGAGCACAGAATGCGGAGCTGCTCAGCCAAGCTGACCAGCCCATTGCCCTTTCTGACATTTGCCAGTTAGACTGTCCGGCCATGGTTCCAATTGAGATAAAGACAATCCACCTACATACTTATCGCTCAATAACCTCATGTTTCTGATGGGTCAGTTCTGTGTTGGGAATTATGTATCTGCAGGTGTTGTTATTCAGGCACACACCAAGTGTTGGTTTACTTAAGTACAACAGGTACAGCCTTACTCAGTATTGCATACACACTGGTGATGGATTGAAGCTTTGAGCGGGGTCTTATACAGCTCACCAGCCAGGGAGTGTATGCTGCTTGCAGGTAGTGGTGCAAGCATTATTTGAACAGCTTTATATTGCAGGTCTCTGCGGAGCTAAGTGGGAGCCTTGTGATTCCGTCATGTTGCTTTTCACACAGTCTCACACAGTACTATGGGCCTAATTCAGACCTGATCGCAGCAGAAAACTTTTTTCTCTAATGGGCAAAATCATGTGCACTGCAGGGGGACAGATATAACATGTGCAGAGAGAGTTAGATTTGGGTGGGGTGTGTTCAAACTGAAAACTAAATTGCAGAGTAAAAATAAAACAGTCAGTATTTACCCTGCACTAAAACAATATAACCCACCCAAATCTATCTCTCTCTGCACATGTTATATCTGCCCCACCTGCAGTGCACATGGTTTTGCTCACTAGAGAAAAAGTTTGCTGCTGCAATCAGGTCTGAATTAGGCCCTAAGTTAGAAGCCCAAGATGGCTGAAGTCATATGGTGCAGCAATACATCAGAAAGAACGACAGACCTCCCTGGGTCCTAGTGCCCAAGCTTGTATGCACAGTGGGCAGATTGTGCAGGAGTGCACAGCTTTCTAAAAAGCTGGACATACTAATAATACCTTTGTCATGTCAGATAATTCATTGTTTTTTCAGAATAAGATACATTGACTCCTTCTCACTGAGATCATACCCATACATTGTCACCCACCATGTGCCTCATTACATTCAGTTGTACTCGCAGACCCATACTGTATACAGCCCTGTTCCTAATCTCCTGTTTCTACTAGTCCCCAATGGAGAGGGCAGGAAATCTACGATAGGATTGCCTGACACTGAAGCTATATAACTTCTTTAAAACCTCTAATCAGACAAGGTCAGCCAGCTAAAACTCTTAATGCCAGGATCAGCAACAAAGAGGTCAATCACAGCCATGAACACATTAAAAAAGAAGAAACAGAAACTTTGAAAGCAGTCCCATGACATCCAGCAAACCTCCCAATGAAGCCTATGGCCAAACCGCCCCTGGATATAATATAATATGACGGAACCAGTAACAAAAAAGAATGCTTTCCTGAAAGTTCAAGCTATAGTATGGCGTCTGTGATCTGTGAGAAAATAGATTTCTTAATGAAGTGGTAGCCAGAATTGCTTTGCAGCAGAAATGGGCTATATAGTTACATTTCCAGCTGTAGAATATCGTTTCAAATGGGAGGCTCGTCTTTAAACAATTGTAAAGTGCTTAGTGTTGTTGCTGCATCATTGTTGCTGCAGAATTTATAGTAAAGGGGAATTTGGCTAGTTTCCCAGTCTATTAAATAGCAAAGGTTTTCTTTACAGACTGCAGATTGGTTGATTTGTACATATTGGATTTAATAGGATTTTGGTACTTACCGATAAATACTTTTCTCCTAGTCCGTAGAGGATGCTGGGGACTCCAAAAGGACCATGGGGTATAGACGGGATCCGCAGGAGCTTGGGCACACTAAAAAGACTTAATCTGGGTGTGAACTGGCTCCTCCCTCTATGCCCCTCCTCCAGACCCCAGTTATAGGAACTGTGCCCAGGAGAGACGGACATTTCAAGGAAAGATTTTTGTTTTAACTAAGGGCTACCAAACTACCAGCCCACACCATAAACATACCGTACAACCGGAATAACCTCAAACCAGATAACAGTATGCATTAATGCCAGCAACAAGCTGCAACAAACCAATACACAACCCGTGTATAAACTATATTAACCAGCAAGAAAAAACACTGCAAGTAATAGTCCGCACAGGGACGGGTGCCCAGCATCCTCTACGGACTAGGAGCAAAGGATTTATCGGTAAGTACCAAAATCCTATTTTCTCTTACGTCCTAGAGGGTGCTGGGGACTCCAAAAGGACCATGGGGATTATACCAAAGCTCCAGAATGGGCGGGAGAGTGCGGACGACTCTGCAGCACCGACTGAGCAAACGCCAGGTCCTCATCGGCCAGGGTATCAAACTTATAGAACTTAGCGAACGTGTTAGAACCCGACCAAGTAGCCGCTCGGCAAAGTTGTAACGCCGAAACGCCCCGGGCAGCCGCCCAAGATGAGCCCACTTTCCTGGTAGAATGGGCTTTTACCGACTTCGGTACCGGTAGTCTGACCGAAGAATGAGCCTGCTGGATCGTACTACAAATCCAGCGTGCAATAGTCTGTTTTGAAGCGGGATGACCAATCCTGTTGGCAGCATACAAAACAAACAACGCCTCAGTCTCCCTAGTAACAGCTGTCCTAGAGACGTAGATTATTAACGCTCTTACAACATCTAGAGATTTCGGAATCGCCACCGTTTCCGTAGCCACCGGAACCACAATAGGTTGGTTAATGTGAAATGAAGAACCACCTTCGGTAGAAATTGTTGACGAGTCCTCAATTCCGCCCTATCCGAATGAAAAATCAAGTACGGGCTCTTATGAGATAAAGCCGCCAACCTCGACACCCGCCTGGCAGACGCCAGCGCCAAAAGCATAAACACCTTCCAGGTGAGAAACTTCAACTCAACCTTACGCAAAGGTTCAAACCAGGAAGACATGAGAAACCGTAAGACGACATCAAGATCTGGCGCTCAACATCCATGCCGTCAAACGCAGCCGCGGTAAGTCTGGAAACACGCATGGACCCTGCAACAACAGATCCTCTCTTAGAGGAAGCGGCCACAGATCTTCCACCAGTAAGTCCTGAAGATCCGGGTACCAGGCCCTTCTTGGCCAGTCTGGAACGACGAGAATCGCCTGAACCCTTGCTCATCGAATGATCCCCAGCACCTTTGGAATGATAGGAAGTGGAGGGAACACATACACCGACTGGAACACCCACGTAGACACCAGGGCGTCCACTGCAGTGGCTTGTGGGTCCCTTGACCTGGAACAATACCTCGGGAGCTTCTTGTTGAGCCAAGACGCCATCATGTCTATCAACGGAATTCCCCAGCGTCTTGTCACCTCTGCAAAAACCTCTTGGTGAAGAGCCCACTCTCCCGGATGGAGATCGTGTCTGCTGAGGAAATCTGCTTCCCAGTTGTCCACCCCTGGCAGGAAAACTGCTGACAGTGCGCTCACGTGTTGTTCCGCCCAGCGAAGGATCTTTGCGGCCTCCGCCATTGCCGCTCTGCTCCTCGTTCCGCCTTGCCGGTCTATATGCGCCACCGCTGTGATGTTGTCCGACTGTACCAGAACTGGTCGACCCTGAAGAAGGCTTCTTGCTTGTAGCAGGCCGTTGTAAATGGCTCTTAACTCGAGAATATTTATGTGGAGACAGGCTTCCTGGAGCGACCATTTTCCGTGGAAGTTTCTTCCTTGGGTGACTGCGTCCCAGCCCCGGAGACTTGCATCTGTTCTCAGAAGTACCCAATCCTGGATACCGAATCGACGTCCCCCTAGGAGGTGATGACCCTGTAGCCACCACAGGAGAGAAATTCTGGCTCTGGGAGATAGACTTATCTTCCGGTGAGACCCGGACCATTTGCTCAGCAAGTCCCACTGAAACAGCCGGGCGTGAAATCTGCCAAATGGTATGGTTTCGTACGCCGCAACCATCTTCCCTAGAACCCGAGTACAATGATGGATCGACACACTCGTCGGCTTCAGAAGTTCCCTGACCATCGTCTGCAGTTCCCGAGCCTTTTCTTTCCTTTTGTAAATCCGTGTCCAGAATCCTGCCCAGAAAAGGAAGCCGAGTGGTCAGAATCAACTGGGATTTCGGCAAATTGAGCACCCAACCGTGCTGTCGCAGAACCGAGAGTGACAACTCTACACTTCTCAGCAACCGTTCCTTGGATCTTGCCTTTATCAGGAGATCGTCCAAGTACGGGATAACTGAAACCCCTTGTTTGAGAAGAAGAACCATAATTTCCGCCATGACTTTGGTGAAAATCCTCGGAGCCGTGGAAAGCCCAAACGGCAACGTCTGAAATTGGTAATGAGAATTCTGTATCGCAAACCTGAGGAAAGCCTGATGCGGAGGATATATCGGCACATGTAAGTAGGCATCTTTTATGTCGATTGACGCCATAAAATCCCCCCCCCCTCCAGGCTGGCAATCACCGCTCGAAGGGATTCCATCTTGAACTTGAACACTTCCAAGTATGGATTGAGGGATTTTAGATTTAGAATTGGTCTGACTGAACCGTCCGGTTTCGGCACCACAAAGAGGCTCGAGTAGAACCCCTCCCCCCGCTGGGACGGGGGGACGGGAACAATGACCCTCTGCAGACACAATTTTTGAATCACTGCCCGGACCACCTCCCTGTCCGGAAGAACTACAGGTAATGCCGAAATGAAGAACCGGTGAGGGGGCATCTCGCGAAACTCCAGTTTGTATCCTTGAGACACAATCTCTAACACCCAAGGATCCAGGTCTGATTGAATCCAGACCTGACTGAATATCCGAAGACGGCCCCCCACCGGCCTGGACTCCCCCAGGGAAGCCCCAGCATCATGCGGTGGACTTGGTAGCAGCAGGGGAGGACTTTTGGTCCTGTGCGCCTGAGGCTGCAGGAAGTTTCTTTCCCCGTCCTCTACCATTTGAGGCGAGGAAAGATGAACCTTTCCCACGCCTGTATTTGTTGTGACGAAAGGACTGCATTTGTTGATGTGGTGCCTTTTTCTGTTGTGTGGGAACATAAGGAAGAAAAGAGGACTTACACGCAGTCGCGGTCGAGACTAGGTCCGCCAAGCCGTCCCCAAACAAGACCGTACCTTTGAAGGGTAGTGCTTCCATAGACCTCTTGGAGTCGGCATCAGCATTCCATTGATGGATCCACAGGGCCCTCCTAGCAGATATCGACATGGCATTGGTCCTTGAACCCAAGAGACAGACGTCCCTCGCCGCGTCCTTTAGGCAATCTGCAGCATCCTTAATATAACCGAGAGTTAAAAGGACATTATCTTTATCAAGAGTTTCCATGTCACTAGCAAATTCTCAGCCCATTTAGCAATAGCACTACTCACCCATACCGACGCCACAGCGGGTCTGAGCAGAGCCCCCGAATTAGCGAAAATGGACTTCAGACTCCAACTTGCGATCCGCCGGATCCTTGAGAGCTGCCGTGTCAGGAGACGGAAGCGCCACCTTCTTAGACAAACGGGATAGAGCTTTATCAACGGTTGGAGATGTCTCCCATTTTTCCCTGTCATCAGAGGGGAAAGCATACGCCATATAAATCCTCTTGGGAATCTGCCATTTCTTATCCGGCGACTCCCAAGTCTTTTCACAAAGAGTATTCATTTCATGAGAGGGGGGAAACTTTACCTCAGGTTTTTTTTTCCTTGAACAAGCAAATCCTTGTTTCCTGTACCGCAGGTTCATCAGAAATGTGTAAAACATCTTTTATAGCCACAATCATGTACTGAATACTCTTAACTAAACGTGGATGTAACGCAGCCTCAGTGAAATCGACCTTGGAATCAGAGTCCGTGTCGGTATCAGTATCCCCCACCTGAGTAAATGGCCTCTTATGGGACCCGGATGGGGTCTGTACCTGAGACAAAGCCTCCTCCATGGACTTTTTCCACACCTGCGTCTGTTACTCAGATTTATCTAACCTCTTCGATCAAGAAGCTACATTGGAATTGATCGTATTAAGAAGTGCTAGTAAGTCAGGTGTCGGCTGCGTCGACAGTGCCAATTCTAGCCCCGCATCCACACCTCCCATAACCTCCTCTGGTGAATAACATTCAGCCTCAGACATGTCGACACTTAGTACCTACACACACAACACACAGAACGTCCCAGCAAGGTGACAGGCCCACACTGCAGCCCAGAAAGAGGAGACAGAGGGAGTATGCCAGCTCACACCCCAGCGCCCATATATAGGTATAACGATATATGTACCCAGCGCTGCCTGTTTGATAAAAAAAAAACAGCACCCCACTGCGGCTCCCCTCTGGAGATGCCCCCGTTACTTGTTGTGAATCGTGGAGGTCCCGGCAGCGTCTCTCCCTCAGCCGCGTGTAGGTAGAAAATGGCGCGTGTGAGCAGCGGACCGAAGCTCCGCCCCCTTCCCGGCGGCCACGGCCCGCCAAATTCAAACTAACTAAAAATGCCGGCGGGGGTCTGTAAAGGGTGCCTAGGCACCCACTACCATAATATGCCGCCCTGAACTCCAGTAACATGCCTCCCAGGGCGCCCCCCCCCCCCAGCGCCCTGCACCCAGTGACTACCGTTGGTGATGTGTGTGGGAGCATGGAGCACAGCGTTACCGCTGTGCTTTACCTTCCGTTACTGAAGTCTTCTGCCGTCCTGAAGTCTTCTGATTTTCTCATACTCACCCGACTTCTGACTTCTGGCTTCTGTGAGGGGGTGACGGCGTGGCTCCGGGAACAAGCAGCTAGGCGCACCAAGTGATCGAACCCTCTGGAGCTAATGGTGTCCAGTAGCCGAGAAGCAGAGCCTTGAAACTCACAGAAGTAGATCTGCTTCTCTCCCCTCACTCCCACGCTGCAGGGAGCCTGTAGCCAGCAGGTCTCCCTGAAAATAAAAAACCTAACAAAAGTCTTTTCTAGAGAAACTCAGTAGAGCTCCCCTAGTGTGCATCCAGTCACTCCTGGGCACAAAGTCTAACTGGGGTCTGGAGGAGGGGCATAGAGGGAGGAGCCAGTTCACACCCACTTTAAGTCTTTTTAGTGTGCCCAAGCTCCTGCGGATCCCGTCTATACCCCATGGTCCTTTTGGAGTCCCCAGCATCCTCTAGGACGTAAGAGAAATAATATTACTACAAGCATAACTGACATATAACACTTTTTTTTTTTTTAATCTTGTATTAATATAATTTGAAACACTGTATTAGAGTTGTGGTGATGATTGTAGCTGCTTGTAATGGGGGTGGAATAAATCAGACTGAATTATGTATGTAAAGTGCCAATTAGAAAAACTGTCAGTTTTGGAATCAAGTTTTTGTTTAACCAAATTAATTTGCCACTCCATGTTTGGTGAAGTCTGTAGGCAAACATTGCCCAGTGGTGTATCTATAATCTGTGCAGGGTGTGTGGTGCACATTGCAATACCTTGCCCTCACTATGTTTATGCTTGCTTTGTCAGCTCCTGCTTATGAGCTCAGTATATCCATACTTACCTATTCTCCCTCTGGGAGACACCCAAACAAACGTCTATGGGCAGAGGCAGAACTCTGGGAGGCAACGGAGTCATCTGCCGCCGGGCTCCTGCTCTGAAGGGGGGCACCTCTTCTCCCATTCTGTGACACCACTGAATTAAGTTAATTGATAGCTGTCGTTGTCTTTTCAGTGGCCAACTTCCTCACTGGTCCCACACTACAAATCACACCGTGTTTTATTATACTGTAGATACATATTTTACAAGTATCACAGCCAGGATTAGAAACCACTACCTATTACACTGGAAGCAGACACCTTACTGATGAAGCTGTTTGCGCCTGTATAGGAAATATGAGAATTTTAACTATATGAAGATACTTCTCTGACAATTCCACATAACTTCATATAGTTAGAATTCTCATGCTTCCTGTACAGGAGCAAATAGCTCAATCAGTAAAGTGTCTGCTGTCAGTGTAACAGGTCATGTGTTCTAATCCTGGGTATGACTGCTAAGAAATGTGTGATTTAAAATAAAAGACAATTAAATGTATAAATACAGAACATTATTTTTTTTCAGAACACTCCATACACACACACACACACACACACACACACACACACACACACACACACACACACACATATATATATATATATATATATATATATATATATATATATATATATATATATATATATAAAAACACGCACACACATACATACATGTATTTATCTTAATATAGGAAATAGGGGGGCACCAATATTTATCTTGCCTTCGGGCGACTGTGATGAATTTACGCCACTGTCTATGGGGCAGATGTATTAACCTGGAGAAGGCATAAGGAAGTGATAAACCAGTGATATGTGCAAGGTGATAAACACACCAGCCAATCAGCTCCAATGTGTAAATGAATAGTTAGGAGCTGATTGGCTGTTCCATTTATCACCTTGTTCTTATCACTGGTTTATCACTTCCTTATACCTTCTCCAGGTTAATACATCTGCCCCTGTTTTACTCCTGAAATCCATTCTTTTTCTAGTGAAGTGGGCAAGATGGAATGAATAATGCCAGATATAGCAGGTCTATGGGGAGAGTACTGGGCCAATGTGAAGTGAGTCTATGAGAATGGTTTTGGCCCCAACCCCTCTTCATAGACCAGCAATATAAGGCATTATCCCATGAGGGGTCTGGCCCCGCCCACATCAGCGGGTAACAGCTTACTGACAAAAGACAATAAGTATGGTCATATCACTTCTGCAATTGATTCATATTTTTAGAGGGAAAGGGGTCTTAGCTCCAGTGCAACAGGGTGGCAGTGCACCCCATGCTGGCCCCACCCCCTGAGCGCATGACACCATGATGTCACTCAGAGGTGTGGGGCTGGCAGCACTGGGAAGTGCAGTACTGTCCAGAGCTTTCTGAGGATGCTCCAAGAGGTGTACAGACATCAAGGTTCCTTCCTGGAGCATCCAAAGGACACTCCGGCACTGTAGCAGCGATACTGGCTGCAGGACTTTGTTCCAGTAACCCTGCTAGCCAGAAGAAAGGGTCATGGGGCAGCAATAATGCTGCCTCTAGGACTCTACGCTGTGTGACAGCACCTCTCACACAATCCAAGTTACTCCCCTGGGCCAAGTATTTGCACACAGGCCCCTCATGCCTTAAAATGCACCTGTTCGGTCCCATCTTATGCTAACAAGTCTTAGGGGGACATTTAGTAAGCAGTGATAAAAGTGGAGAAGTGAGCCAGTGGAGAAGTTGCCCATGGCAACCAATCAGCTTTGACGTAACATTTATAAGTGCAAGGTGATAAAGCATCAGCCAATCAGCACCAATATGTAAATTGACAGTTAGAAGCTGATTGGTTAATGTATTATCACCTTGCACTTATCACTGCTTTATCACTTTTCCAGGCTTAATACATCTGCCCTGTAGTTCGAAATGTGTTCACAAGTCACTGTTTGTAGTTTGCCAGTCATGCATAATTTCTGCTGTTTGCAGATCACCATTTGCTATTGAGATTTGCAAATTGCATTCTCAGGCCCACATGCTGTTACGTTAAAATTAATATTTTGCCTTTTTTTCACTATTTAAATAATGAATACTTATTAATACAAATATTTCATTTAAACTATGAATGCTATGGCATGCGAAAATTGCCATTTAAGTTTGTCAGTTCATGTTAGTTGATCGCATAGTATCAGTGTTAAGCGGACTATGGGGGTCATTCCGAGTTGTTCGCTCGCAAGCTGCTTTTAGCAGCATTGCACACGCTAAGCCGCCGCCTACTGGGAGTGAATCTTAGCTTCTTAAAATTGCGAACGAAAGATTCGCATTATTGCGAAAATACATCTCTGTGCAGTTTCTGAGTAGCTCGAGACTTACTCGGCATCTGCGATCAGTTCAGTGCTTGTCGTTCCTGGTTTGACGTCACAAACACACCCAGCGTTCGCCCAGACACTCCTCCGTTTCTCCAGCCACTCCCGCGTTTTTCCCAGAAACTGTAGAGTTTTTTCACACACTCCCATAAAACGTCCAGTTTCCGCCCAGACACACCCTCTTCCTGTCAATCACATTACGATCACCAGAACGAAGAAAAAACCGTGAGTAAAATTCCTAACTGCATAGCAAATTTACTTGGCGCAGTCGCAGTGCGGACATTGCGCATGCGCACTAAGCGGAAAATCGCTGCGATGCGAAAAAATTTACTGAGCGAACAACACGGAATGACCACCTATGTGTGTATTTTGCAAGGATTCCTCATACTTGTCGGGGAATCGATATGCAGCAAAACAATCCCCGCCATTTTAAACTATAGTAACAACCAGGGGATTGCAAGAAAATTTTAGCCCGGAGCAAGCAAACAACAGTGGCCCATGAGCATGTGACTCATGATTAAAACGACAAAGACCGCTCCAGCACCCCTCTCCCCTCATACAGTATACAGTGCACAGTTGCACACACATTTGGTGGGGGTGATAACAGTCAACCTGGCAGTAATTACTCCCTCATTTCCGTTGGCCAGCCATGGTGTTCAAGAAGTGGAGGCTGTGAGGAGGAGGGGTCATCAGAGGAGGCAGGAGATGTGCAGGCTATTGCTGCACACGGCCCCTGTGAGTGGATAAGTCTGCTGTCACTGTATGCAGCTGACCTGCATGCATCTGCCCCTTAATGAAGAGAAAATTATTCTACAAGACTGCTCCTAGTGCGCAGTGGTAATAAATGATGTGATCACATCGCATTGGCTACACATGCGACCACATAAAGGCAATCTAAGCCAGCCCAAAACATTCTGCAGAGAACCAGCCCGGGGGGTGGGGGAGGGGGGAAATTTTCCCTGGCCCAGCCAACCCCCTGTTTCAACAAACCCGCTGAATTAGGGAGCACATGACAATCATCTTCACAGTCCTACCCCAAAATCTGACCAATTTTATTGTCCCAGTAAATTCAGTAACTGGATTATATATTAACTTCAATACAAGGGGAAAGCCTGGCTTAGGTGAAGAATTGCTTACACACTTAAAATATGTAATTGTAGTTATATTTCTAACATTTTGTTTGCGTCATCAGAATATAAAGCGTTCAGCTTGGCTCCTGTCGCCTCAGTTTAGTATTGACATTTTTACGGAGAATATGAAAAGTCAGGAAAACATATTAAAGATCAATTTTAAGTAAAGAAGCAATCAGCAACAAAGTATTGATGCCCAGGAAAGTAATTCCACAACCAATTGTTTATAAAAGGCGAAGAGAAAAGTAATAGATGTTATTAATAAGCCCTGCCATCAAGAATGATCCAGTCAGCCAGATCAAATCTACCGAACAGAATGGTTTTCTACTTACATAAAATCATAGAAATATATTCTGCTGGTGCGTAACGTCAATACTTCACACATGATCCATTACATATATTGTTTCTGTCATTGCATCGAAAAAATTCAGTTTTAATTCAAAATACATCAGTTTATTGTTAACATTTTGTTATTGTAAAAAAAGAAAAATCTAAAAATAAAACCTTTTACTATTTATCTCTAAAACAGTTATATAGAACCTGAGAAACTATAACTTTTGATGTCAGTTGTTCTATTATTAGGATTAACTGCTAGATTTTCTATGTAGCACTTTAGGGGTATCAAAACACAGGAACTGTAGGTTGCATTTCTGCTTAATTTTGAGTCACAGGCATAATTTTAGTTTTGCAAATTCTTCCAGCGACTTGTAGATTTGATCTGAATTCAGGTGGGATTTTTCACAAATCTTAGTTTTCATATTTTTTTGTGTATCACCCAGGGCCAGAGCAGGGCTCTATGTTACCCTGTGACAGCTCCGCCTCCTAAATGAGTTATGTCATTACTCTTTTTTTGTCGAGATGAATTGCACCTGAATGAGGAGGGGGCAGCAGTGCTTGGGGGAAGGATGATTAGAGGGTTGGAGGAGATTTTAAACTAGATGTTGGGGCGGGATTAAAAAATTTAATGGGACAATCGGAGAGGGCAGTAAGAGGGGATCTATTAAGTATAATGGGGTAGAGGGGGGGGGGGGGGAAGATAGTCAGCAAGGAATACTCCAGTAATTAAAGAAACAATATCACCAATAAAACATACAGATCAGGGAATTACTAAACTAAAGTGTATGCTTGCAAATGCAAGATGCCTAACAAGTAAAAGGTTGGAATTAGAAACAACTGCACTAAATTATCAATATGAAATCATAGGCATTACAGAGACATGGTGGGATGATTCTCATGACTGGGCAGCAAATTTGGAGGGCTATAATCTATTCAGGAGAGATGGGATTTATAAAAAGGGAGGGGGTGTTTGTCTTTATGTTAAGCCATTCTGTAAACCATATCTAAAGGAGGTTAGTTATGAAGGGATTGGCGAGAATGTGGAGTCATTATGGGCTAAGATTTCCAGTGGGGGGAAAGGTACAAAAAAGCTATTAATAGGGACATGCTACAAACCGCCAGATATTAGTGTGACTGATGAATTACAACTCTTACAATTATATCAGGCATGATACCGAAGGACTAGCGTATAGCAGAGGTAGTCCCAATATTTAAAAGGGGAATTAAAACTCATCCCGGTAACTATAGGCCAGTAAATTTGACATCTATAGCGGTGAAAATACTGGAAGGTATAATAAAGGATAGCATACAAGAGTACTTGGACACTTCCAAGGATATTAATAGGAATCAGCATGGTTTTGTGAGGGACAGGTCATGTCAAAATAACTTAATAGTTTCTACGAGAAAGTGATCGATAATATTGATCAGATCAGGGTAAAGCAGTGGGTGTAGTCTATTTGGATTTTGCTAAGGCCTTTGACACAGTGCCACATAGGAGACTCATTTTTAAATTAAGAGAGCTTAGTTTAGGAAACACTATCTGTACTTGGGTAAGTAATTTGCTGGATAACAGGGAACAGCGAGTGGTGGTTAATGGGATGTTTTCTGACTGGGCCTCAGTGCTTAGTGGAATACCGCAAGGGTCAGTGTCGGGCCACTACTCTTTAACATATTTATTATTAACCTAGAAGCGGGTCTGGAAAGCACAGTGTCAATTTTCGCAGATGATACTAAATTGTGTAGAGTAATTAATTAAGACAAGCATGTTGAGCCTCTACAGAATGACTTATTTAAACTGGAGGGTTGGGCAGACAAATGAAGAATGACGTTCAATATAGAAAAATTTAAAGTTATGCACCTTGGGACTAAGAACAATCGGGCAACCTATAAATTAAATGGGGAACATGTAGAGGAAATGATAGTTGAAAAAGATTTGGGGTGCTCATTGATAATAGACTTAGTAGCAGTTCCCAATGTCAAAGTTCAGCATCAAAAGCAAATAAGGTGTTAGTATGCATAAAACGGGGAATTGAGACAAGGGATGAGAGTGTAATCCTGCCACTGTACAAATCATTGGTACGGCCAAACCTTGAATATTGTGTACAGTTCTGGGCACCACATTTAAAAAAAGATAATATGTAACTTGAAAGGGTTCAGAGGCGAGCCACTAAACTGATCAAGGGGTTAGAGGCGCTGGATTTTTAGGAAAGGCTTACTAGGTTAGACATGTTTACACTCGAAAAGAGGCGGCTGAGAGGGGATATTATTAATATTTATAAATATATAAAGGAGCAATACAAGGATTTATCAGGCGATTTGTTTATCGAAAAATCGCTACACAGGACACGTGGACACCTTCTGTGGTTAGAGAAAAGAACATTTCACACCCAACGGAGGAAAGGGTACTTCAAGTAAGGGCAGTACAAATGTGGAATTCTCTGTCAGAGAAGGTAGTAATGGTGGACTCAGTAAATATGTTTAAAAATGGATTAGATAAATTCCAAGCTGAAAGAAATATCCAAGGATACAGCATTTAAAGGAAGAAAATTTTTATGAAAGGCATGACTTATAGTTGTAATTTAGACTTAAAAATATAACGTCATCTGGCCCTTATAGTTAAAATAGTTATATACAGATTAGTGTATGAATTATAATACAGGTTGAACTTGATGGCCATTTTGTCTTTTTTCAACTTCATTAAGTATGTTACTCCTACGGGGCGGGACCTCTGCCTCTTGGAAGTAGAGCTCCATAGGCTGCAGGGCACTCCAGGCTGCTCTGCAGTAGCGCTACTGGCTGCTGGGTGTCATTCTAGGCACCCTGCAAGCTGCACACCGATGCCTTGTGGGAGCAATGGTACCATGCACCAGGCCCTGTGCAGCAGCACCACTCATACACGCTTAGTTATGGCCCTGGTATCATCTTACACTTTTGTGTAGCAACATGCACAAGCAAGTCACTGAGAGCTCGAGTGGAAGTAATGGGTAATGGATTACTATGGTTTACATAAAACTCCAATGGTGGGTGGACTGCACATGTAGAGAATGGCTCTTGGTGTCACTGTCAGGTACAGAAGGTGATGCCCGATCTCTTGGAGGACCTGAAGTCTGTCGCAGTCACCTTGAACACATAGGGGCCCTTTTATAAATAAATATTTGCGGCTTACTCCCCAAAAACATCAATTTTCCATGCATTATGGAGTAATTGCAGTAGATGTCTTCTACAGTCCCTCCATTTACGACAACAGCCGCAACCCGTATAGGGGGATTTTACAAAGCTCTGAAATGCAGAGCATTCCTGAACTTGGCCCCCATATAAAGATGGACACTACTCTTGTCATCATAAAGCCGGTGTACGTCCTCCCCATGCCACCCATCGTACTGGGCACTCTCCACCTCCATCCACTGCTGCCGTGCCTGAGAAGCCCCGTCAGCAGACGCGCTAATGCGGACTAGGGATGGACATCGATGGTCGATGTTTCCGAACCATCGATGTTTTCGTTTCGATGGTAGTGTTTTTAGCATTTAATGGTGCCCTCCCGATGTTTTTCACCATCGAATGATAGTCATTCGATGGTCTTCCGATGGTGGCTTGTTTTTTTTCTAAATCCAAATAGCTATGCCTCCCCTTGCTGCTGTGTCTAACAGGGAAACTTCCTAAGTCCGTTGGAGGCTGTCTGTTTCAGACATGATCCTGCTCAGACAGTCCCCTCACCCCCTCCCCTCTCTAGGCTGCTGCTAGGCAACAGGGCCCACTGCAAGCTCTGATTGGCTGTCACTGACTCAGAGAGCCAATCAGATCCCAGACCTTACCCTGCAGCAGCAGAAGCCACAGACACTCGGAGCTCAGGAGGATTCAGAGGAGACACTCACTGATATTTATATCACCCCAGCTATACACCACCATTGATCAGGGGGAATAATTTAGGAGGGCTATGGACAAAGTCCTTGCTTGAGTATGTTTTGGACTGTGGGAAAAACCGAGAAAACACAAAAAACATGGAAAGAACATACAAACTCCACACCATAATCATCGGAATTGGTCCCATGTGAGACAGCAAAGCAAACCGTGCACTGAGCAAGTTGCCATCCACATTATTGTAAGAAATTCCCAGCCGGTACGCCGTACCGCCGGGTCGTCCAAAATACTGCATTCCGCTGGCTTCGTTCTGTGTGAGGGGAGGAGAGCGCAGCGCAGTGCCTCTCCTGCCCCTCAATTCTCTTGGATGCCCAGTCTCACTATCCATCGGTGGCGGCGCGGTCAATCTGAATAAGGCACCGGTTTACTAGCCAATCAGAGATCATGGACCGGCAGCCGCAGCTCCTGATTGGCTGCCGGTCCGCGAGCTCTGATTGGCTAACGAACCGGCGCATCATTTCAGATTGACCCCGCCACCGTTGGAGAGTGAGACCGGGCATCAAAGAGAATTGAGGGGCAAGAGAGACGCTATGCTGCGCTCTCCTCCCCTCACATAGAAGAAACAGAGCCAGTGGTAAGGGGTGGGGGGGCAATGAGCGCACAGTGGGACAATGTATATCTGCCACAGGGGGGCATTCTATATCTGACACAGTGGGGGCATTGTATATCTGACACAGTGGGGGCATTGTATATCTGGCACTGTGGGGGAATTGTATATCTGGCACTGTGGGGGCATTGTATATCTGGCACAGTGGGGGCAATGTATATCTGGCACTGTGGGGGCATTGTATATCTGGCACAGTGGGGGCAATGTATATCTGGCACAGTGGGGTCAATGTATATCTGGCACTGTGGGGGAATTGTATATCTGGCACTGTGGGGGCATTGTATATCTGGCACTGTGGGGGCAATGTATATCTGGCACTGTGGGGGCATTGTATATCTGGCACTGTGGGGGCATTGCATATCTGGCACTGTGGGGGCATTGCATATCTGGCACTGTGGGGGCATTGTATATCTGGCACAGTGGGGGCAATGTATATCTGGCACTGTGGGGGCATTGTATATCTGGCACTGTGGGGGCATTGTATAGCTGGCACAGTGGGGGCAAAGTATCTCTGGCACTGTGGGGGCATTGTATATCTGGCACAGTGGGGGCATTGTATATTTGGCACTGAGGGGGCAATGTTACTTCATCATTGGGCATTGTGTGTGTATATTATATATGTATATTATACACACAATGTCCAGTGATAAAGTAATATGTTGCTCAGAGTCTGGTCCTGCCCCCGATCTCAATTCCCACATTGCAAACGAAAATACAGGCTTTTGCGCATGAACTAGTCATATAACTAGTTTTCACCATCGAATACTTTTGATGTGATGGTTAGTAACCATTGCATCGAAAGTTTCAATGGTGGAACATTGCCATCATATGATGGTTTGCTTTCGATGTCCATCACTAATGCGGACTTGCCGTCTCCTCTTCCGGTACATCTAAAGAAGGGGAACTTGCAGCCGCCCGGAGCATCTTTGTCTGCATTGCCATCGACGGGAACCAGCGCTAATACCAACAATGAGTGAGAGTTACTCCAACTAACAGGGGTGAGCATAATGTACCCACCGTTACAACTTTTTTCCAAATTGGGACTTGCTAATCATAGCACACAAGCATACTAATTCTGGACAACACCAGCATAAAACCTTTTAAATGGACCGCAACATTGGTTAACAAAATCTAGCTACTATAGCTGATTATACCAATAACATCATGCTTATTTACTGCTACTTTCTATTGTTTGAGTACTAATTTAATATGCATTAATGTTATTTTATATGTATAATAAATTTGAGCATTTCATAAACGCTCCTTAATTGTTTGGTTCTACAAACATATTCTACATATATTCTGCTAACAGGCATCCAGATTGCCCTTAGGAGCTGCTAGATTAAATATTACTAAATTTTAATGATTGTCTATATATAGGTGCTTTTAATCTTACATATATATATATATATATATATATATACTGGAAAGTGTTTAGCGCCCAATCTTATCAGGGTAAATTATTCCCTGTATTCTTGCTGTACAACTGTATCATGCCAGGTGAGCCAAATGCTTACAAAGCACAAAAAATGTCTTCATGGTGGAGAAATGAGGTATGAGAGAGGTCACAGAAATGTTGATGAGACTCACAGCACCACACTCCATGCAACTGCCATCTGGGCGTTCTTCTCTAACATCTCCCTGGTGAATGGGACAGTTCTAAACCAACTGGAGCCTTTTACATGTTTCCCTTTACAACAAATTAACATATCTCAGGATAATACTTTAACCATATCAGCCTCAGAGCCCCTTTATATGCCTCAATATTCTGTCATGCCCCTTTATATGCTAGACCAGAGCCCTCTCATGTTCCTTTATGCTAACCTCCTCATATGCCCCTTTACTGTATATGCCAGCAAAGAGTCCTCTCATGTTCCATTCTGATAGCCCAGAGCCTCCCTCCTGCTTCTACAGTATGTCTAGCCCAGAGCTCCCATATGCTCCTTTATGTGTCAACCCAGAGCCCTTAATATGTCTCGTTGCCCCTACTGTATTGCAAAATCTCTCTATCAAATTTTGACTCATGTCCATTACAATAACTTGCTGTCTCGTAGTTTCGGGTGGTAACCCTACATGTGGTTTGTCTTGCATTCAATGGCTAATGGGTCGGAAATGCCAAACTTTGTATGAACTGACCACATATTTGAGATTCTACCTAGATATCCTTACATTCCAATTTTATGCCTATAAAACAAAGACCCAGCAACATGTGAAGCAGGAGTAGGTCTGGATATCTGAGCCAAGAAGCTGTGAGGTTCCTTTAGTCACATGAAACATGATTATTAACAGGAGCATGAGAGGCCGGCTTACACCTTTTCACATTACATTGCATTTACATTTTTTTTCAGGGAATAATAAAATATATACTGTATATAGGGCCTTATTCAATTCTGATTGCAGCTGCGATGCAATCACATTCTCCCAGTTTTTGGGCTATTGCACACAAGGAGGGCCCGTTCTGCATGTGCACGGCCCGGGAGATGCAATCTCATCTCATGGATGTGAACGTCAGGAATTGATGTGATTGACATGGAGAAGCATTCGTTGGACAGCGGCGCAGCATTGCAGAGGAGTGGCGACGGGAACGCGGAAAGGTCTGGGCTGTTTTCAGGGCTGCCGTGTTACGTCACACACGTCCACTTCGAGAAAAAAACATGACAGCTACCCATATTTTGGCAGATCTGCGATGCAATTGCATCGCTGGCGGCAGTTAGCATGCTGGGCAGCCTTGCCCTGTGAGGGCGGCCTCCAGCATCTAGTCATGAGAGGGCTTGTGTATCACCACAAATGCCCATATTTCTGTGGGATCAGCTTCTTCCAAGTGAGAAGAAAACAAGACCTGCACATTCTACACTTGCAATAGTAATTTGGAACTCTGGATTTCATAGCTCCAAGGGGAGAAGTAGAAGTGCGGGCTTCCCCAGCTTACCCAGAGACAGAAGGAAGTCAGAAGTAGGACTGCTACACAGGCACTGATGCATGTTAGGGGCCAACGAGTAGGATGCAGTTTTGTAGTGCCACGGACTGTGGACGTTGGCTGTGCCAGGAGAGGCAGATAGTGGCAACAGGCCGTTGTAGCAGAATAGTTATTGAGCATGGGAAGTGCTTGGACCTTTTATGTTCATTTGTTTATTTTCTGTATGTACCTGTGCGATCAGGACCAAGCCTGTATATGCTATGTCCAGTGTCTGATGCCAGTACAGATACTGTTTTTAACCAGAAAACCTTATATATATATATATATATATATATACACGTCTAGTAGGCTGCACACTACATCAACACTCTCAGGCGCAGGTAAGTATACAACGTTTCAAAGTTTTATTCCCACTTCTTCATCAGGTTACAAAAACAAACAGGGACAAACATACATTTATACCAGCCATCTCCACACCACATGATACTGCTGCAGCGCAGAGTCCCCAGCATGAAGACGCCCACAGATGACGTCATTATCCGGCGGCCGGCGCCATGGCTACAAAATAAAACAAAGTGACTTTGCTGTAAACAAAGAAGTATACAAGAGCACTAATACTGGACATAAACACATACTCAAACACTTCATATAAATGAAATATTACATGATACACTATAGACACAATGCTACAGAACTAGTCACTCACTGCACACAGCCTGTTATAAGTGCCACGGCTTCTAGTTACCATGGCAACCGCAGCCACATATGTGTGTTAAGGAATAATCCCTAACACCTTTCCTTAAGCAGAACAACTGTGCAGTCTGACTGATCAAATTATACCTTACTAGGGTAAAAGATTTAAACAAATAATAATCACGTATCACTTGATGTTATTTACAATTACTTAGCTGTACACAATACATGACAGATAGACCATAAAATCAATAGTAATACCAAGAAGCAATTATAAAAAGCTATGTAACCCCAACGTCTCATTGAGACCATTGGGGGCCATAGTCCCCAACTGAAAAATCCAATTAGACTCACACCTCAGTAGCCTGAAGGCCCTATCACCTCCACGTAAATTTAATGGCACATGATCTATGATAATAGGCCCTCATTCCGAGTCGTTCGCTCGGTAATTTTCATCGCATCGCAGTGAAATTCCGCTTAGTACGCATGCGCAATATTCGCACTGCGACTGCGCCAAGTAATTTAACAATGAAGATAGTATTTTTACTCACGGCTTTTTCTTCACTCCGGCGATCGTAGTGTGATTGACAGGAAATGGGTGTTACTGGGCGGAAACACGGCGTTTCAGGGGCGTGTGGTTAAAAACGCTACCGTTTCCGGAAAAAACGCAGGAGTGGCCGGAGAAACGGAGGAGTGTCTGGGCGAACGCTGGGTGTGTTTATGACGTCAAACCAGGAACGACAAGCACTGAACTGATCGCAGATGCCGAGTAAGTCTGAAGCTACTCTGAAACTGCTAAGTAGTTTGTAATCGCAATATTGCGAATACATCGGTCGCAATTTTAAGAAGCTAAGATTCACTCCCAGTAGGCGGCGGCTTAGCGTGTGTAACTCTGCTAAAATCTCCTTGCGAGCGATCAACTCGGAATGAGGGCCATATAACGTAAACAGGCTAGGCTATGACCATCCTGAGCGAAGTGCCTGGCAACGGGCTGTTCGCTCTGTCTAGATGCAAGAGCTGCTTTAATGGAAGAATGATGTGTAGCAATATGTTCCCGCAGTGTTCGCTCAGTCTTGCCAACATAGCACAAGCCGCATGGACAGGTAATCAAATATAATATATTCGTAGTAGTGCATGTCACCTTGTGTCGGATGTGATACTTCCTACCACTATGAGGATGGCAAAAATAAGAACCAGCTGTCAAGGCTCTACAAGTAGTACAATTCAAACAGCGGTAGCAGCCCGCCTTCCTCCCAAGGAAACCAATCTGTTCACTCTGGGTATGCTGTATGTTAGTTATATCTGTTCGCATAACCCAGTCCCTGATATTTTTCCCCTGGTGTAGCATGGCATAATTGAAGTATGTGCCAACCCAAGATTAGGGTCAGAAGTCACAACAGGCCACCATTTTTGGCCACTCTGCTTATGCCATCACTGGCTACACTGCAGTGATTCACCCATGGCATACGTTCTCCTTGTTCATTCCTGACCTTTTTAGATAATAACTTGCTCCTCGCCTGTTTCAGGGCCTTAGTGTCAGGAATCTGCATTCTCCATCGCATCACTTACTGTGGAACTACAGGTTCCAGCAGTTCAGTTCAGTTCCAGTTCCAGTTTTCAGTCAACTGCAGCCTGGAGTACACAGTGCTTCTAGTTAACAGCATTTACTCCCGGTGCACTACTGAGCCCAGCCAGCAATCAGCAGAGCATTGCAGAATTACTCTCCTGATGAATCATTAGCTTCAGCTAACTCACAGCTGATCTGAACACCCAGGGGCGGATTGGGAACAAAAAGCGGCCCTGGAAAAATTTGTACTAGTGGCCCCACATGGGCAGCACCAGAGGTGTAAGGTCTAGCCATGGACCATGGCAGCAGCACCCTCCCCCCAAGACTTTCCAGATAGTGGTCATGTCCAGCATCAAGGGGGAAGTTAAAAAGAAATAAAATTAAGTATTATGAGCACATTATATGATACACCTTTAGAATTTAGTAAACTATATCATTCTTTAGAAAGATATATTTTCTTGCTTATTACTCCAACCGTATCCCAATCACTATTCACTCAATCTTATATGTCAGCCAAGCAGGCAGACAGAGCATACACTAGATTATCTGCAATAACAGGCTAAGTGGCAGTAATTTTCATATATGCAAATTATTTTGCATCTTATTCATTATGTCTATAAAAAGGACCACATGTCCTCAAACAAAACAGGCCCCACAGGTGCGTCGGCCCACCGGGAATCTTCCCTGTAAACCCTATGGCCAATCCGCCTCTGTGAACACCCAATCCAGCGGGGTGTGTTCTTACAGAGACACAACATCCAATCATCACAGACCAAGGGGTATAAACTCCAGTTCCTGGCTCAGTCTCATCGCCTTGGGCAACGCGTCACATCCTTTGAACAGGCGGCTCCTGTCTTCAGTCTTCTGTCTGCAGAGATTCCCCAGTGTATTGGACCTGTGGAACTACAGGTTCCAGCAGTTCCATTCCAGTTCCGTTTCCAGTTCCAGTTTGCAATCCCCTGTTTCCAGCGATCTCCTATTTCTGGCATTTCCAAGTTGTTTCCCTGTTCCAGTGTTCCTGTGGAACTACAAGTACCAGCATCCATTCCAGCTTTCCTACGAGTCACATTCGGAGTACAAGTTCTCCTGGTTCCTGTGTTCATGTTTCCAGTGGTTTCCTTGTTGTCATTCTTCAGTCTTCAGTTTGCTATGAACTCCAGCCACAGTTTGCCACAACAACTTGCAGTAAGAGACTTTCTTCAGGTGTTCTTCCATTACTCAGCCTGTGCACCCAGGGCCGGCGCTACCACTAGGCAGCTTTAGGTAGCTGCCTAGAGCGGCAGCCACTGGAGGGCGGCACTGATCCACTTAACAAAAAAACACAGTAGGATGTCTCGTCGGAGAAACATCAAGACATCCTTCCATTTAGATAATGCCGGCAGCAGCCGCAGGACGCTGGACTTATCAACCCTCCCTCACCCCCCACCCTCCACCCCTCTCCAACCCCTTCCCCACAGGCTAGCATTGCTTTTCATGCACAATGAAGTCGCCTTCTCAGCTCCGCTATTTAAGCCCCGCCCTCTCGACATTTGGCTCCGCCCCTTTCTACAGACCAGGACACACTGCAAGGGGGCAGGGCTTCATTGATTTAGGCCATAGGTACTCAAACTCGGTCCTCAGGACCCCACACAGTGCATGTTTTGCAGGTAACCCAGCAGGTGCACAGGTGAATTAATTACTCACTGACACATTTTAAAAGATCCGCAGGTGGAACTAATTATCTCACTTGCGATTCTGTGAGGTTACCTGCAAAATATGCACTGTGTGAGGTCCTGAGGACCGAGTTTGAGAACCACTGATTTAGGCACTCGGCCGGCTCCTGTTCCAGTCAGTGAAGTGAACTACTGTGCTAGGCTTTTCGCTGTGCTGCTCCTGCTGCTGACCTCAGTGGTAAGTGAAGCATGAAGGAAGGGGTGTGTGTGTACAGTTTAGATACATAATGTGTCTGACTTGTAATTATTGCTGCCAGTGTACTTATGGGGGTATATATATATGTGTGTGTGTGTGTATATATATATATATATATATATATATATATATATATATTACAAACACTAACAAACCCCGTATATAGAGGGTTACCTCAGTCTCTGCAGATCTCCAACCCATCTCCAATTCTGCACGAATTCTGCATTTCCCCTGCACACAGAGCCGTAACTACGTGTGTGCCAGGTGTACCTGGCACACATCGCAGTCGCCCTGAGGGCGCAACTGCCCGCTTTCCCTGAAATCATAAGCAGCTTGTAAAGAGTCAAACTGACTCATTACAAGCCGCCTGTGTGAGTGTGCTGCCGCCGGAGAGGAGCAGCTCCGGAGGCAGGGGAGAAGGAGGAGGAGGGAGCCGCAGCAGCGTTATGTAATTGGTGGCAGCGCCGCTGCAGCTGTCCCTCTCCTTCCACATAGGCTGGCTGCCACCGCAGTGAATGCTGTGATGTACTTCCCTTATCCCAGCATTCACAGCAGCAGCGGTCAGCCAATGCGGAAGGAGAGGGACAGCTGCATGCGGCGCTGCCACCAATTACATAGCGCTGCTGCGGCTCCGAAGTCCCCCTCCCTCCTCCTTCTCCCCTGCCTCCGAAGCTGCCAGCACCGAGGAACCTGACTGCCTGAGCCAGCGGAGAGATGGTAAGTATCTATCTAATGTGTAAAAAGGGGGATGCTGTCTGCCGTATTGTGTAAAAAGGGAGACGCTGTCTGCCGTAATGTGTAAAAAGGGGGATGCTGTCTGCCGTATTGTGTAAAAAGGGGGATGCTGTCTGCCGTATTGTGTAAAAAGGGGGATGCTGTCTGCCGTATTGTGTAAAAAGGGGGATGCTGTCTGCCGTATTGTGTAAAAAGGGGGATGCTGTCTGCCGTAATGTGTAAAAATGGGGACGCTGTCTGCCGTAATTAATGTGTAAAACGGGCGACGCTGTCTGCTGTAATATGTAATAAGGGGACACTGTCTGCCATAATGTGTAATAAGGGGATGCTGTCTGCCGTAATGTGTAATAAGGGGGACTAATGTGTAATTTAAGGGGATGCTGCCTGCCGTAACGTGTAAAAAGGGGGGCGCTGTCTACCGTAATGTGTAAAAACGTGACTCTGCCGTAATGTGTAAAAAGGGGAATCTGTCCGCCGTAATGTGTAAAAGGGACTCTACATGGTGTAGTGGCGCTACTGTGTGGCGTAATTTGAATAATGGAGACTACTGTGCACCGTAATATGAATTGGTATTATTTTGTAGCCACACCCCTTCCCCATGAAGCCACGCCCCTACATATTTTTCTGCATGCCTGTGGCGCGCACTGCCCTTATATTACGTAAGGGGTGCGCCAATGCTGTTTTTTGCACACAGCGCTAAAATGTCTAGTTACGGCACTGCCTGCATATATGACTAAACTGCCAGCCTGGCTCTAGGTGCTGGTCACAGCGTGGATACAGCATCGGCACTGACAGTCACATGACTGTCGTGTGCTGTGATGTCACCTGCCCGTACAGTTACCTGTTCTCGGGTGGATCCTTGCTGGCTGTAGTCTCTCCATTCCCTCCTGGTCAGCAATGAATTATCCCACCCCTTTTGTTTCTGGTGATGTCACCACATTTGACAACTGCAGCTATAGATAATGAGAGTTTTGTGAAGCCTGTATTAATACACGTAACTGACTGACATGCCTATGCCCAGCTAGCAGAGGGACCACAAGTATCCATCAGTAGAGGTACTACAAGTCCCAGCACACATTGTACTCAGTGTACTGTATTGCAATCCCAAAGGTGTTGTCTGTATGGTATGGTGGTCACTGATACGGGTGGTCTTCAGTATGCCGACTGACGGGATCCCGGCGCACAGTATACCGGCGCCGGGATCCCGACAGCCGGCATACCGACACTTATTCTCCTTCGTGGGGGTCCACGACCCCCGTGGAGGGAGAATAAAATAGTGTGGCGCGCGTAGCGCGGCGAGCCCGCAAGGGGCTCATTTGCACTCTCCACACTGTCGGTAAGCCGGCGGTCGGGTTCCCGGCGCCGGTATGCTGGTCGCCGGGAGCCCGACCGCCGGCATATCGTAGTGAACCCACTGATACTGTGTGCAGTCTGTGCAATATGGCAGATGATAGAATGTTCTCTGGGGGTAATTCTGAACTGATCACTTGCTGTGCGTTTTCGCACAGTGGGAGATCAGGTCCAAACTGCGTATGCACCGCAATACGCAGGCGCGTCGGACAGCTACAACGGGCATCTCTGGTCCATTCGCACAGGCATACGCAAGTTGATTGACAGGAAGAGGCCGTCTGGAAGAGTAAGTCCTGGGCTGCACAGAGCTGCACAAACTGATTTTTAGCAACTCTGCAACACATGCGATCGCACACTTGCACAGCGAAAAATACACTCCCCCTGTAGGCGGCGACTATCTAATCGCAGGGCTGCAAAAATCACTGCCCAACGATCAGGTCTGAATTACCCCCTCTGTGCGGTATGGCAATGACTGGCATGCTGTGTATGTGGTATTGTAGTCATTGTGACAGTGAATGTGCAGTATTGCGGTCACTGCAGTGATGTCAGTATTGTATGGTCTGTCACTGCATTGATGCCTATAATCATGGGTGTAACTATTGTGGGTGCAAGGGGTGCCATTGTTATGGGGCACAGAGGCTTAGGGAGGCCTGGACCCAAGTTATAAAGTTGCTTAGCAATTTCCCTAGTTACGGCAGCTCAGTAATTGGGTCTGATCCATTCCCAGCCTGAGCTTTGTGACACTGTCAGTGAGAGCAGTGTGTAATGGATGTTATAATGGTAGAGGGGGCACTGTAATGTGACATAATATGAACTGAGGGTACTGTAATGTGGCATAATCTGATCTGCTCAACATAATGAGCAAAGAGGATCGGTACGGGATCCCGGCGGTCAGGAGACAGGTGGAATCCCAGCATGCTCGCTGCGCTTGCCACTCATCGGCTCCGGTGGCGACCTTTGGCCACACTATTATATTCCCTCTTGGGTGGTGACGTGGACCACCACCCAAGGGTGAATTCCGGGCTTGTGTCGGTATTCCGCCGAGTGTTGGGATTCTGACATCAGTATCCTGACCATGGGATCCCAACAGTCGGAATGTTAACCGCATTCCGAGCAAAGAACCCTCCCACCCCCCCCCCCCAACTATAGTACAGTCCATATGCTGTATATCTGTGTATATCTCCTGCCTGTGATGTCCCTCTTTCCTACAATACAGCCTACATGGGGTCCCCGCAAAAGTCGTGCTTAGTGTTTTTTCTTTTTTTTGAAGGTGGCGTTCTCTATTTAACAATATCAGCTGGGGAACTTCTAAGATGCCACCTCCACATTTTCACCTGAGGGGGAGGAGTGGGGGGAGAGTGTGCAGATTTTTTGCCTAGGGTGCCGAGAAACCTTGCACCGGCCCTGTGTGCACCTGATTACCAGCATCTAGCATTGTGCATTGCATTTAGCACTTAACAACTTGCTGTGTTAGAACTGTCTCCTGCTAGGGCCTTGCTTGGCTTAAAGACGTGTGCTTCTACAGAGACTGTGTGCTTTGATTGCTATTTGTTATATATCAGAGTTTCGTTTGCTGCATCTGATTTCATTATTGCCTTATCATTTATATCAAGTTACAAGTTCATCTTCATTGCTCATTTGTTACCAGTGACTTTTGAATATCGGATTAAGTTATTATTCATTGTTCCTGTCATCCGTTATCCCTGTGTGATAATAAATATCAAGCGCACTTGCGCGGAACTATTCGTCAGCCTTCCCGTTTCCTCTATCACTCCTACACTGACCCACTAGTGCCCCCTCCGGGGACAGACAAAGTTACAGAATCCTGACAGTTTGTCCAAGGCCCATGGACCCGGATGGTGGTCAGAGTGTGGGGTCAGGGTCACTCCAAAGTTTGGTGTCACGACTCAATGATCAAGAGTAAAGTATCAATGGACCTAACCCGGTTCCAGCCGTCGGTCCAAAGACTCCACTGGTTCCAGGCAGCCTGAGTAGCTCTGTTTCCAATGATGGGCTACCTTCTTCGGTTCCAGCCGATTCCAGTAAGACTCCACCGGTTCCAGCCGGTTCAAGCTCTTCCGGACCCAATCCGGTCCCATCCGTCAGTCCGGATCAGCCTCCTTCGGTTCCAGCCGATTCCAGTAAGCCTCCTTCGGTTCCAGCCGATTCTAGTAAGACTCCACCGGTTCCAGTCAGTTCAAGCTCTTCCGGACCCAATCCGGTTCCATCCGTCTGTCCGGATCAGCCTCCTTCGGTTCCAGCCGATTCCAGTAAGCCTCCTTTGGTTCCAGTCGATTCCAGCATCCTCGGATCAAATCCGGTCCTATCCGTCAGTCCGAGGACTCCTCCGGTTCCAGCCGGTTCAAGCTTTTCTGGACCCAATCCGGTCCCATCCGTCTGTAGGATCAGCCTCCTTCGGTTCCAGCCGATTCCAGTAAGCCTCCTTCGGTTCCAGCCGATTCCAGCATCTTCGGACCAAATCCGGTCCTATCCGTCAGTCCGAAGACTCCTCCGGTTCCAGCCGGTTCAAGCTCTTCCGGACCCAATCCGATCCCATCCGTCTGTCCGGATCAGCCTCCTTCGGTTCCAGCCGATTCCAGCATCTTCGGATCAAATCCAGTCCTATCCGTCAGTCCGAAGACTCCTCTGGTTCCAGCCGGTTCAAGCTTTTCTGGACCCAATCCGGTCCCATCCGTCTGTCCAGATCAGCCTCCTTCAGTTCAAGTCAATTCAAGTAGTCCTGGACAAATCCCTGTTCCATCCGTTTGTCCAGAGTTGCCGTCGGTTCCTACCGATTCCAGTTCCTCCGAACCCGGTGTGGTTCTCTCCAGTGTTTCAAGTAAGCAACTCCTGTCGCTATGTCCAGAGTCCACAGTTCTTGCAGATATTGCAGTTGCCTCAACCCAGATGGAGGCTCTAAGTATCTCACCCCGAGATGAAGTTTCTAGTGTTCAGTCAACTTCACCTGGGAACTCCCATCAGTCAAATCTGGAGATGACGTCCTCTCTCCATCCTAGAATATTTCAAGTTTATTCTACTCCTGCTTATGAATGCTTATTCCAGTCCTCTACTCTCAAGTGTCCTACATTGTCTTCTGAGACTTCAATTGACATTCAGCCTTCCAAATTCCAGCGTGGGTGTTCGGTGCCCACCCATAAAAGGGGGGGTACTGTCAGGAATCTGCATTCTCCATTGCATCACTTTCTGTGGAACTACAGGTTCCAGCAGTTCAGTTCAGTTCCAGTTTTCAGTCTACTGCAGCCTGGAGTACACAGTGCTTCTAGTTAACAGCATTTACTCCCGGTGCACTACTGAGCCCAGCCAGCAATTAGCAGAGAATGCAGAATTACTCTCCTTATGAATCATTAGCTTCAGCTAACTCACAGCTGATCTGAACACCCAATCCAGCGGGGTGTGTTCTTACAGAGATGCAACATCCAATCATCACAGACCAAGAGGTATAAACTCCAGTTCCTGGCTCAGTCTCATCGCCTTGGGCAACGCGTCACATCCTTTGAACAGGCGTCTCCTGTCTTCAGTCCTCTGTCTGCAGAGATTCCCCAGTGTATTGGACCTGTGGAACTACAGGTTCCAGCAGTTCCATTCCAGTTCCGTTTCCAGTTCCAGTCTGCAATCCCCTGTTTCCAGCGATCTCCTATTTCTGGCATTTCCAAGTTGTTTCCCTGTTCCAGTGTTCCTGTGGAACTACAAGTACCAGCATCCATTCCAGCTTTCCTACGAGTCACATTCGGTGTACAGGTTCTCCTGGTTCCTGTGTTCCTGTTTCCAGTGGTTTCCTTGTTGTCATTCTTCAGTCTTCAGTTTGCTATGAACTCCAGCCACAGTTTGCCACAACAACTTGCAGTAAGAGACTTTCTTCAGGTGTTCTTCCATTACTCAGCCTGTGCACCTGATTACCAGCATCTAGCATTGTGCATTGCATTCAGCACTTAACAACTTGCTGTGTTAGAACTGTCTCCTGCTAGGGCCTTGCTTGGCTTAAAGACGTGTGCTTCTACAGAGACTGTGTGCTTTGATTGCTATTTGTTATATATCAGAGTTTCGTTTGCTGCATCTGATTTCATTATTGCCTTATCATTTATATTTATTTATTATTTATTTATTACCAGTTATTTATATAGCGCACACATATTCCGCAGCGCTGTACAGAGAATTTTTGCCCATTCACATTACTCCCTGCCCCAGTGGAGCTTACAATCTATTTTCCCTACCACATGTACACGCACACACATTCATGCTAGGGTTAATTTTGTTGGGAGCCAATTAACCTACCAGTATTTTTTGGGATTGTGGGAGGAAACCGGAGTACCTGGAGAAAACCCACGCAAGCACGGGGAGAATATACAAACTCCACACAGTTAGGGCCATGGTGGGAATCAAACCCATGACCTCAGTGCTGTGAGGCAGTAATGCTAACCACTACACCATCCGTACTGCCCAATCAACTTATATCAAGTTACAAGTTCATCTTCATTGCTCATTTGTTACCAGTGACTTTTTGAATATCGGATTAAGTTATTATTCATTGTTCCTGTCATCCGTTATCCCTGTGTGATAATAAATATCAAGCGCACATGCGCGGAACTATTCGTCAGCCTTCCCGTTTCCTCTATCACTCCTACACTGACCCACTAGTGCCCCCTCCGGGGACAGACAAAGTTACAGAATCCTGACACTTAGTTTTTGCTTGAATTAACAAATCATGCTCATACCGACTTAACAAAAACTTATTGATCATGAGATCTATTTGCTCGGTAGCCTTGCCAATATTGGTGCTAATGCGAACTGCTCTAATGAATTGTGAGTTGGGTAACCCAAAATTTCATAGTTCTAGGATGACAACTGCCTGCGTGTAGCAAAGTATTCCGAACAGTCGGTTTACTATATAATTCTGTTTGAACACTCCCATCTTTCAAGGACACCTTCATATCCAAAAAATTAACTACATGAGGGTCAATGTTTTAAGTAAACTTGACAGGGTGCTCAGTGGAATTATGTTGGGCAATAAGCGACTCAAATAAACTAGCAGTATTAGTCCAGATAAACAAGTCATCTATGTATCTTATGTAGAACCCGATGTTGTCTGCAAATAGCGGATTGCTGAAAAAGATGTCCTGTTCAGTTACAAACATATACGCATTGGCGTATGTTGGTGCCACATTCGACCCCATCGCACAACCTGATTGCTGTAAGAAAAACTTCCCATCAAAAAGGAAAAAATTTCAGGTTAACACCATCTCCAACAAATCCAAAAACAGCTCAACATCGGGTCCTATGTACAAAGGGTTATCACTAATCAGAGACCTTACTGCCGCCAAACCCTGAGCATTGGGAATGACTGCATATAAGCTGCATATAAGCGTCTATACTGCAAAGAAGACTACCAACAGTAACCTCACCAAGGGCATTCAATTTGTTCAAAAATGAGGTGGTATCCAACAGATACCTAGGGTGGTTCACAATACAGGGTTGTAACATGGCGTCAAGATATATAGCTACCGGTTGGAACAAACTACCACGGGCCGCAATGATGGGTCGCCCAGGCGGCTTGACAAGAGATTTGTGTATTTTAGGTAATGAATATAGTAGTGGAACTACTGGATGTTCCTGTTGCTAAGCCGCCATGAGCGCCCCATCATCAACAGCCTGTTGCAATCGATTAGAAAAACGTTTACCAAAAATACCAGTGGGGTCACTATTCAATAATCGGTACACCTTGGTGTCACTTAATTGATTCTCTAATTCAACACGATAATCAGCAATATCTTGAATGACTATTGCCCCGCATTTATCAGCGGGGCTTATGATGATCTCAGAACAACGTGACAAACCCACCAATGCATCAAATTCCACTTTGCTTAAATTTTTATGCATAGAAAATTCAGACACTGTAGGTATAACCTCGGATGTAACAGGCGTGTCCAATAACCTATTAAACATCTTAATAGCAGCATTATTGGAAAGTGGATCAAACCTAGATTATTTCTGAAGTTTTCTGAACTGCATCGGAATACTGCTGTCGACCTGTCTACTGGATTCAGCTTTAGGCCCCTTAAAAAATTCCTGCAGTTTTAGTTTACAGTTTAATCAGAATTTTTCCACTTCCCACTGTAGTCCATCAAACTTGACAGTTGGTACAAACGAAAGTCCCTTGTTGAGGACCCTAATCTCTGCATCAGATAGCTGGTATGTGGTTTAGTTAAAAATCATTTCCTCCGCGGGAGCGGGAGTCTCCCTGGTCTTCCACGTCCTCGCCCGGGTCTTCTTGCCGCCCCTCCTGGTCCGTCCTCTGTTGCCCCTCGTGCTGTCCTGGTACGCACCCCTAAATGGGATCCCCCCATCGCTTGGGGCACATCAAAGGGACCATCTGGTTCACTGTTAGTGACCCTTTCCTGAGAGGAATCTGACTGCCACAACTGTTTGTAGTTTTTTTGGCGAGATGGCCGGTAGCGTTCTCTACGTGTACTACTCGCCCATTAGTACACCCTGTTTTGGTCATAATCAGCATTTACCTTAACCAATTTTTGCTTTTTGAATTGTATGAGGTCACGTTTGTAATTGGTTATCTGGGCATTGAGTTTGTCAATCCACTTAACATCTACATCCTCCTCAAATGTTTTGAGGTGTACCTTTTCAAACTCAGCAATTTTCTCATGGGAAATAGTTAATTATCTGGCTGATTCTTTGATTACCAGCAATAACAAGTCAAAACTATACTTGTTCAACACTGTTATCCAGCGTTTGCAAAAAGCAGGGTTGAATCTACCTATGGTCGGTGAGTTTTTAATGTGGAAGCTCCTGGGGATTTTTTTTCTCCTTATAGTAATCACTCTGGGTGATCCCGTGGTAAAGGCAATCAATTTCTTTCTGTTTGAGTCTCAGCCATTCCTTATAAAGATGTTTAACTGGCTGTGCATTTATATCGTCCTTGAGCTGCTGCTCAAATAGGATTGATTCTGCTTCAATGTCAGTAAACGTCAAAGTAGTGCCTTGCGTCAGTATAGCCAAATTGCCACTCACTATGTTATCAGCAACCACCTCAGTGTCCACATCAGTCATAGTGCCACAATCCGCACTACCAGTGCAAAACAAAATACTGACACGAAATGTAAGAAATTTCCAAATTCAATATGGGTGCTGTGCTTCTAGCAGTCATCCTCCTGCATAGGGGACAGCTAGTAGACACTCTGTATGGTGAAGCAGCACTCCCAATACACGATAACTAGTCCGGTGCCTCTCCTTAGGATACCTCTGTGGGGATCCAAATATACATGTCTAGTAGGCGGCACACGGCATCAACACTCTCAGGTGCAGGTAAGTATACAACGTTTCGAATTTTTATTCCCACTTCTTCATCAGGTTGCAAAAACAAACAGTAACAAACATACCTTTATACCAGCAATTTCCACACCACGTGAAACCGCCGCGGCGCAAGTCCCCAGCATGAAGACACCCGCAGATGACATCATCATCTGGCGGCCGGCGCCATGGCTACAAAATAAAACAACCGGACCAAGTATTGTGTACTGGGAGTGCTGCTTCACCATACAGAGTGCAGTTTCACGTGGTGTGGAGATGGCTGGTATAAAATGGTATAAAGGTATGTTTGTTACTGTTTGTTTTTGTAACCTGATGAAGAAGTGGGAATAAAACTTCGAAATGTATACTTACCTGCGCCTGAGAGTGTTGATGCCGTGTGCCGCCTACTAGACATGTATACTTGGATCCCCACAGAGGTATCCTAAGGAGAGGCACCGGACCAGTATTGTGTACTGGGAGTGCTGCTTCACCATACAGAGTGTGTGTGTGTGTATATGTATATGTGTGTGTATGTATATATATATATATATATATATATATATATGCTATTTGAACTTTTAACCCAGCGTATGTGACCCTTTTTTCACTAATGTACCATATATATTAGTGATGAGCGGGTTCGGTTCATCGGAATCCGAACCCCCCCGAACTTCAGCCTTTTTACACGGGTCCGAGGCAGACTCGGATCTTCCCGCCTTGCTCGGTTAACCCGAGCGCGCCCGAACGTCATCATCCCGCTGTCGGATTCTCGCGAGGCTCGGATTCTATCGCGAGACTCGGATTCTATATAAGGAGCCGCGCGTCGCCGCCATTTTCAAACGTGCATTGAGATTGATAGGGAGAGGACGTGGCTGGCGTCCTCTCCGTTTAGAATAGAAATAGATAGAGAGTGAGAGTGAGACACTTGATTTACTGGAGCTTAGGAGTACTCAGAGAGTGCAGAGTTTACTAGTGACTGACCAGTGACCACCAGTGCAGTTTTATTATTATTTAATATAATCCGTTCTCTGCCTGAAAAAAAACGATACACAGTGACACAGTATACCATATCTGTGCTCAGCCTCAGTGTGCTGCATCATCTATGTATATCTGACTGTGCTGAGTGCTCACTGCTCACACAGCTTAATTGTGGGGGAGACTGGGGAGCAGTTATAGCAGGAGTACATTAACAGTGCACACTTTTGCTGCCAGAGTGCCACTGCCAGTGTGACTGACCAGTGACCACTGACCACCAGTATATTGTGATTGTCTGCCTGAAAAAGTTAAACACTCGTCGTGTGGTGTTTTTATTCTATAAACGCATTCTGCTGACAGTGTCCAGCAGGTCCGTCATTATATAATATATACCTGTCCTGCAGTAGTGATATATATATATATTTTTTATATCATTATCATCCAGTCTATATTAGCAGCAGACGCAGTACGGTAGTCCACGGCTGTAGCTACCTCTGTGTCGGCAGTCGCTCGTCCATCCATAATTGTATACCACCTACCTGTGGTGTTTTTTTTTTTTCTATCTTCTTGATACTAGTAGCTTACTTTAGGAGTCTGCAGTGCTGACAGTGTCCAGCAGGTCCGTCATTATATAATATATACCTGTCCGGCTGCAGTAGTGATATATATATATTTTTTATATCATTATTATCCAGTCTATATTAGCAGCAGACGCAGTACGGTAGTCCACGGCTGTAGCTACCTCTGTGTCGGCAGTCGCTCGTCCATCCATAAGTATACTAGTATCCATCCATCTCCATTGTTTACCTGAGGTGCCTTTTAGTTGTGCCTATTAAAATATGGAGAACAAAAATGTTGAGGTTCCAAAAATAGGGAAAGATCAAGATCCACTTCCACCTCGTGCTGAAGCTGCTGCCACTAGTCATGGCCGAGACGATGAAATGCCATCAACGTCGTCTGCCAAGGCCGATGCCCAATGTCATAGTACAGAGCATGTAAAATCCAAAACACCAAATATCAGTAAAAAAAGGACTCAAAAATCTAAAATAAAATTGTCGGAGGAGAAGCGTAAACTTGCCAATATGCCATTTACCACACGGAGTGGCAAGGAACGGCTGAGGCCCTGGCCTATGTTCATGGCTAGTGGTTCAGCTTCACATGAGGATGGAAGCACTCAGCCTCTCGCTAGAAAAATGAAAAGACTCAAGCTGGCAAAAGCACAGCAAAGAACTGTGCGTTCTTCGAAATCACAAATCCACAAGGAGAGTCCAATTGTGTCGTTTGCGATGCCTGACCTTCCCAACACTGGACGTGAAGAGCATGCGCCTTCCACCATTTGCACGCCCCCTGCAAGTGCTGGAAGGAGCACCCGCAGTCCAGTTCCTGATAGTCAGATTGAAGATGTCAGTGTTGAAGTACACCAGGATGAGGAGGATATGGGTGTTGCTGGCGCTGGGGAGGAAATTGACAAGGAGGATTCTGATGGTGAGGTGGTTTGTTTAAGTCAGGCACCCGGGGAGACACCTGTTGTCCGTGGGAGGAATAGGGCCATTGACATGCCTGGTGAAAATACCAAAAAAATCAGCTCTTCGGTGTGGAAGTATTTCAACAGAAATGCGGACAACATTTGTCAAGCCGTGTGTTGCCTTTGTCAAGCTGTAATAAGTAGGGGTAAGGACGTTAACCACCTTGGAACATCCTCCCTTATACGTCACCTGCAGCGCATTCATCATAAGTCAGTGACAAGTTCAAAAACTTTGGGCGACAGCGGAAGCAGTCCACTGACCAGTAAATCCCTTCCTCTTGTAACAAGCTCACGCAAACCACCCCACCAACTCCCTCAGTGTCAATTTCCTCCTTCCCCAGGAATGCCAATAGTCCTGCAGGCCATGTCACTGGCAATTCTGACGAGTCCTCTCCTGCCTGGGATTCCTCCGATGCATCCTTGCGTGTAACGCCTACTGCTGCTGGCGCTGCTGTTGTTGCTGCTGGGAGTCGATGGTCATCCCAGAGGGGAAGTCGTAAGACCACTTTTACTACTTCCACCAAGCAATTGACTGTCCAACAGTCCTTTGCGAGGAAGATGAAATATCACAGCAGTCATCCTGCTGCAAAGCGGATAACTGAGGCCTTGGCATCCTGGGCGGTGAGAAACGTGGTTCCGGTATCCATCATTACTGCAGAGCCAACTAGAGACTTGTTGGAGGTACTGTGTCCCCGGTACCAAATACCATCTAGGTTCCACTTCTCTAGGCAGGCGATACCGAAAATGTACACAGACCTCAGAAATAGACTCACCAGTGTCCTAAAAAATGCAGTTGTACCCAATGTCCACTTAACCACGGACATGTGGACAAGTGGAGCAGGGCAGGCTCAGGACTATATGACTGTGACAGCCCACTGGGTAGATGTATGGACTCCCGCCGCAAGAACAGCAGCGGCGGCACCAGTAGCAGCATCTCGCAAACGCCAACTCTTTCCTAGGCAGGCTACGCTTTGTATCACCGCTTTCCAGAATACGCACACAGCTGAAAACCTCTTACGGCAACTGAGGAAGATCATTGCGGAATGGCTTACCCCAATTGGACTCTCCTGTGGATTTGTGGCATCGGACAACGCCAGCAATATTGTGTGTGCATTAAATCTGGGCAAATTCCAGCACGTCCCATGTTTTGCACATACCTTGAATTTGGTGGTGCAGAATTATTTAAAAAACGAGAGGGGCGTGCAAGAGATGCTGTCGGTGGCCAGAAGAATTGCGGGACACTTTCGGCGTACAGGCACCACGTACAGAAGACTGGAGCACCACCAAAAACGCCTGAACCTGCCCTGCCATCATCTGAAGCAAGAAGTGGTAACGAGGTGGAATTCAACCCTCTATATGCTTCAGAGGTTGGAGGAGCAGCAAAAGGCCATTCAAGCCTATACAACTGAGCACGATATAGGAGGTGGAATGCACCTGTCTCAAGCGCAGTGGAGAATGATTTCAACGTTGTGCAAGGTTCTGCAACCTTTTGAACTTGCCACACGTGAAGTCAGTTCAGACACTGCCAGCCTGAGTCAGGTCATTCCCCTCATCAGGCTTTTGCAGAAGAAGCTGGAGACATTGAAGGAGGAGCTAACACAGAGCGATTCCGCTAGGCATGTGGGACTTGTGGATGGAGCCCTTAATTCGCTTAACAAGGATTCACGGGTGGTCAATCTGTTGAAATCAGAGCACTACATTTTGGCCACCGTGCTCGATCCTAGATTTAAAACCTACCTTGGATCTCTCTTTCCGGCAGACACAAGTCTGCTGGGGTTCAAAGAACTGCTGGTGAGAAAATTGTCAAGTCAAGCGGAACGCGACCTGTCAACATCTCCTCCTTCACATTCTCCCGCAACTGGGGGTGCGAGGAAAAGGCTCAGAATTCCGAGCCCACCCGCTGGCGGTGATGCAGGGCAGTCTGGAGCGACTGCTGATGCTGACATCTGGTCCGGACTGAAGGACCTGACAACGATTACGGACATGTCGTCTACTGTCACTGCATATGATATTCTCCCCATTGAAAGAATGGTGGAGGATTATATGAGTGACCGCATCCAAGTAGGCACGTCAGACAGTCCGTACTTATACTGGCAGGAAAAAGAGGCAATTTGGAGGCCCTTGCACAAACTGGCTTTATTCTACCTAAGTTGCCCTCCCACAAGTGTGTACTCCGAAAGAGTGTTTAGTGCCGCCGCTCACCTTGTCAGCAATCGGCGTACGAGGTTACATCCAGAAAATGTGGAGAAGATGATGTTCATTAAAATGAATTATAATCAATTCCTCCGTGGAGACATTCACCAGCAGCAATTGCCTCCACAAAGTACACAGGGAGCTGAGATGGTGGATTCCAGTGGGGACGAATTGATAATCTGTGAGGAGGGGGATGTACACGGTGATATATCGGAGGATGATGATGAGGTGGACATCTTGCCTCTGTAGAGCCAGTTTGTGCAAGGAGAGATTAATTGCTTCTTTTTTGGTGGGGGTCCAAACCAACCCGTCATTTCAGTCACAGTCGTGTGGCAGACCCTGTCACTGAAATGATGGGTTGGTTAAAGTGTGCATGTCCTGTTTATACAACATAAGGGTGGGTGGGAGGGCCCAAGGACAATTCCATCTTGCACCTCCTTTTTTCTTTCATTTTTCTTTGCGTCATGTGCTGTTTGGGGAGTAGTTTTTGGAAGGGCCATCCTGCGTGACACTGCAGTGCCACTCCTAGATGGGCCAGGTGTTTGTGTCGGCCACTAGGGTCGCTTAGCTTACTCACACAGCTACCTCATTGCGCCTCTTTTTTTCTTTGCGTCATGTGCTGTTTGGGGGGTGTTTTTTGGAAGGGCCATCCTGCGTGACACTGCAGTGCCACTCCTAGATGGGCCAGGTGTTTGTGTCGGCCACTAGGGTCGCTTAGCTTACTCACACAGCTACCTCATTGCGCCTCTTTTTTTTCTTTTTTGCGTCATGTGCTGTTTGGGGAGTAGTTTTTAGAAGGGCCATCCTGCGTGACACTGCAGTGCCACTCCTAGATGGGCCAGGTGTTTGTGTCGGCCACTTGGGTCGCTGAGCTTAGTCATCCAGCGACCTCGGTGCAAATTTTAGGACTAAAAATAATATTGTGAGGTGTGAGGTGTTCAGAATAGACTGAAAATGAGTGGAAATTATGGTTATTGAGGTTAATAATACTTTGGGATCAAAATGACCCCCAAATTCTATGATTTAAGCTGTTTTTTAGGGTTTTTTAAAAAAAACACCCGAATCCAAAACACACCCGAATCCGACAAAAAAAATTCGGTGAGGTTTTGCCAAAACGCGTTCGAACCCAAAACACGGCCGCGGAACCGAACACAAAACCAAAACACAAAACCCGAAAAATTTCCGGTGCTCATCACTTATATATATATATATATATATGTGTATATGTGTGTGTGTGTGTGTGTATATATATATATATATATATATTCTCTCTCTCTCTCTCTCTCTCTCTCTCTCTCTCTCTCTCTCTCTCTCTCTCCTGCTTTGGTATACATTACTTTTATATACAGTATTATACTATGTGTATTGCCTTCTGAATGTGTATTCCTTCTTTTGAGATAATCTATGGTTTATGGTCACCTATGAAAGGATTCACAACATTAAGATTTTAGATAAGCTATTACATAATTTATTTTTGGTACTAGGCTTTCACTTTAATTATTGAGCACAAAGTAAGGTATAGTTCTGAAGATACTGCAGTATTGCAGAGTGTTCTTCTTTTCTTCGTTTTCCAGATTCACTTTTTACTCTAATTAACAAGTGGTGTTGGAAGGACTAAAGCGCTTGCGGCACTCAGGACTTCATTCAGTGATCACTCATGGCAGTCCCAGCATGTGGCTGATATGCGGGTGAAGGGTATATATGTGAGAGGGGTGCTGGTGCAGTGCCTGCTGTTGTGCAAGTGTAGTCTTACATACCCCGGCCAGGGGTGACTAGTTGGATATTTAATGCCACGGCCGCAAGGCACTGTATAAAAGTGACCCCCGGCTGTGGCATTATCTGTACAGCTAGTGGAGCCCCGATGCTGGTGTAAAAAATACGGGGGACCCCTACTCTTTTTGTCCCCCGTATTTTTTGCACCAGCACCAGGCGCAGAGCCCGGTGCTAGTTTTAAAAATACGGGGGATCCCCTGTCAATTTTTCCCCCGCATTTTAAGAACCAGGACCAGCTCGAAGAGCCCGAGGCTGGTTATGCTTTGGACGGGGGACCCCACGCCATTTTTTTTCTGAATTTTACCATTCCATCTAAAAAAAAATAAAAAAATAAAAAATATTATTTTAAAAAATATATAAATAATACTTGTGCCTCCAAAAAAGACAAACCAAGTACCTAATCCCTTCTAATATAAATAGATATGCTATTATCAATAAAAAAAAACACAAAAAAAAAACATTTTAATTTTTTTTTATTAGTTTCACCCACCAAAGTGTGGCGGATTGAAAATGTCGAATTTACTGTCTAAAAGCACTGTTGTCGAATTTCCAAACTTCAATTGAATATACTTTGTTCGAATTGCAGCACTTGTATCATTGCAGAAAAGTCGAATTTGACAAAAGTCGAATTTCAAAAAGTCGAATTTTGAAAGTCCGTTTTTTTGACGGAAAGTACTGAATTGCATTGACAATTTTTTTGGGGGGGGCAAAAAAGTCCCGAAATTCGACAATTTCGGGAATTCGACCGCAATTGCATATACCCCATAGTATCCATGGTTGAAAAAAAAATTTGAGTTCAACCTGTTTGTGGTCTCCTATGCAGTTTTTTTTGGACTAGTTATTTTAATTTTAGGACTAGTTATATTAACTATAATGCTTGTCTAGCATCATATCCCTGAATATCTTTATCCAATAGGAATTTATCTAACCCAATCTTAAAGGTGTTAACTGAGTCCTCCGTTACTGCTCTCTCAGGCAGGGAATTCCAAACATGTATTGTCCTTACTGTGAAAAACCTTTTCGCCTTATTGTGCGGAAACTCCTCTCCTCTAACCTAAGCGAGTGACCACGTGTCCTCTGTGCTGATCTTATTAAAAACAGGTCCCTCACAAGTTCTGTGTATTGTCCCCTTATATATTTGTAGATGTTGATCATGTCTCCTCTTTTCTAATGTAAACATGCCTAGCCTTACAAGCCTTTCCTCGTATTCCAGCGTCTCCATGCCCTTAATTAGTTTGGTTGCCCGCCTCTGAACCTTTTCTAGCTCCAGGATATCCTTTTTGTAGTATGGTGCCCAAAATTGCACACAGTATTCAAGATGTGGCCTCACTAGTGATTTATATAATGGGAGTATAACACCCTCGTCCCTTGCATCAATTCCCCGTTTTATGCATGCTAATATCTTATTAGCCTTTTTTGCTGCAATCCTACTTTGGGTGTTGCTGCTTAGTTTGTTATCTATGTGAACACCTAAGTCTTTTTCAAGTACAGAATCCCATAATATTACTCCATTTAGTATGTAGGTGTTATTTTTGGTCTTGCTACCACAGTGCATTACCTTACACTTGTCTGTATTGAATCTCATTCTCCATTTTGCTGCCCATGCTTCTAGTTTAACAAAGTCGTTTTGAAGAGACTCAGCATCCCCCTCCGTATTTATAACCTTACACAATTTGGTATCGTCAGCAAAAATTTACACCATGCTCTCTAGACCTACTGTTAGGTCCTTAATGAAGATGTTGAACAAAAGTGGTACAGACCCTTGTGGCACACCACTTAGCACTTTAGTCCAATTTGAAAATGATCCATTAACCACAACGCACTGCTCCCTATTATCTAACCAATTATTGACCCAAGTGCATATTGTGCTCCCTAGCCCTATTTCTTGTGGCTTATAGATAAGTCGCATGTGTGGTACTGTGTCGAAAGCTTTGGCAAAGTCTAAAAAAAATTACATCCACCTCCTTACCCTGATCAAGGTTCACACTGACTGTTTCATAAAAGCCAAGTAAGTTGGTTTGACATGATCTGTCCATCACAAATCCATGTTGGTTCCTTTTAATGACCTTATTGGCTTCAAGGAACTTTTGAATACTATCCCTTAGAATACCTTCCAGTACTTTCCCCACTATAGATGTAAGACTAACTGGTCTATAATTACCCGGTTCAGCTTTGCTCCCCTTTTTGAATATTGGCACTACCTCTGCTATACGCCAGTCTTTGGGAACCATACCTGATTTAACTGAATCCATGAAGATCAAAAATAGTGGTCTTGCTAGTTCAGCGTGCAGCTCCATAAGAACCCTTGGGTGAATTCCATCGGGACCAGGCAACTTATTAATCTTTACATTTTTTAATCGGTCACAGACTACCTCTTCACTAAAATAAGCATTTAGCGGTGGGACATTATCTTTGTTGAGATTGTGTGTTAGACCCTGCATTTGGTCCTCTCTGGTAAATACAGTTAAAAAAAAAACTCATTTAGTTTGTTCGGTATGTCATTATAATTTTTGATCAAGACTCCCAACTTGTCTTTTAAAGGGCCTATACTCTCCTTCTTTAATCTCTTGCTGTTGATGTATTTAAAAAAAATTGGGATATGCTTTGCTTTCATTTGCCACTATTTTTTCAGTTTCTACTTTAGCCGCTCCTATTCCTTTTTTGCATATTTTGTTACAATCCTTATAGTGCTGAAATGACGCCGCATCCCCCTCAGATTTGTTTTTTTTAAATGCTCATCTTTTTTTTGCCCATTAGTTCCTTTATATTTTTGTTAAGCCACATTGGTTTTGGGATTTTTATTCCTTTTTTTGCTGCTGGAGGGAATAAATTTGCAAGTATTTTTAACTAGCAGTGATTTTAATACATCCCATTTCTCTGTAGTATTTTTTTTTTCCTGAAACAGAATTTCCCATTCAATGGGCCTTAACGCTTCCCTCATTATGTCAAAGTTGGCTTTGCTAAAGTTTAGAGTTCTAGTTAAGCCAGTATAGGATTGCTTATGAAAACTGATATTGAATATGACCATATTGTGGGTGTTGTTTCCTATGGGCTCTCCTACTATAATATTTGATACCAATTCCCCATTGTTAGTTAATACCAATTCCCCATTGTTAGTTAATACCAATTCCCCATTGTTAGTTAATACCAATTCCCCATTGTTCGTTAATACCAGGTCTAAGATTGCATTGTACCTAGTTGGTTCCTCGATTAATTGAACTAAGTATTTATCATTTAGCGTGTTTAAAAACATATTGCCCTTAGCAGTATCACATGAATTGTTTTTCCAGTTTATCTCAGGATGGTTAAAGTCGTCCATCACTACTATGTCTCCTACTCCTGTTGCTCTTTCAATTTGACTCAGTAACAATTTCTCATCAGACACATTAATACCAAGTGGCCTGTAGCATAACCCCAATAATAACTTGTTTATTCCTTTACCCTCGCATGTAATTTCGGGAGGCGGTCAAGATCCCGCTAGACGGAATCACGGCGGTCGAAATTCCGACGCTGGAATCCCGACCGGCACAATCCCGACATATTCTCCCTCCATGGGTGTCAACGACACCCATAGAGGGAGAATAAATTAGTGTGCCGAGCGTAGCGAGGCACCGTGCCCGCAGCGTGGGGAGCGCAGCGATCCCGCAAGGGGCTGCGTTCTGCTCGCCACCCCTGTCGGGATTGTAAGGTCGGGATTCCGGCGTCTATTTCGACCACCGGGATCCCGTCCAGCGGGATTTAGTACTGATCCCGTAATTTCTACCCATAACATCTCAATAGTATTTACAGTCCCCTCTTGGATATCTTCACTGTTTACCTCGTGTTGCACTCTCACCTTTATGTTACGGAAACCTCCACGGACCTGGAATCTTCACTTGGACCCGGACACAGCGATCCCCTTCCAGAAGCAGATGACGTCCGAACTAGGAAGGAAAGCAAACCAATGAATGGGTATCAACTCTTCTTCCAGTGGAAATGAGTAAACGTCAGGGCTGGCGGCGATCTTCACTGGTTAGGTGAATGATCATCATAGGCACAAAGCCTCAGCCACCCAATTTTCACCTAACAGTGCTCTCACGCTGAGGTGTACTTTGGACCTCGCATGGCCGTGCAAGGTCCACCAACCCGGCGCTCAGGGGACAGACGGACACAGGGACAGACAGACACAGATGATGCTTACTGTTGCAAATCTTGCACTCAGCTCTTCTCCACTTACAGGTCCCTGTAAGGAGGCAATAAAGAAACAGCCATGCAGGGCCAAAAGCTAACCTAGTGTGCGTCCGCTACACTAGCTGCATGAACAGAGCCCTCAAACTAGCTCAGGTGTATGTGGTGCAACACAAACGAAGCACAAACTTTAAATGAACACTTTGCCCTGCACAGAAACAACAATCACAGCAGTACAATACAATAAATAACAACGTCCTGTCCCTTTAGACCCCTATCCACTTAGTGCTGTTGTGACTACGTGTGTGGAGCTGAAACGCTCCTCCACACAGGGGAAAAACCTTACTTTATATTACTGGGGATCAGGCCCTGCGGGCCTGTCTACGTATGCACGCTGGAGTGGCCTGGGCCTAGTGCCCATTTCCACCCTTATTCACCTGGGGGGCACTCTATTTGTACTGGGCCTAGTGCCCCCTAATTAACCAGAGGCCTGACAATTAGCCATGGGCCTAGTGCCCGCCTATCATGGGGCCGATTGGGTGACCTGTGCCTAATGCCCAGAGTCACCTTATACCTGATGGGGGGGAGTTTACTGGAACTAGGGCCAAATGCCATCTAACAGTACCCACAGGCCTATTGCCTGAATTATGCCCACGGGCCTAATGCCCCCGGGCCTAATGCCTGACACCTGGTGGTCTAGGGAAGAAGGTGTTGGATCTTAGAAGGGCCTACCTGATGGTGGAGAAGGCTGCAGTGGGGAGCTTCACAGCTCTATTTCTTCCCACCACTTCCGCGCTTCTCAGTCCTGGATGTGCTCTTCTGCTGCTGTTCTGTCCTGGCCAGCGGCGCCACCGCCTCTTATCCTCATCCAGACGTTGCTGGACATCTTCTTATGGGGCCGTGGCATCTTCTGCCTATTCCTCAGGAACTCTTCACAGCTCTTCGGCGCGACCTCCTCTCCCCTGGTCCCGGTGGCGTCTGATGTCAGAAGCCAGGGGCGGCGCGGTGAGCTCCAATTGTCTCTTCCTGTTGGCCGGTGCTCTGCGAGCCGTGATTGGCTCATGGAGGGCGCTGAATTTGAAAGGCCACGGGCAGCGCTTCCAATTGGCTGCTGAATTGGCGCCAAGTTTGAAGCGCCGCTTCTGCGGCACTGCCCATCGCTGCAAGTTCGGTGCCAGGAACCAACAGAGCATCCAAGCACCGGACACCCGCCGCTGCTGTACTTTCAGCGTTGGGGACGGACACACTGCCCCAGCGCTGTCTGCTACTGCGTCCTCCTGGGAACACAGCTCCTTCTCCGCCAGCTGCCCTGATGTGCCCTGCAATACAGGGCACTTTTCCACATATATATAAGGTAAGCACAAGTTGTATTTTGATAACCTGATGACAACCTGCAATAGATTGGAACATTGATAACTTAGTAGATAGATAGACAGATATGCTGATGTGATCAGTATAATTTCCCTTAGATCTTTTGCCATATTATTATTTTTAGACCTGATTCTATCATTTGTATGATTTTAAATGTATGCGTATGATGTAATCTTTCCTAATGCAAGCTGGAGTACAGCTCAAATAACAAGGTACACCGCAAAATTACTCATGACTCGTCTGGGAGGCTTACCTGCATTTATTACCTCGATCTGACTCATGGAGCTAAATAATCATAGGAACCACCATCAACAACAGACCATAGCTGTGACTAATAGTCCCAAGTCCTGACTGGCTATGCCCCTATACTACATTTCTCTTATTTCAGCTTGTCTAGTCACCAGAAGCAAAACAGCTGCAGTGCTGACTGGAATAATCAAAGGATCATTAGGAATAAAGAACTATGGAACAGTTTAACCTCCAAAGTGTATGGCAAGACCTTTCTGGGAAATATATGTTATTGTAGATAGTGAAATGTCTTATTCATCCTCACTATGATGGTCATGTGAGCTTTCCCATAATCTATACCCTTTGACAAAATGTTCGAGTATAAGGTAGAAAATTACATTAGATATTTCTCAAAGTTTAGTCCATTTATTATGACAGGGTTTTTATATTTTTGCTTTCTCTTACGTGCCCTCTCTTTGTCAGCTTCGTGGCATATTTTACATTCCCACATTACATGACACACCTTACATTGCAGATGTATGGGAGCCATAATGTAACAATGTATTGAGGCAATGCGCCGATGACCGGGTCAGGGGATGGGGAATATTTAACATGTTTAAAAATCCTGATCACCCAGTGCCGACCGTTTTCAACTGGGGAATCGGCATTTTTAACATGGTTAATTTCCCCAAGCCCCCAATGGATCAGTGATTGTCGATGGTCACCAATAGACAGATCTGGTCAGCAGATTGGTGTTTCTGGCAGGGTTGCGGAATTAAGGACTCGCTGGATAGGTGTATGGGGGCTATTACTCTTTTGGTGTTTTCCAGAACTATGAGCCCCATATAATACGTGTTTTATCACTCATTCCTAATGGTAAAGAGTGCTTAAACTAGAGATGTGCACGGAACATTTTTGCTGGATTTGTATTTGGTTCGGATTCATCCTCCGGATTTGGATTTGCATTTTTTTTTTTAATTAACAAAACAGCTAAAATAAAATAATTTGGGCCTTTTTTGTTCCTAGAGTATTTTTTTTTTAAAGCAGTTTTATTGAGAAGAAGTCATAAGACAGAAACATCCACGAAAGTCCAAAACATACATACTATAGATAATACATAACAGGAATCCTTGTTGTTAGCACAGAGCCACAAGTATATAAAACAGTAAATACAAAGCAACTATTCACTGTATTATTCGCAAAGAACTGACCGCGACAGGTAAAACGGCGCCGGGACTCCTGTGGCCGCAGCTAAGCTGCGCCAGCAAGAGTCATCCTTAGTTTCTGCTGACAAGCAGAAACTGCGAAGCGATCGCAATTTCTGCTTGTTGAAGGGGGGGGGAGGGGGGGGAGGGGGGGGGGGGGAGGCGCCGGTCAGCATGCTGGGCGGCCTTGCCCAGCGATGGGCAGCCTCTAGCATGCTAGGAAAAGGACAGCAAATTCTGCTGATTAGCAGAATTTGCTATCCTTACTGAATTAGCCCCATTATGAGCAAATGTGGCCAATTGAGTTTTGTACTTTGGACCCAGACCAGTCTCCCCCGCTACTACGTTTCCTTTGAGCCTGTGAAAAGTAGGCCTTGGTTAAAAATATAATATGTGTTTACTGTTATTTGACTGATCTGAGGTATTTCAAGGATGCAGGAAATGAGCATATGAGACGGTCAGGTTGGCCAAAGTGAGGGAAGTCATGAGCCCATGAGTTCCAAATCGTAGACAACTATTTTCCAATATCACTGGGGAGTAAATCATCATAAATAAATGTTATCTTAAACGTGAAAAGGGAGGCTAAAGTAAACAATGGATTCAGAGGTTAATCAATGACAAGTAAACTGCCGGTGGAAGAGGGGAATTTACTAAAAGCATAATGTCTGGATTGGAGATATAGGAAAAATTGAGAATGCGGAGGATTGTATTTTGTAGATAGTTGTTGGAAGGAGTAAATAGTTCCTCCCGGGTCAAAAATGTCTCGGATAGCAGAAATACCCTTCTCTTTCCAGGTGTGATAATGTGCAATCGAGAGAGAGGGTAAAAAGTCTGGGTTACCTCATAATGGTAGAACCTTCAACAGAAAGGGGTCAGATTTCATGCTCTTATTAATAGATAACAATGCCTTATAAGTATCCCTAAACATAATATTTGACATCAGTGGTGCCGAGAGAGGGGGGGAGAGGGTACAAATTACCCGGGCCCAGGTATGATAAAGGGGCCCAGTGAGGGTCCAGTAGGGGCCCAGGCCCCCTTCCCCTTACCTGGCAGCAGCAGCTGCAACTCTTCTCCTCAGCCCAGCACACGCTGCTGTGTACTGGGCTGCAGTGTGGCCATGGAGGTACTTAAAATACATTTTTTTTCAGTATTCTTTTCTAAGGGTACATGACCACACCTCCTGTGATTAGGCAACACCCCTTGAAAAGTACCTGGGCCCAGCACATACCTTTAGGCATCTTAGCACAGGGTAGATGTAAAAGAGCCGCAGGGGAGTAGGGTGAGAAAATCTCTAACTCTATCAATAAATTAGCAAAGCGGCTGAAACGTAAGTACCAGTCAGAGATATAATGAAACTCTGCAGCTTTAAAAAATTTTGAAATATCAGGGAAACCTAAGCCACCCCTAATATTGGGGTGAATCAGTCTGTACTTAGATATTCTAGGTTTCTTGCCCTTCCATAAAGAAGCCAAGAAACCCTTTGTGCATCTAATCTCATATGGTTTGGAAAGAGTCAACGGAAGCATCTGGAGAAGACACGTGAGTTTCAGGGATAAAATGTTTTTGATCACAGCCAATCCTCCCAGTAGAGATAATTGCAAATGTGAATTGAGGATTAGCGTGCAAGGAAATTGCCAAAGGCTCCAGAGCTAATGCAAACAATAATGGCGAGAGGGGGCAACCTTGCCGAGTGCCCCTGTGAATAGTAAATGGATTGGAGACATAGTTATTAGCTATAATTCTAGAGGAGGAAGAGGTGTAAAGAACTTGGAGGAGGGTGATAAAGGCAGAGGGGAAGTCAAAGCGGGATAAGGTTTCAAAAAGGTGGACCCACACTACCAGGTCAAATGGCTTCCCGCCATCTAGCGACAAGAGGACATTAAGGTTGTCCTCATGCATATCCTTATAGCTTTGTAAGACAGAGATAACCTTTCGCAAATTGGAAACTGAGGTTCTGCCCCATACAAAACCAGTTTGGTCACAAAGCACCAATGATGGTACAATATTTTTAAAGCAATCCGCTAAGATTTTAGTGAAAATTTTATTATCTACATTGAGGAGCAAAATCGGACAATATGAACCTGGCAGTGTGGGGTTTCTTCCCGGTTTGGGGAGTACCTTCAGCACAGCATCAATGAAGTGAGGTGGATGGGTGTGACCATCTAGAATTATATTTAAAAAGGTTGTAAGAGGAGGTACAACAGGACATAGAATCCTGAAAAATTATCCTGTAAGGCCATCAGGGCTATGTGATTTACTGGGTTTAAGACCTTTTAATTGCAGCGGTCACTTCCTCCTCAGTGATAGTAGTAGTGAGTGCAGAGCTATGTGTATCAGAGAGGTGAGGAAGGGAGACATTGTCCCAGAAAGCCAGTTTAGTGGCAACATTGATTGTATCCTGGGGATATAGGGCCGAGTAAAATTGGAGTAAGACATTTAAAATATCTTAAATTCTAAACCATCATAAACCAACTTCCCCTCAGCATCACACAAAGCCAAAAAGGCAGAGCTGGATCTATCTCCTTGCAGTAACTGAGAGAGAAGTTTGCCATTCTTATCTCCATGATAATGAAAAAAAATAGGATTTTAATACCTACCGGTAAATCCTTTTCTCCTAGTCCATAGAGGATGCTGGGGACTCCAAAAAGGACCATGGGGTATAGACGGGATCCGCAGGAGCTTGGGCACACTATAAAGACTTAAACTGGGTGTGAACTGGCTCCTCCCTCTATGCCCCTCCTCCAGACCTCAGTTATAGGAACTGTGCCCAGGAGAGACTGATATTTCGAGGAAAGGATTTATGTTTAAACAAAGGGCGAGAAACATACCAGCCCACACCACAACATACCGTACAACTGGAGTAGTATAAAACCAGATAACCATTTGCATTAACAACAGCAACAAGCTGAATAAACTAATACACAACCCATGTGTAAACAAATACAACCAGTAATACTACAACTGCAAGTAACAGTCCGCACTGGGATGGGCGCCCAGCATCCTCTACGGACTAGGAGAAAAGGATTTACAGGTAGGTATTAAAATCCTATTTTCTCTTACGTCCTAGAGGATGCTGGGGACTCCAAAAGGACCATGGGGTCTATACCAAAGCTCCAGACCGGGCGGGAGAGTGCGGACGACTCTGCAGCACCGATTGAGCAAACATGAGGTCCTCATCAGCCAGGGTATCAAACTTGTAAAACTTAGCAAATGTGTTTGAACCCGACCACGTAGCTGCTCGGCAAAGCTGAAGCGCCGCGACCCCTCGGGCAGCCGCCCAAGAAGAGCCCACCTTCCTAGTAGAATGAACCTTTACCGACTTCGGCAACGGTAGCCCAGCCGAAGAATGAGCTTGCTGAATCGTATTACAAATCCAGCGAGCAATAGTTTGTTTAGAAGCAGGATTTCCAATCTTGTTGGAAGCATACAAGACAAACAAAGCTTCTGTTTTCCTGGTACGAGCTGTTCTGGCGACATAAATTGTTAAAGCTCTTACAACATCAAGAGACTTCGGAACCGCCACAGCATCCGTAGCCACAGGCACCACAATAGGTTGGTTAATGTGGAACGAAGAAACCGCCTTCGGCAGAAATTGTTGACGAGTCCTCAATTCTGCCCTATCCAAATGGAAAATCAAATATGGGCTCTTGTGAGACAAGGCCGCCAACTCTGACACTCGCCTGGCCGACGCCAGAGCCAAAAGCATGACCACTTTCCAAGTGAGAAACTTTAACTCAACCTTACGCAAAGGTTCAAACTAGTGAGACATAAGGAACTGCAAGACCACTTCAAGATCCCACGGCGCCACCGGTGGCACAAATGGAGGGTGGATATGCAACACTCCCTTCACAAAAGTCTGAGCCTCGGGAAGGATGGCCAATTCTGAAAGAAAATAGATAAAGCCGAAATCTGCACTTTTATGGAACCCAATTTCAGGCCTGCATCTACGCCAGCCTGCAAAAAATGGAGAAACCGACCCAAGTGAAACACCTCCGCTGGAGCTGCTTTGGTCTCACACCATGAAACATATTTCCTCCAAATACGGTGATAATGTTTTGCCGTAACTTCCTTCCTAGCTTTAAGGAGAGTGGGGATGACCTCCCCTGGAATACCCTTCCGAGCTAAGATTTGGCGCTCAACTTCCACGCCGTCAAACGCAGCTGCGGTAAGTCCGGAAACACACAGGGCCCCTGCAACAACAGGTCCTCTCGTAGAGGAAGCGACCAGGGATCTTCCACTAGTAATTCTTGAAGATCCGGAAACCAGGCCCTCCGTGGCCAATCTGGAACGACGAGTATCGCCTGAACCCCTGTTCGTCGAACGATCCTCAGCACCTTCGGAATAAGAGGGAGCGGAGGGAACACATACACTGACGGAAACACCCACGAAGACACCAGGGCGTCCACTGCGCTGGCCTGGGGGTCCCTTGACCTGGAACAATACCTCGGAAGCTTCTTGTTGAGGCGAGACGCCATCATGTCTATCAGAGGAAGTCCCCAACGCTTTGTCACTTCTGCAAACACCTCTTGATTGTCTACTCCCGGGAGGAAGACTGCTGACAGAGCGCTCACGTGTTGCTCCGCCCAGCGTAGGATTCTTGTGGCCTCCTCCATAGCCACCCTGCTCCTTGTTCCGCCTTGGCGGTTTACGTACGCCACTGCTGTTATGTTGTCTGACTGGATCGGGACAGGTAGACCCTGAAGAAGGTTCCAGGGGAGGACTTTTGGTCCTGGGTGCCTTATACTGCAGGCGACTTCCTTCCCCTACCTCTACCCTTTGAAGCGAGGAAGGACGAGCCCTTACCTCTTTTGTATTTATTAGGCCGAAAGGACTGCATCTGCTGATGGGGTGCCTTCTTCTGTTGTGTGGGAACATAAGGAAGAAAAGATGACTTACCCGCCGAAGCGGTCGACACCAGGTCAGCCAGGCCTTCACCGAACAAGACATTACCTTTAAAAGGAAGAGCTTCCATATTCTTCTTGGAGTCGGCATCAGCATTCCATTGGTGAATCCACAGCGCCCTCCTGGCCGAAATCGCCATAGCATTGGCTCTTGATCCCAAGAGACCAACATCCCTCGCCGTATCCTTAAGGTAATCTGCAGCATACTTAATATAACCAAGAGTCAGAAGAATATTATCTTTATCTAGAGCATCCATATCAGAAGCCAAATTTTCAGCCCACTTTGCAATAGCACTACTCACCCATACCGACGCCACAGCAGGTCTGAGCAATGCACCAGTATTGACGAAAATGGACTTCAAAGTCGTTTCCAACTTACGATCCGCCGGATCCTTGAGTGCAGCCGTGTCAGGAGACAGCAGTGCCACCTTCTTGGACAATTGGGATAGAGCCTTGTCCACATTTGGAGACGACTCCCATTTTTCCCTATCATCAGAGGGAAAAGGATATGCCATCAAAATTCACTTGGGAATCTGCCACCTTTTTTCAGGCGACTCCCAAGCCTTTTCACAAAGCGCATTCATTTCATGAGAGGGGGGAAAATTTACCACAGGTCTTTTACCCTTAAATAAACAAACTCTTGTGTCAGGAACGGCAGGTTCCCCAGATATACGTAAAACATCTTTAATGGCTATAATCATGTACTGAATACTCTTGACAACCCGTGGATGCAAAGAAACCTCATTTAAATCGACATCGGAGTCAGAGTCCGTGTCGGTACATGTATCTACCATCTGGTTAAAAGCACGCTTCTGTGACCCTGAGACTGTTTGTACCTGAGACAATGCGTCCTCCACCGACTGTCTCCATGTTTGTGTCTGAGAATCAGATTTATCCAGTCTCTTTGACAATAAAGCCACATTTGAATTCAGTGTACTCAGCATAGTCATCCAATCAGCCGTCGGCTGTGCCGACAGACACATACTTAAATCTTTTTCTGCAGCCCCCATAACTTCCTCCGGGGAGGAACACCCAGGCTCAGACATGTCGACACCTTGTGCCGACACACTCACACTCACACAGTCCACACACCCGGGGACAGACCCACAGAGAAGCCCTTAGGGAGAACACAGAGAGAGTATGCCAGCTCACACCCCCAGCGCCCATACACTAACCGAAGCTAGTAATATGCTCAGCGCCGGCAATATAAATTGAAAAACACCAATTTTAAGTGCCCCCCCCCCCCCGGTTTTTCCTCCCCCTGTACTTGCGGGAGCTTGGAGGTCTGGGCAGTGTCTCTGCAGCGCTGTAGAGATAGGAGAAAATGGCGCTGGTGAGCAATGTGCGGCTAAGCCCCGCCCCCTTCCCGGCGCGCTGTAGCCCGCTAAAATTTGAATCTGAAAACTGGCGGGGGTACTCTATACAGTGATCGGACACTGTATAGCCTCTTTTTAGCCAGCCAAAACCTCAGTAACTGCTGCCCAGGGCGCTCCCCCCTAGTGCCCTGCACCCTGTGAGTGCCGTTGGTGAAGTGTGTGGGAGCATGGAGCGCAGCGCTACCGCTGCGCTGTACCTCCGTTACTGAAGTCTTCTGCCATCACTGAAGTCTTCGGTTCTTCGAATACTCACCCGGCTTCTTTCTTCTGGCTTCTGTGAGGGGGTTGACGGCGCGGCTCCGGGAACAAGCAGCTAGGCGAACCAAGTGATCGAACCCTCTGGAGCTAATGGTGTCCAGTAGCCTAAGAAGCAGAGCCCTTGAACTAAGAAGAAGTAGGTCTGACTTCTCTCCCCTAAGTCCCACGATGCAGGGAGCCTGTAGCCAGCAGGTCTCCCTGAAAATAATAAACCTAACATAAAGTCTTTTAGAGAAACTCTGTAGAGCTCCCCTAGTGTGTGTCCAGTCACTCCTGGGCACAAAGTCTAACTGAGGTCTGGAGGAGGGGCATAGAGGGAGGAGCCAGTTCACACCCAGTTTAAGTCTTTATAGTGTGCCCAAGCTCCTGCGGATCCCATCTATACCCCATGGTCCTTTTGGAGTCCCCAGCATCCTCTAGGACGTAAGAGAAATATGTATTACTACGGACCTTGCGGTCACCCAATTGTTGAACAATAGCATCATAATGTACTGTATATGTTTCTCCTCATATAACTTTTTCATGGATGGAGTAGGGGAGCAATGAAGGGATTGGTATGCTTCTGCCAATTCAAGCTGAGCCCTGCAAAGAGTCTCCAACTGGTGCTTTTTTGTGAGGGTGTAGGACAGTATATCTCCCTGTAGAACTGACTTGGCCGCCTGCCAAAACAGAAATGGGTCATCAAAATGTTCAGTATTATTAAAGGCATAATTATTCCAAAATGTTAGTAAGGATTCTTTAAATTTGGCAGAGGATGTTAAATACCCCGGAAAACGGCAGGAGCAAAAACTACCCTAGGAGATAGACGGTTTGATTGTGAACCAAATCCATGAATGATCTGTGAGATTTAATAGTTAAATGATAGAGGATTGAGCTCTACAAATACTGGAATCAGATAACAAAAAATAGTCAATTCGGGAATATGACTTATGAGGAGCAGAAAAAAAAATTATAGCCCTTTTACATGGGATGGTGTAAACGCGATATGTCAGTCAAGTGTAAGCGTGTGCTAATGTAGTGAATGCCTAATTTCTTTTGTCTGAAAGTAGCATTGGCCTGTGATTGGCGGTCCATAGACCTAGAAGCAACTATATTGAAGTTGCCACCAAGTACAATACACATATCCTGGAAGGAGTACAATAGATTAATCACAGTGAGGAAAAGGACTTCTCATAAGTAGTAGGGGCATAAATGTTAAAAAAGGACGTATTGGCTACCAAACAGTTCAACCACAATCAGTACATACCGACCCCCAGGGTCCACCACCTGAGAGATCACCGTGACAGGTAAAGATTTTCTTACCAGTATGGCAACGCCTCTAGATTTTGAAGAGTAAGAGGAGAAGGCCAGAACTTTCTGCTGGAGCATGGAAAGTTTAACATGTTCCGAGGCCGTGAGGTGAGTCTCTTGCAGAAAAGTTACATCTGCCTTCATTAAATTAAGATAAGTGAGAAGCTTACGTCTTTTAGCAGGGGAATTAATGCCCTGGACATCCAGGAGAATTTTTTTATATCAGACATAATAAATATAGAAAATAATTAAGTCAGCAATGAGGTTGTCAGGTGGGAGAAGCATGTGACAGAGACCGTGAAAGAAACAGATAACAGAAAACAGAGAAAGGAGAAAAAGGGGGAAAAAAGAAGACATATAGAAAAGAAGGAGAAGCATAAGAATAGAAGACAGCTGCTGCACACAAAACACATAACATAACACTGAACCAGACAAAGAAGTGCAGCAGGCCTTGATAACTCTAAGTGCACAAAAACTCTAAAAAAGAGAAACTATGGGCCAACAATGAAAATGTAATGAACTCTAAATATGCAATGGGGAAAAAACAGTTCAACATATATGGAGCAAAAACACAGTGACCAAAAAGTAGGGCTAAGCATCAAAAAAGGGCAATATTCTTAACAGAGTGACACACAGTGCCCTGAGCCCAGAGAGTTGTCCATCATGCATCAGAGGACATGGAGCCACTTTCATCCAGGAATGACAATGCGTCTTGGGCTGTGGTGAAGTCCATAAAGTCCTTTCCATTAAATATTTGTAAATGGGCAGGGCAAAGGAGGGCAAATTTTGTTTGGGAATGGATCAATTTAGAGCAAACTGGAGCCATATCCTTTCGAGCCCGAGAAACCTCCACGGAGTAGTCTTGGAACAGTAGGAGATGGTGGGTATTCCATTCTATGCGGCCCATCTTTCAGGGTGCCGCCCACAATGCCATCTTATTAGCAGAATTCAAGCAGTGGAATATAACTGTCTGCGGACGAGGGGAGTCCCTAGGAGGATCCAAACAATGAGCTTGTTCAACAACGAAGTGATGAATAGCATCCGAGATCCCCAAGAGTTTTGTCAGGCTGGATTGCAAAAATTGATCCACAACAACGAAGTGATGAATAGCATCCGAGATCCCCAAGAGTTTTGTCAGGGTGGATTGCAAAAATTGATCCAATTCATGGACACGAAGGCTTTCGGGAAGGCCAATAAGATGTAAATTATTCCAACGTGGCCTAGTTTCTAGGTCATCCACTTTATTAAGCGACTGATGGGTTTGTTGAATCACTAACTGCATTTGTTCTCGCAACTTTCCTAGAGTATTCTCAATAACATCAAAAACATTAATTTCAAGTCATTTCCAGTCAATTTTGACCACCTCACAGATCACAATATAGTTTTCACCAATATTGGCTAAAGGCTGCAGCGAACTGGCTGGTTACTAAGCGACAGAGCAGCTGCACAAACAGCCGGCAGTTTAGAGCACATCTAAGAAACATTGTCACACAGCAATGGCAGAAATGAAAAGTGGTGCAAGATGTAATTGTACTGGAACAAAGTAGACAAAGCACACTAGAGTAAAGTGCACCAAACAGTACAAACAATAGAACTTTACTATATATATATATATATATATAAATGCAAAGATTAAAATTGCGCCAAATGTATGATAAACAGATATGTTGTTTGGAGAACTAGTTGCTATGACACTCCCCTATGCTACTGGCGGGGAGTCTGCTATTACCCTCAAATTATAGGGGTGGTAAACTTCTAAAGATAATGTAGGAATAGGAGGATGAGGGTTTGTAGCGACCTTGGTGTCGGTAAGGTAAAAACTAGCAGTAAGTTTTAAAAAGTTAAAACTATTTATTCACATAAAAATTCAAATATAAAAGAGATACATAAAAAATGGGACAATTTAAAACACAACTGAACTAAAAGCACCAAAGAAAAGAGTATAAAAGATCCTTATCTTAGAGAGAGGTATGTACAGGTCACCCAAAGCGTTTCGTCTGATGAGACTTCTTCACAGGGTAGGGACAAAATGAACCTTGGCAGCTATTTATAGCTCTAGCCCTCAGTGGGAGGGTAGTGACATCATTAGGAATCATGTGACATAATTTGTTAACACTTATTCTTATACATATAGATCAGTATACCTGGCAGTGGATTACAGCTTAGTGGGGAGTTATGCACAGTAATTACAGTTCAAAACAAGTGTTTTTAGGGCCCAATGTGTAGGAAATAGTCTTTAAAGTCATAAAAAGCGGCATTTCTGCCACACTTCTGGTTGCGGCGGTCGCGGAACGTCACTTCCGCCCCACATCCGGTTTCTTCTGCGCATGCGTCCGCGGCAATCCAGCGCGATCACATGGGCTGTAAGCTTGTGCAGGATTCGGAGGCTCTTAGGTCATAGAAAGAGGCTGTGATATTCAGTATCTCCATATAGCGGCGGCCATTTTCTGCAGGATTATGTCCATAGAATTCCAGAATGTGGCGGCCATTTCTCAGTAGTTCATTGTATGAAAATGACACTCCAGTAATCCCGGTCGTCATGGCAACGATTCAGTACATAGAAGTAATAAATGAAAATATCAGAATCACATAATACTTATTACGAGATATCTAGTAGCTTTCTAGTAGTGCAAAAAACTTAGTTAGAAACAGTGTTATTAATGGAGCAGATTACTTAATGTTAGAACAGTAAACTATTATGACATTAAACTATAAGGTGTGTATTATATCGTAACTGTGGTTACAGAGGTATGGATGTGTAAATTTAGTACTTGTGTGATATAATAGGAACTAAAGATCGTGCTCAGTGTAACTATATATATGCGGATAAATAAGGAGTATACTTCTTTCATAGGCACTTATTCCTATTTTATACAGTACCTGATCTTCCCAGGTGGTCCCCCTTTCTGGTACTGATCAGGCCCATCGCTGCTTGGCTTCCAAGATCGGGCGTATTTGGGCATTTCCAGCGTGGTATGACTGTAATACTTTTTCGCCTTCCAGATTCATGCTCCGACCGCATATTTGACGCTATTTTAATATCGTGAAACATTTCCGAAGTGTGCGGGGCCTGTACTGACCACCCACTGTTTTCAAGCTAAGTTCTGAATTCCTAACCTTTTATATTTCTCGTTTATTGAAAAAAGTTTTTTATTCTTGTTTTTAAAACCATTCTTTGAAACTGTTTTACTCTCGTATATATTAAAATCTATTTTTTATAATTTTATAATATCTTTTGGCTTCTAATTATAAGCATAAAAAAAACATTGTTTTTAGCCACACTCGTTGCCAGTACCCCTATCCCCCCGGTTTTTATACTCTCTAACAATACCATACCAGTGTTGTATTTTTAGGGGTGGGCTGACACCATTTTAAAAGGTTACGTGGGCTTGTAGCTTTTTTAACAAAAGTTTATAATTCATTCATATAGTTTTACTGAGATTTTAACCTCACAAGTGGCGCTATACTATCTTTTATATATATATATATATATATATATATATATATATATATATACACATCAAATGTACCGGCTCTCCCATCAACCATATTCAATGTAGCGCCGGGTGCCCGTGCTATATTAAGTAATTAACTTCTCCAAAGGCACAGCACTCCAGGCGACTTATAAATAACAACAGACGGCAGTGATACAGCAACGTTTCAATGTTATTCACATTGTCCTCAGGCTTACAATCAATGTAACACATACTCACATAAATAGAGACCTCACCAGGTATGAAACGCCGTCACTCCGGAAGCGGGACAATCACCCGCCCGGCGGCGTGTCCGTCAATAATGACGTCATCCATGTGCTCCCCAATCACCATAGCAACCGTAAACACTGTCACTGAATGCATAACGTTCTGAAAAAATGCATAGAGCATATAACATTGAGCCTGCTAATCAATTGTTATAACTGCATCTAGCCCATCTTTATGTATATACAAATAGAGACCTACCTACGGCCACATAATAACAGCTATATACTATCTAAAATAACTCAAACGCAAATTCTCATTTAAACCCCGAGGTGACACAGTGTCCAAACGTTGGATCCACTGCGCCTCTTTCTGCAACAATTTTAGCCCCCGGTTGCCACCTCTTAATGACGGCACAATATGATCTATCATTCTGTATCTTACTGATGTCAACGAATGACGGGCCACACAGAAGTGGCGTGCGACAGGTTGATCACTTTTACCAGTGTGGATAGCCGCCTATCGAAAGGACTGTCATTTGTCCCATTACCTAAACTACAGCAGCTGCAATGGAAAATTGAAAAGTATAACTTGAACAGAACATTAAAACTAAAAGAATTCTTTGCAAAACAGCCACCTAAAGTTATCCCTAATCCAGCCGCAGCCATTACGGAAGTGCCAAACAAATAAAAGAAAATTTTGCCGAAATCGACGTTCGATCCGCAATCAAGTAATGCTTCCATACACACATTCATGCGTTTGATAGAACAGGACTGTGACCAATTAGTGGATAAACCACCCCCAGTGAGGGATAATCTGACCAAGGGCCAGCGAGAGGCACTAGCACAATTGGCGGCCAATAGAGATTTAATATTTCGACCAGCAGACAAAGGGGGTGCCTTAGTTGTGCAAAATCTAAAAGACTACAAAGATGAGATTGAGTCACAGTTAGGTGCTGCTGCTGCTGCTTGCTGGGGCCGCGCATTCTTCAACTGTTGACTGACCCGGTGGCTGCAGGGAGCTGGTGGCGGGCTGCTGGTGTCAGGCACATACGATGTAGAGGAGCACATACAGATATAGGCACATACGATATAGAGGAACACATACGATATAGAGAAGCACAAACAGACATAGGCAAATACGATGTAGAGGAGCCCATACAGATATAGGCACATACGATATAGAGGAACACATACGATATAGAGAAGCACAAACAGACATAGGCACATACGATGTAGAGGAGCCCATACAGATATAGGCACATACGATATAGAGGAGCACATATGATATAGACAAGCAAATACAGACACAGGAACATACGGTATAGAGGAGCACATACAGACATAGGCACATACGGTATAGAGGAGCACATACAGACATAGGCACATACGATATAGAGGAGCAAATACAGACATAGGCACATACGATATAGAGGAGCACATACAGACATAGGCACATACGGTATAGAGGAACACATACAGACATAGGCACATACGGTATAGAGGAACACATACAGACATAGGCACACACGATGTAGAGGAGCCCATACAGATATAGGCACATACGATATAGAGGAGCACATATGATATAGAGAAGCAAATACAGACACAGGCACATACGGTATAGAGGAGCACATACAGACATAGGCACATACGGTATAGAGGAGCACATAAAGACATATGCACATACGATATAGAGAAGCACAAACAGACATAGACACATACGATGTAGAGGAGCCCATACAGATATAGGCACATACGATATAGAGGAACACATATGATATAGAGAAGCACATACAGTCATAGGCACATACGGACATATTGGAGCAGATATATGCATACAGTAGGCACATACGGAAATAGAGGAAAACATGAGCCTCAAATTATAACTTGCCACTAGAATGACTTTACACCCCTGGATGCCGCCCCACAACACATCACTGGTCACACTCCCTGTGGTAGCACACAATAGTCCCTTCAGCAATTTCAGCTCCAGGCCCATGTGGACCTTAATCTAGCACTGATGCAAGTAAATAAGATCTGCTGTATAAAATAGCAGCTATTGATTGATTGATTACAATTCATTTCCTTTTATAATACACAGATAAATAGCTAAATATATACCTGCATTTTTAGTTATTTATGTTTGGATATGCTCAAAGCCGGATTAAGGCTATGGGGGACCCGGGGCACTTCAGACAATGGGGCCCCTAATAGGAGGCAGGCAGATGAATTATATATATTTTTTATTAGGTCTTCCGTAGAAAGGAAGAGGTTGTACCCTTTACATACATTATGCCATGTTAGAGCCCCTTACACACATTACATCACAGTAGAGCAGAGCCCCTTATTCACATTACGCCAGATAGAGCCCCTTAAACACATTATACCAGGTAGAGTCCCTTATACACGTTACACCAGGTAGAGCCCCTTATACACGTTACGCCAGGTATAAACCCTTATACACTTATGCCAGGTAGAGCCACTTTTTTACATGTTACGCCAGGTAGAGCACCTTTTATACAGGTTATGCCAAGTAGAGCCTCTTACACACGTTTCAGCAGGTACAGCCCTTTAAACACATTACACCAGGTAGAGCCCCTTAAACACGTTATGCCAGGTAGAGCCCCTTATACACGTTACACCAGGTAGAGCCACTGTTTTACATGTTACGCCAAGTAGAGCACCTTTTATACAGGTTATGCCAAGTAGAGCCCCTTATACACGTTACAGCAGGTAGAGCCCCTTTTATACACGTTACACCAGGTAGAGCCCCTTATACACATTATGCCAGGTAGAGCCTCTGTTTTACACGTTACTCTAGGTTGAGCCCCTTTTATAAATGTGGGGGGGGGGGGAGAGCAGGGAGAACAGAAGAAGAGATGGGAGACATCAGGAGGTGAAGGAGCCAGTGGGCTTCAGCTCCTGATGTCTCCCATCACCAAGTTCAAGTATTCTTAATAACATCAAAAACATTAATTTCAAGTCATTTCCAGTCAATTTTGACCACCTCACAGCTCACAATATAGTTTTCACCAATATTGGCCAAAGGCTGCAGCGAACTGGCTGGTTACTAAGCGACAGAGCAGCTGCACAAACAGCCAGCAGTTTAGAGCACATCTAAGAAACATTGCCACACAGCAATGGCAGAAAAGAAAAGTGGTGCAAGATGTAATTGTACTGGAACAAAGTAGACAAAGCACACTAGAATAAAGTGCACCAAACAGTACAAACAATAGAACTGTACTATATATATATATATATATATATATATATATACAATGTAGAACTTCGCAGCACTCCATTCATTCATAAATAATCACATACAGCCGGTGCCTTCCCTGTAATATCCCTGTGAAGGGTATCCATAAACAGATGTAGAGATGAGCGGCACTCACGGCTCCCAGTCAGGGAATGAAAAAGCAGGACACAAGCGTTGTGTAGCCAGTCAACGTTTCAATGTTATTTAGGCAAACATTTTCCTCAGGACATAAAAAGACAATGACAGTACATACCTTTATACCCGTCTGAAGTCCTCCATGCCGCCCGCCGTTCGTCGTGTCTCAGTCCAACAAAGATGACGTCACAGATACGCGCCGGCCGCAGCGTCACGGAGGGCATCAGAACACCTGTACAAACAATAAACAGCAAAAAGTTACAGATGCAGCCAACATAAGATTTAAAGAGATCCTAACCCCAACAGGAGATAATGTTGAGAATATTCAACTATATAGGGAATTGCTTAAGTTGAAGCGGAAAGAACAAGACTACTATTATCATGGTGTCACTTTATCGGACTACCATAGGGATGGAAAAATCCCTCGGGGGTTCCGAATTAAAAATGTCCCCACTATTGAACGTTTTAATGTCCAATTTTGTAAGAAATGGATTTCCATCCTCAATAAATGTTCGTACGATCTAATCCTCCTTGTGATTGAGGAGGTTACTCGGGAACTTTCAGCCATAAGAGCTAAAATTGAGACTTTTGAACTCACACATAAAACCACCTTAGAAGCTGACACTTCTGGTGACTGGTATAATAAAATTACCACCCAGATGGAAAAGTACCGAAAGGACCTTACACAATATAAGAGAAACAAGCTTGAGAAGGTCAATAATGATTATGCAAAACGTCTTGTATATCCCTGGATCTCAGGTACCCATCAAACCCGTGGGCCGTCACGCCGCCGCCCGTATAATCGTACCAGAGTTACACAATTAGACACTGAAACCTCCACGGAGGGATCGGCATCGGCCAGCGAAAATGATCCACAAGTCAATTTCCCAGGTCGTCCCCCTTTAGGGGCACGTACCCCAGCGCAGGTGGCAGGTCCCGACGGCGTTACACGAGGAGGGGCGGGCAGAATCAAAGGCAGAGGAAGAGGTCAGATACCTTATCAACGACGGAAGTAATATTCAATCTGTCTGAAAGAACCTTTTCCCCCATTGAAAATAAACTCCTAGCAAAAGGACTCAATTTTGTTCCCACTAATAAAATCGATCCCTTTGAGTGGAAAGTGGAACAATATAAATTGGGACGTCAACTACGTCTAAAGGAGTATTTCAACACCAATCAATCTATAGTAATGGACAATACCACCCTTCCTCCCCCACTACGTAAAAAATCCAAGTTTGACCCATCATCCCAAAATCAGGCAATACGCACATATTGCAAAACTATTGACTACAAGATACAAAACAGTATCAAACAAGAACCTCCTAATTATTCCAATCTTACAAGACAGGAGTGGGATGCACTAGCCAAACTTGGCAATTACACTGATGTTGTATTTAGACCTGCCGATAAGGGGGGAGCCCTGGTGATCCAGAATACAGCGGATTATGTGGCTGAACTTAATCGTCATTTACAGGATAGCCACACTTACCGCAAATTAACTCAAGACCCTACGGCAAGATTTAAGCGTGAATTGGACCTTATCCTGACGAGAGCACTAAATGAGGGACAATTATCTAAAGAACAATGTGATGCACTAACAACTTCTTTTCCCGTTGTACCTATTCTCTATTCTGTGCCAAAAATCCATAAAAATAGCCTTCATCCACCAGCACGTCCTATTATTTCAGCAATGGGCTCCCTGTATCAGTTTGTCTCTATTTTTTGGGATTTTTATTTACAGCCTTGTATTCAAGCCAGAAAATCTTGTTTAAAGGACACCACAGATCTATTGGTCCAACTGGGGAACATCCCAGTAGTCCCCTCTAATTGTTTACTGGCTACCATAGATGTCAGTAACCTTTATACATGTATACCTCATGATCAGGGGTTGGTGGCAGTGAAAACCCTGATCACTGAAAGTACACAGTATAAGGGTCCTAATATTGACATATTTATGGAATTATTGCAACTTACTCTACGACGTAATTATTTTATGTTCAATAACCAGTTTTTTCTCCAATTACAGGGCTGCTCTATGGGCAGCAATGTGTCTCCTTCATTTGCGAACAGTTTTATGTTCCAAATTGAGGATGAGTTATTTTTTTCTAAAAATGAAGTGCGCTCTAATGTACTATTATATTTAAGGTTCATTGACGACCTGCTGGTTTTATGGACAGGTACAAAAGAAGCCTTAGTTTCGTTACTTGATTCCCATAATGATTCCCCAACTCCGATAAAATTGACATACGGTATTGATGAAACTAGTGTCAATTATTTGGATGTACAGATTAGTATCAGAAATAATAAGATTACCACTGATATCTTTGTAAAACCCACAGACCGTAATAACATCCTCCTATCATCCAGTCATCACCCTGCACCACTACGCAGGGGGCTCCCGTACTCACAAATGCTTAGGGTGCGCCGCATTGTGAGTGATGACACCAGACTTGAACTAGCACTGGATGATATGATACGAAAATTTGTAGATAGGGGATATCATGTCTCTGAGTTGAAAGCCATTAAAACGAAGGTTATGAAAATACCTCGATCTAAACTGTTACAACAAACTAAGAAAAAAACGACACAGGAGAAATTCATATGGGTGAATAAATTTAATACCATAAATCAACAAATTAATAGTACTAGTAAAAATTTCTGGCCCATAATCCAGTCGGATAAACAACTCAGCACGTTATCCAACACCCGTTTAATGCCAGCATACAAACGGGGGCGCAATTTACGCGACCATTTGGTTAAGACCAATGTTCAGTTTCCCCCGGCTGTATCAGTAGGAAAATCTTTCCTTAATCCCCAAAAAACCGGATGCTTCAAATGCTTAGGCTGCACTACGTGCAACCATATGATAGTGGGCAGTAGCTTTAGCCACCCCTATACTGGAAAGCGTTACAAGATCCGTCATAGACTCACATGTTCCACCAAATTTGTTGTATACTTACTCAGTTGCCCTTGTGGCTTACATTATGTGGGTAAGACGGAATGTACCTTTAAGGAACGCACGGCAGGGCACCGCACCACTATTAGAGCAGCGCTATCAACGGGGAGAAGCGACCAACCGGTCGCACGCCATTTCGTGAATGCCAAACATTCACTTGCTGTACTCAAACATCAGATCATTGATCATGTCCCCCCCCTTAAACGGGGTGGAGACAGGGGACTTATATTACTTAAGGCTGAAGCAAGATGGATCTTTGTGCTTGACACTATGTCACCTAGAGGACTTAATGAACACTCTGGTCTTCATTGCTTTCTCTAAAGTTAAAATATGTCAGCAGTTTTTATTATTTCTTCATTATTTATTGTATATCTCACCATAATGTTTCTATCTGGATTACTGTGAGGTTACTAGTGTGACACATTGTGGTTCATATTCACATCAGACATAAGTCTTTATTTAGCACTAGTTGATTGTACATTATGGACAAAGAATATTTTCATGTTCATATTCTAGTTACGTAAAGTAAAGCGTTTTAGACCTGATAGCTGAATAATTTACAGCTTAAATACGCATAGGTCTATACTGATTGTAACCATGTGCAGCCTTGATGTGTAAACTATTATGATCTCCCATCTATTTGTAATAATAACGGGGTGTTTTAAACCCTCTGTTAAGGTCCTGGTTATCCTGCCACATGTAAAGTTGGTTTTATTCACACAGCTTTTTGCTGTTTATTGTTTGTACAGGTGTTCTGATGCCCTCCGTGACGCTGCGGCCGGCGCGTATCTGTGACGTCATCTTTGTTGGACTGAGACACGATGAACGGCGGGCGGCATGGAGGACTTCAGACGGGTATAAAGGTATGTACTGTCATTGTCTTTTTATGTCCTGAGGAAAATGTTTGCCTAAATAACATTGAAACATTGACTGGCTACACAACGCTTGTGTCCTGCTTTTTCATTTGCCTGACTGGGAGCCGTGAGTGCCGCTCATCTCTACATCTATATATATATATATATATATACATACACACACACATATATATATATATTAGTGATGTGCACCGGAAATTTTTCGGGTTTTGTGTTTTGGTTTTGGATTCGGTTCCGCGGCCGTGTTTTGGATTCGGAAGCGTTTTGGCAAAACCTCCCTGAAATTTTTTTGTCGGATTCGGGTGTGTTTTGGATTCGGGTGTTTTTTTTACAAAAAACCCTCAAAAACAGCTTAAATCATAGAATTTGGGGGTCATTTTGATCCCATAGTATTATTAACCTCAATAACCATAATTTCCACTCATTTCCAGTCTATTCTGAACACTTCACACCTCACAATATTATTTTTAGTCCTAAAATTTGCACCAAGGTCGCTGGATGACTAAGCTAAGCGACCCAATTGGCCGACACAAACACCTGGCCCATCTAGGAGTGGCACTGCAGTGTCAGACAGGATGGCACTTCCAAAAAATAGTCCCCAAACAGCACATGATGCAAAGAAAAAAAGAGGCGCAATGAGGTAGCTGTGTGACTTAGCTAAGCGACCCAAGTGGCCGACACAAAGACCTGGCCCATCTAGGAGTGGCACTGCAGTGTCAGACAGGATGGCACTTCCAAAAAATAGTCCCCAAACAGCACATGATGCAAAGAAAAAAAGAGGCGCACCAAGGTCGCTGTGTGACTAAGCTAAGGGACCCAAGTGGCCGACACAAACACCTGGCCCATCTAGGAGTGGCACTGCAGTGTCAGACAGGATGGCAGATTTAAAAAATAGTCCCCAAACAGCACATGATGCAAAGAAAAAAAGAGGTGCACCAAGGTCGCTGGATGGCTAAGCTAAGCGACCCAAGTGGCCGACACAAACACCTGGCCCATCTAGGAGTGGCACTGCAGTGTCAGACAGGATGGCAGATTTAAAAAACAGTCCCCAAACAGCACATGATGCAAAGAAAAAAAGAGGTGCACCAAGGTCGCTGGATGGCTAAGCTAAGCGACACAAGTGGCCGACACAAACACCTGGCCCATCTAGGAGTGGCACTGCAGTGTCAGACAGGATGGCACTTCAAAAAAATAGTCCCCAAACAGCACATGATGCAAAGAAAAAAAGAGGCGCAATGAGGCCGCTGTGTGACTAAGCTAAGCGACCCAAGTGGCCGACACAAACACCTGGCCCATCTAGGAGTGGCACTGCAGTGTCAGACAGGATGGCACTTCAAAAAATAGTCCCCAAACAGCACATGATGCAAAGAAAAAAAGAGGTGCACCAAGGTCGCTGTGTGACTAAGCTAAGCGACCCAAGTGGCCGACACAAACACCTGGCCCATCTAGGAGTGGCACTGCAGTGTCAGACAGGATGGCACTTCAAAAAAATAGTCCCCAAACAGCACATGATGCAAAGAAAAAAAGAGGCGCAATGAGGTAGGTGTGTGACTAAGCTAAGCGACCCAAGTGGCCGACACAAACACCTGGCCCATCTAGGAGTGGCACTGCAGTGTCAGACAGGATGGCACTTCAAAAAAATAGTCCCCAAACAGCACATGATGCAAAGAAAAAAAGAGGCGCATTGAGGTAGCTGTGTGACTAAGCTAAGCGACCCAAGTGGCCGACACAAACACCTGGCCCATCTAGGAGTGGCACTGCAGTGTCAGGCATTATGGCACTTCAAAAAAATTGTCCCCAAACAGCACATGATGCAAAGAAAAATGAAAGAAAAAAGATGTGCAAGATGGAATTGTCCTTGGGCCCTCCCACCCACCCTTATGTTGCATAAACAGGACATGCACACTTTAACAAACCCATCATTTCAGCGACAGGGTCTGCCACACGACTGTGACTGAAATGACTGGTTGGTTTGGGCCCCCACCAAAAAAGAAGCAATCAATCTCTCCTTGCACAAACTGGCTCTACAGAGGCAAGATGTCCACCTCATCATCATCCTCCGATTCCTCACCCCTTTCACTGTGTACATCCCCCTCCTCACAGATTATTAATTCGTCCCCACTGGAATCCACCATCTCAGATCTCTGTGTACTTTCTGGAGGCAATTGCTGGTGAATGTCTCCACGGAGGAATTGATTATGATTCATTTTGATGAACATCATCTCCACATTTTCTGGAAGTAACCTCGTACACCGATTGCTGACAAGGTGAGCGGCTGCACTAAACACTCTTTCGGAGTACACACTGGAGGGGGGGCAACTTAGGTAGAATAAAGCCAGTTTGTGCAACGGCCTCCAAATTGCCTCATTTTCCTGCCAGTATACGTACGGACTGTCTGACGTGCCTACTTGGATGCGGTCACTCATATAATCCTCCACCATTCTTTCAATGGTGAGAGAATCATATGCAGTGACAGTAGACGACATGTCAGTAATCGTTGCCAGGTCCTTCAGTCCGGACCAGATGTCAGCACTCGCTCCAGACTGCCCTGCATCACCGCCAGCGGGTGGGCTCGGAATTCTTAGCCTTTTCCTCGCACCCCCAGTTGCGGGAGAATGTGAAGGAGGAGCTGTTGACGGGTCACGTTCCGCTTGACTTGACAATTTTCTCACCAGCAGGTCTTTGAACCTCTGCAGACTTGTGTCTGCCGGAAAGAGAGATACAACGTAGGTTTTAAATCTAGGATCGAGCACGGTGGCCAAAATGTAGTGCTCTGATTTCAACAGATTGACCACCCGTGAATCCTGGTTAAACGAATTAAGGGCTCCATCCACAAGTCCCACATGCCTAGCGGAATCGCTCTGTTTTAGCTCCTCCTTCAATCTCTCCAGCTTCTTCTGCAAAAGGCTGATGAAGGGAATGACCTGACTCAGGCTGGCAGTGTCTGAACTGACTTCACGTGTGGCAAGTTCAAAGGGTTGCAGAACCTTGCACAACGTTGAAATCATTCTCCACTGCGCTTGAGTCAGGTGCATTCCCCCTCCTTTGCCTATATCGTGGGCAGATGTATAGGCTTGAATGGCCTTTTGCTGCTCCTCCATCCTCTGAAGCATATAGAGGGTTGAATTCCACCTCGTTACCACCTCTTGCTTCAGATGATCGCAGGGCAGGTTCGGGAATGTTTGGTGGTGCTCCAGTCTTCGGCACGCGGTGGCTGAATGCCGAAAGTGGCCCACAATTCTTCGGGCCACCGACAGCATCTCTTGCACGCCCCTGTCGTTTTTTAAATAATTCTGCACCACCAAATTCAATGTATGTGCAAAACATGGGACGTGCTGGAATTTGCCCAGATGTAATGCACGCACAATATTGGTGGCGTTGTCCGATGTCACAAATCCCCAGGAGAGTCCAATTGGGGTAAGCCATTCTGCGATGATGTTCCTCAGTTTCCGTAAGAGGTTGTCAGCTGTGTGCCTCTTATGGAAAGCGGTGATACAAAGCGTAGCCTGCCTAGGAACGAGTTGGCATTTGCGAGATGCTGCTACTGGTGCCGCCGCTGCTGTTCTTGCTGCGGGAGGCAATACATCTACCCAGTGGGCTGTCACAGTCATATAGTCCTGAGTCTGCCCTGCTCCACTTGTCCACATGTCCGTGGTTAAGTGGACATTGGGTACAACTGCATTTTTTAGGACACTGGTGACTCTTTTTCTGACGTCTGTGTACATTTTCGGTATCGCCTGCCTAGAGAAATGGAACCTAGATGGTATTTGGTACCGGGGACACAGTACCTCAATCAAGTCTCTAGTTGCCTCTGAATTAACGATGGATACCGGAACCACGTTTCTCACCACCCAGGCTGACAAGACCTGAGTTATCCGCTTTGCAGCAGGATGACTGCTGTGATATTTCATCTTCCTCGCAAAGGACCGTTGGACAGTCAATTGCTTACTGGAAGTAGTACAAGTGGTCTTCCGACTTCCCCTCTGGGATGACGATCGACTCCCAGCAGCAACAACAGCAGCGCCAGCAGCAGTAGGCGTTACACTCAAGGTTGCATCGGAGGAATCCCAGGCAGGAGAGGACTCATTAGACTTGCCAGTGACATGGCCTGCAGGACTATTGGCTTTCCTCTGTAAGGTGGAAATTGACACTAAGGGAGTTGGTGGTGTGGTTTGCAGGAGCTTGGTTACAAGAGGAAGGGATTTAGTGGTCAGTGGACTGCTTCCGCTGTCATCCAAAGTTTTTGAACTTGTCACTGACTTATGATGAATGCGCTGCAGGTGACGTATAAGGGAGGATGTTCCGAGGTGGTTAACGTCCTTACCCCTACTTATTACAGCTTGACAAAGGCAACACACGGCTTGACACCTGTTGTCCGCACTTGTGTTGAAATAATTCCACACCGAAGAGCTGATTTTTTTTGTATTTTGACCAGGCATGTCAATGGCCATATTCATCCCACGGACAACAGGTGTCTCCCCGAGTGCCTGACTTAAACAAACCACCTCACCATCAGAATCCTCCTTGTCAATTTCCTCCCCAGCGCCAGCAACACGCATATCCTCATCCTGGTGTACTTCAACAGTGACATCTTCAATTTGACTATCAGGAACTGGACTGCGGGTGCTCCTTCCAGCACTTGCAGGGGGCGTGCAAATGGTGGAAGGCGCAAGCTCTTCCCGTCCAGTGTTGGGAAGGTCAGGCATCGCAACCGACACAATTGGACTCTCCTTGGGGATTTGTGATTTAGATGAACGCACAGTTCTTTGCTGTGCTTTTGCCAGCTTAAGTCTTTTCATTTTTCTAGCGAGAGGATGAGTGCTTCCATCCTCATGTAAATCTGAACCACTAGCCATGAACATAGGCCAGGGCCTCAGCCGTTCCTTGCCACTCTGTGTCGTAAATGGCATATTGGCAAGTTTACGCTTCTCATCAGACGCTTTCAATTTTGATTTTTGGGTCATTTTACTGAACTTTTGTTTTTTGGATTTTACATGCTCTCTACTATGACATTGGGTATCGGCCTTGGCAGACGACGTTGATGGCATTTCATCGTCTCGGCCATGACTAGTGGCAGCAGCTTCAGCACGAGGTGGAAGTGGATCTTGATCTTTCCCTATTTTAACCTCCACATTTTTGTTCTCCATTTTCTAATGTGTGGAATTATATGCCAGTATCAATAGCCATGGCCTACTACTATATATACTGCGCACAACTGAAATGCAGCACAGGTATGGATGGATAGTATACTTGATGACACAGAGGTAGGTACAGCAGTGGCCTACTGTACCGTAATGCTATATATTATATACTGGTGGTTAGCAAACTGTGCAAAACTGAAATGCACCACAGGTATGGATGGATAGTATACTTGACGACACAGAGGTAGGTAGAGCAGTGGCCTACTGTACCGTAATGCTATATATTATATACTGGTGGTCAGCAAACTGTGCAAAACTGAAATGCACCACAGGTATGGATGGATAGTATACTTGACGACACAGAGGTAGGTACAGCAGTGGCCTACTGTACCGTAATGCTATATATTATATACTGGTGGTCAGCAAACTGTGCAAAACTGAAATCCACCACAGGTATGGATGGATAGTATACTTGACGACACAGAGGTAGGTACAGCAGTGGCCTACTGTACCGTAATGCTATATATTATATACTGGTGGTCAGCAAACTGTGCAAAACTGAAATGCACCACAGGTATGGATGGATAGTATACTTGACGACACAGAGGTAGGTAGAGCAGTGGCCTACTGTACCGTAATGCTATATATTATATACTGGTGGTCAGCAAACTGTGCAAAACTGAAATGCACCACAGGTATGGATGGATAGTATACTTGACGACACAGAGGTAGGTACAGCAGTGGCCTTCTGTACCGTACTCCTATATATTATATACTGGTGGTCAGCAAAATGATGCACTGTACTCCTACTATATACTACAATGCAGCACAGATATGGAGTGTTTTTCAGGCAGACAAGTTAACGTATACTGGTGGTCACTGGTCAGCAAAACTCTGCACTGTACTCCTCCTATATAATATTATACTGGTGGTCCCCAGTCCTCACAATAAAGCAGTGTGAGCACAGATATATGCAGCACACTGAGCACAGATATGGAGTGTTTTTTAGAGATGTGCACTTGAAATTTTTCGGGTTTTGTGTTTTGGTTTTGGGTTCGGTTCCGCGGCCGTGTTTTGAGTTCGACCGCGTTTTGGCAAAACCTCACCGAATTTTTTTTGTCGGATTCGGGTGTGTTTTGGATTCGGGTGTTTTTTTCAAAAAACCCTAAAAAAACAGCTTAAATCATAGAATTTGGGGGTCATTTTGATCCCAAAGTATTATTAACCTCAATAACCATAATTTCCACTCATTTTCAGTCTATTCTGAACACCTCACACCTCCCAATATTATTTTTAGTCCTAAAATTTGCATCGAGGTCGCTGGATGACTAAGCTAAGCGACCCTAGTGGCCGACACAAACACCTGGCCCATCTAGGAACGGCACTGCAGTGTCACGCAGGATGGCCCTTCCAAAAAACACTCCCCAAACAGCACATGACGCAAAGAAGAAAAAAAGAGGCGCAATGAGGTAGCTGTGTGAGTAAGCTAAGCGACCCTAGTGGCCGACACAAACACCTGGCCCATCTCGGAGTGGCACTGCAGTGTCACGCAGGATGGCCCTTCCAAAAAACACTCCCCAAACAGCACATGACGCAAAGAAGAAAAAAAGAGGCGCAATGAGATAGCTGTGTGAGTAAGCTAAGCGACCCTAGTGGCCGACACAAACACCTGGCCCATCTAGGAGTGGCACTGCAGTGTCACGCAGGATGGCCCTTCCAAAAAACACTCCCCAAACAGCACATGACGCAAAGAAGAAAAAAAGAGGCGCAATGAGGTAGCTGTGTGAGTAAGCTAAGCGACCCTAGTGGCCGACACAAACACCTGGCCCATCTAGGAGTGGCACTGCAGTGTCACGCAGGATGGCCCTTCCAAAAAACACTCCCCAAACAGCACATGACGCAAAGAAGAAAAAAAGAGGCGCAATGAGGTAGCTGTGTGAGTAAGCTAAGCGACCCTAGTGGCCGACACAAACACCTGGCCCATCTAGGAGTGGCACTGCAGTGTCACGCAGGATGGCCCTTCCAAAAAACACTCCTCAAACAGCACATGACGCAAAGAAGAAAAAAAGAGGCGCAATGAGGTAGCTGTGTGAGTAAGCTAAGTGACCCTAGTGGCCGACACAAACACCTGGCCCATCTAGGAGTGGCACTGCAGTGTCACGCAGGATGGCCCTTCCAAAAAACACTCCCCAAACAGCACATGACGCAAAGAAAAATGAAAGAAAAAAGAGGTGCAAGATGGAATTGTCCTTGGGCCCTCCCACTCACCCTTATGTTGTATAAACAGGACATGCACACTTTAACCAACCCATCATTTCAGTGACAGGGTCTGCCACACGACTGTGACTGAAATGACGGGTTGGTTTGGACCCCCACCAAAAAAGAAGCAATTAATCTCTCCTTGCACAAACTGGCTCTACAGAGGCAAGATGTCCACCTCATCATCATCCTCCGATATATCACCGTGTACATCCCGCTCCTCACAGATTATCAATTCGTCCCCACTGGAATCCACCATCTCAGCTCCCTGTGTACTTTGTGGAGGCAATTGCTGCTGGTCAATGTCTCCACGGAGGAATTGATTATAATTCATTTTAATGAACATCATCTTCTCCACATTTTCTGGAAGTAACCTCGTACGCCGATTGCTGACAAGGTGAGCGGCTGCACTAAACACTCTTTCGGAGTACACACTTGTGGGAGGGCAACTTAGGTAGAATAAAGCCAGTTTGTGCAAGGGCCACCAAATTGCCTCTTTTTCCTGCCAGTATAAGTACGGACTGTCTGACGTGCCTACTTTGATGCGGTCACTCATATAATCCTCCACCATTCTTTCAATGGGGAGAGAATCATATGCAGTGACAGTAGACGACATGTCCGTAATCGTTGTCAGGTCCTTCAGTCCGGACCAGATGTCAGCATCAGCAGTCGCTCCAGACTGCCCTGCATCACCGCCAGCGGGTGGGCTCGGAATTCTGAGCCTTTTCCTCGCACCCCCAGTTGCGGGAGAATGTGAAGGAGGAGATGTTGACAGGTCGCGTTCCGCTTGACTTGACAATTTTCTCACCAGCAGTTCTTTGAACCCCAGCAGACTTGTGTCTGCCGGAAAGAGAGATCCAAGGTAGGTTTTAAATCTAGGATCGAGCACGGTGGCCAAAATGTAGTGCTCTGATTTCAACAGATTGACCACCCGTGAATCCTTGTTAAGCGAATTAAGGGCTCCATCCACAAGTCCCACATGCCTAGCGGAATCGCTCCCTTTTAGCTCCTCCTTCAATGCCTCCAGCTTCTTCTGCAAAAGCCTGATGAGGGGAATGACCTGACTCAGGCTGGCAGTGTCTGAACTGACTTCACGTGTGGCAAGTTCAAAAGGTTGCAGAACCTTGCACAACGTTGAAATCATTCTCCACTGCGCTTGAGACAGGTGCATTCCACCTCCTATATCGTGCTCAATTGTATAGGCTTGAATGGCCTTTTGCTGCTCCTCCAACCTCTGAAGCATATATAGGGTTGAATTCCACCTCGTTACCACTTCTTGCTTCAGATGATGGCAGGGCAGGTTCAGGCGTTTTTGGTGCTGCTCCAGTCTTCTGTACGTGGTGCCTGTACACCGAAAGTGTCCCGCAATTCTTCTGGCCACCGACAGCATCTCTTGCACGCCCCTGTCGTTTTTTAAAAAATTCTGCACCACCAAATTCAAGGTATGTGCAAAACATGGGACGTGCTGGAATTTGCACATATTTAATGCACACACAATATTGCTGGCGTTGTCCGATGCCACAAATCCACAGGAGAGTCCAATTGGGGTAAGCCATTCCGCGATGATCTTCCTCAGTTGCCGTAAGAGGTTTTCAGCTGTGTGCGTATTCTGGAAACCGGTGATACAAAGCGTAGCCTGCCTAGGAAAGAGTTGGCGTTTGCGAGATGCTGCTACTGGTGCCGCCGCTGCTGTTCTTGCGGCGGGAGTCCATACATCTACCCAGTGGGCTGTCACATTCATATAGTCCTGACCCTGCCCTGCTCCACTTGTCCACATGTCCGTGGTTAAGTGGACATTGGGTACAGCTGCATTTTTTAGGACACTGGTGAGTCTTTTTCTGACGTCCGTGTACATTCTCGGTATCGCCTGCCTAGAGAAGTGGAACCTAGATGGTATTTGGTAACGGGGGCACACTACCTCAAGAAATTGTCTAGTTCCCTGTGAACTAACGGCGGATACCGGACGCACGTCTAACACCAACATAGTTGTCAAGGCCTCAGTTATCCGCTTTGCAACAGGATGACTGCTGTGATATTTCATCTTCCTCGCAAAGGACTGTTGGACAGTCAATTGCTTGGTGGAAGTAGTAAAAGTGGGCTTACGACTTCCCCTCTGGGATGACCATCGACTCCCAGCAGCAACAATAGCAGCGCCAGCAGCAGTAGGCGTTACACGCAAGGATGCATCGGAGGAATCCCAGGCAGGAGAGGACTCGTCAGAATTGCCAGTGACATGGCCTGCAGGACTATTGGCTTTCCTGGGGAAGGAGGAAATTGACACTGAGGGAGTTGGTGGGGTGGTTTGCGTGAGCTTGGTTACAAGAGGAAGGGATTTACTGGTCAGTGGACTGCTTCCGCTGTCGGCCAAAGTTTTTGAACTTGTCACTGACTTATGATGAATGCGCTGCAGGTGACGTATAAGGGAGGATGTTCCGAGGTGGTTAACGTCCTTACCCCTACTTATTACAGCTTGACAAAGGCAACACACGGCTTGACAAATGTTGTCCGCATTTCTGTTGAAATACTTCCACACCGAAGAGCTGATTTTTTTGGTATTTTCACCAGGCATGTCAACGGCCATATTCCTCCCACGGACAACAGGTGTCTCCCCGGGTGCCTGACTTAAACAAACCACCTCACCATCAGAATCCTCCTTGTCAATTTCCTCCCCAGCGCCAGCAACACCCATATCCTCCTCATCCTGGTGTACTTCAACACTGACATCTTCAATCTGACTATCAGGAACTGGACTGCGGGTGCTCCTTCCAGCACTTGCAGGGGGCGTGCAAATGGTGGAAGGCGCATGCTCTTCACGTCCAGTGTTGGGAAGGTCAGGCATCGCAACCGACACAATTGGACTCTCCTTGTGGATTTGGGATTTCGAAGAACGCACAGTTCTTTGCGGTGCTTTTGCCAGCTTGAGTCTTTTCATTTTTCTAGCGAGAGGCTGAGTGCTTCCATCCTCATGTGAAGCTGAACCACTAGCCATGAACATAGGCCAGGGCCTCAGCCGTTCCTTGCCACTCCGTGTGGTAAATGGCATATTGGCAAGTTTACGCTTCTCCTCCGACAATTTTATTTTAGATTTTTGAGTCCTTTTTTTACTGATATTTGGTGTTTTGGATTTTACATGCTCTGTACTATGACATTGGGCATCGGCCTTGGCAGACGACGTTGCTGGCATTTCATCGTCTCGGCCATGACTAGTGGCAGCAGCTTCAGCACGAGGTGGAAGTCGATCTTGATCTTTCCCTAACTTTGGAACCTCAACATTTTTGTTCTCCATATTTTAATAGGCACAACTAAAAGGCACCTCAGGTAAACAATGGAGATGGATGGATACTAGTATACTTATGGATGGACGAGCGACTGCCGACACAGAGGTAGCTACAGCCGTGGACTACCGTACTGTGTCTGCTGCTAATATAGACTGGATGATAATGAGATAAAATTAAAATATATATATATATATATATATATATCACACTAGTACTGCAGCCGGACAGGTATATATTATGTAATGACGGACCTGCTGGACACTGTCTGTCAGACTCAGCACTGCAGACTCCTAAAGTAAGCTACTAGTATCAAGAAGATAGAAAAAAAAAATAAACCACGGGTAGGTGGTATACAATTATGGATGGACGAGCGACTGCCGACACAGAGGAAGCTACAGCCGTGGACTACTGTAATGTGTCTGCTGCTAATATAGACTGGATGATAATGAGATAAAATTAAAATATATATATATATCACACTAGTACTGCAGCCGGACAGGTATATATTATGTAATGACGGACCTGCTGGACACTGTCTGTCAGACTCAGCACTGCAGACTCCTAAAGTAAGCTACTAGTATCAAGAAGATAGAAAAAAAAATAAACCACGGGTAGGTGGTATACAATTATGGATGGACGAGCGACTGCCGACACAGAGGTAGCTACAGCCGTGGACTACCGTACTGTGTCTGCTGCTAATATAGACTGGATGATAATGAGATAAAATTAAAATATATATATATATCACACTAGTACTGCAGCCGGACAGGTATATATTATGTAATGACGGACCTGCTGGACACTGTCTGTCAGACTCAGCACTGCAGACTCCTAAAGTAAGCTACTAGTATCAAGAAGATAGAAAAAAAAATAAACCACGGGTAGGTGGTATACAATTATGGATGGACGAGCGACTGCCGACACAGAGGTAGCTACAGCCGTGGACTACCGTACTGTGTCTGCTGCTAATATAGACTGGATGATAATGAGATAAAATTAAAATATATATATATATATCACACTAGTACTGCAGCCGGACAGGTATATATTATGTAATGACGGACCTGCTGGACACTGTCTGTCAGACTCAGCACTGCAGACTCCTAAAGTAAGCTACTAGTATCAAGAAGATAGAAAAAAAAAAAAATCACGGGTAGGTGGTATACAATTATGGATGGACGAGCGACTGCCGACACAGAGGTAGCTACAGCCGTGGACTACCGTACTGTGTCTGCTGCTAATATAGACTGGATGATAATGAGATAAAATTTAAATATATATACATATCACACTAGTACTGCAGCCGGACAGGTATATATTATGTAATGACGGACCTGCTGGACACTGTCTGTCAGACTCAGCACTGCAGACTCCTAAAGTAAGCTACTAGTATCAAGAAGATAGAAAAAAAAAATAAACCACGGGTAGGTGGTATACAATTATGGATGGACGAGCGACTGCCGACACAGAGGTAGCTACAGCCGTGGACTACCGTACTGTGTCTGCTGCTAATATAGACTGGATGATAATGAGATAAAATTAAAATATATATATATATATATATCACACTAGTACTGCAGCCGGACAGGTATATATTATGTAATGACGGACCTGCTGGACACTGTCTGTCAGCACTGCAGACTCCTAAAGTAAGCTACTAGTATCAAGAAGATAGAAAAAAAAAATAAACCACGGGTAGGTGGTATACAATTATGGATGGACGAGCGACTGCCGACACAGAGGTAGCTACAGCCGTGGACTACCGTACTGTGTCTGCTGCTAATATAGACTGGATGATAATGAGATAAAATTAAAATATATATATATATATATCACACTAGTACTGCAGCCGGACAGGTATATATTATGTAATGACGGACCTGCTGGACACTGTCTGTCAGACTCTGCACTGCAGACTCCTAAAGTAAGCTACTAGTATCAAGAAGATAGAAAAAAAAATAAACCATGGGTAGGTGATATACAATTATGGATGGACGAGCGACTGCCGACACAGATGTAGCTACAGCCGTGGACTACCGTACTGTGTCTGCTGCTAATATAGACTGGATGATAATGAGATAAAATTAAAATATATATATATATCACACTAGTACTGCAGCCGGACAGGTATATATTATGTAATGACGGACCTGCTGGGCACTGTCTGTCAGACTCAGCACTGCAGACTCCTAAAGTAAGCTACTAGTATCAAGAAGATAGAAAAAAAAATAAACCACGGGTAGGTGGTATACAATTATGGATGGACGAGCGACTGCCGACACAGAGGTAGCTACAGCCGTGGACTACCGTACTGTGTCTGCTGCTAATATAGACTGGATGATAATGAGATAAAATTAAAATATATATATATATATATCACACTAGTACTGCAGCCGGACAGGTATATATTATGTAATGACGGACCTGCTGGACACTGTCTGTCAGACTCTGCACTGCAGACTCCTAAAGTAAGCTACTAGTATCAAGAAGATAGAAAAATAAATAAACCATGGGTAGGTGGTATACAATTATGGATGGACGAGCGACTGCCGACACAGAGGTAGCTACAGCCGTGGACTACCGTACTGTGTCTGCTGCTAATATAGACTGGATGATAATGAGATAAAATTAAAATATATATATATATCACACTAGTACTGCAGCCGGACAGGTATATATTATGTAATGACGGACCTGCTGGACACTGTCTGTCAGACTCAGCACTGCAGACTCCTAAAGTAAGCTACTAGTATCAAGAAGATAGAAAAAAAAAATAAACCACGGGTAGGTGGTATACAATTATGGATGGACGAGCGACTGCCGACACAGAGGAAGCTACAGCCGTGGACTACTGTAATGTGTCTGCTGCTAATATAGACTGGATGATAATGAGATAAAATTAAATATATATATATATATCACACTAGTACTGCAGCCGGACAGGTATATATTATGTAATGACGGACCTGCTGGACACTGTCTGTCAGCACTGCAGACTCCTAAAGTAAGCTACTAGTATCAAGAAGATAGAAAAAAAAAATAAACCACGGGTAGGTGGTATACAATTATGGATGGACGAGCGACTGCCGACACAGAGGTAGCTACAGCCGTGGACTACCGTACTGTGTCTGCTGCTAATATAGACTGGATGATAATGAGATAAAATTAAAATATATATATATATCACACTAGTACTGCAGCCGGACAGGTATATATTATGTAATGACGGACCTGCTGGACACTGTCTGTCAGACTCAGCACTGCAGACTCCTAAAGTAAGCTACTAGTATCAAGAAGATAGAAAAAAAAATAAACCACGGGTAGGTGGTATACAATTATGGATGGACGAGCGACTGCCGACACAGAGGTAGCTACAGCCGTGGACTACCGTACTGTGTCTGCTGCTAATATAGACTGGATGATAATGAGATAAAATTAAAATATATATATATATATCACACTAGTACTGCAGCCGGACAGGTATATATTATGTAATGACGGACCTGCTGGACACTGTCTGTCAGACTCAGCACTGCAGACTCCTAAAGTAAGCTACTAGTATCAAGAAGATAGAAAAAAAAAAATCACGGGTAGGTGGTATACAATTATGGATGGACGAGCGACTGCCGACACAGAGGTAGCTACAGCCGTGGACTACCGTACTGTGTCTGCTGCTAATATAGACTGGATGATAATGAGATAAAATTTAAATATATATATATATCACACTAGTACTGCAGCCGGACAGGTATATATTATGTAATGACGGACCTGCTGGACACTGTCTGTCAGACTCAGCACTGCAGACTCCTAAAGTAAGCTACTAGTATCAAGAAGATAGAAAAAATAAATAAACCACGGGTAGGTGGTATACAATTATGGATGGACGAGCGACTGCCGACACAGAGGTAGCTATAGCCGTGGACTACCGTACTGTGTCTGCTGCTAATATAGACTGGATGATAATGAGATAAAATTAAAATATATATATATATCACACTAGTACTGCAGCCGGACAGGTATATATTATGTAATGACGGACCTGCTGGTCACTGTCTGTCAGCACTGCAGACTCCTAAAGTAAGCTACTAGTATCAAGAAGATAGAAAAGAAAAAAAACCACGGGTAGGTGGTATACAATTATGGATGGACGAGCGACTGCCGACACAGAGGTAGCTACAGCCGTGGATTTCCGTACTGTGTCTGCTGCTAATATAGACTGGATGATAATGAGACAAAATTAAAATATATATATATATATCACACTAGTACTGCAGCCGGACAGGTATATATTATGTAATGACGGACCTGCTGGACACTGTCTGTCAGACTCAGCACTGCAGACTCCTAAAGTAAGCTACTAGTATCAAGAAGATAGAAAAAAAAATAAACAACGGGTAGGTGGTATACAATTATGGATGGACGAGCGACTGCCGACACAGAGGTAGCTACAGCCGTGGACTACCGTACTGTGTCTGCTGCTAATATAGACTGGATGATAATGAGATAAAATTTAAATATATATACATATCACACTAGTACTGCAGCCGGACAGGTATATATTATGTAATGACGGACCTGCTGGACACTGTCTGTCAGACTCAGCACTGCAGACTCCTAAAGTAAGCTACTAGTATCAAGAAGATAGAAAAAAAAAATAAACCACGGGTAGGTGGTATACAATTATGGATGGACGAGCGACTGCCGACACAGAGGTAGCTACAGCCGTGGACTACCGTACTGTGTCTGCTGCTAATATAGACTGGATGATAATGAGATAAAATTAAAATATATATATATATATATATCACACTAGTACTGCAGCCGGACAGGTATATATTATGTAATGACGGACCTGCTGGACACTGTCTGTCAGCACTGCAGACTCCTAAAGTAAGCTACTAGTATCAAGAAGATAGAAAAAATAAATAAACCACGGGTAGGTGGTATACAATTATGGATGGACGAGCGACTGCCGACACAGAGGTAGCTACAGCCGTGGACTACCGTACTGTGTCTGCTGCTAATATAGACTGGATGATAATGAGATAAAATTAAAATATATATATATATATATCACACTAGTACTGCAGCCGGACAGGTATATATTATGTAATGACGGACCTGCTGGGCACTGTCTGTCAGACTCAGCACTGCAGACTCCTAAAGTAAGCTACTAGTATCAAGAAGATAGAAAAAAAAAATAAACCACGGGTAGGTGGTATACAATTATGGATGGACGAGCGACTGCCGACACAGAGGTAGCTACAGCCGTGGACTACCGTACTGTGTCTGCTGCTAATATAGACTGGATGATAATGAGATAAAATTAAAATATATATATATATATATCACACTAGTACTGCAGCCGGACAGGTATATATTATGTAATGACGGACCTGCTGGACACTGTCTGTCAGACTCTGCACTGCAGACTCCTAAAGTAAGCTACTAGTATCAAGAAGATAGAAAAAAAAATAAACCATGGGTAGGTGGTATACAATTATGGATGGACGAGCGACTGCCGACACAGATGTAGCTACAGCCGTGGACTACCGTACTGTGTCTGCTGCTAATATAGACTGGATGATAATGAGATAAAATTAAAATATATATATATATCACACTAGTACTGCAGCCGGACAGGTATATATTATGTAATGACGGACCTGCTGGGCACTGTCTGTCAGACTCAGCACTGCAGACTCCTAAAGTAAGCTACTAGTATCAAGAAGATAGAAAAAAAAAATAAACCACGGGTAGGTGGTATACAATTATGGATGGACGAGCGACTGCCGACACAGAGGTAGCTACAGCCGTGGACTACCGTACTGTGTCTGCTGCTAATATAGACTGGATGATAATGAGATAAAATTAAAATATATATATATATATATCACACTAGTACTGCAGCCGGACAGGTATATATTATGTAATGACGGACCTGCTGGACACTGTCTGTCAGACTCTGCACTGCAGACTCCTAAAGTAAGCTACTAGTATCAAGAAGATAGAAAAATAAATAAACCATGGGTAGGTGGTATACAATTATGGATGGACGAGCGACTGCCGACACAGAGGTAGCTACAGCCGTGGACTACCGTACTGTGTCTGCTGCTAATATAGACTGGATGATAATGAGATAAAATTAAAATATATATATATATCACACTAGTACTGCAGCCGGACAGGTATATATTATGTAATGACGGACCTGCTGGACACTGTCTGTCAGACTCAGCACTGCAGACTCCTAAAGTAAGCTACTAGTATCAAGAAGATAGAAAAAAAATAAACCACGGGTAGGTGGTATACAATTATAGATGGACGAGCGACTGCCGACACAGAGGTAGCTAAAGCCGTGGACTACCGTACTGTGTCTGCTGCTAATATAGACTGGATGATAATGAGATAAAATTTAAATATATATATATATATCACACTAGTACTGCAGCCGGACAGGTATATATTATGTAATGACGGACCTGCTGGGCACTGTCTGTCAGACTCAGCACTGCAGACTCCTAAAGTAAGCTACTAGTATCAAGAAGATAGAAAAAAAAAATAAACCACGGGTAGGTGGTATACAATTATGGATGGACGAGCGACTGCCGACACAGAGGTAGCTACAGCCGTGGACTACCGTACTGTGTCTGCTGCTAATATAGACTGGAAGATAATGAGATAAAATTAAAATATATATATATATATATCACACTAGTACTGCAGCCGGACAGGTATATATTATGTAATGACGGACCTGCTGGACACTGTCTGTCAGACTCAGCACTGCAGACTCCTAAAGTAAGCTACTAGTATCAAGAAGATAGAAAAAAAAATAAACCACGGGTAGGTGGTATACAATTATGGATGGACGAGCGACTGCCGACACAGAGGTAGCTACAGCCGTGGACTACCGTACTGTGTCTGCTGCTAATATAGACTGAATGATAATGAGATAAAATTAAAATATATATATATATCACACTAGTACTGCAGCCGGACAGGTATATATTATGTAATGACGGACCTGCTGGACACTGTCTGTCAGCACTGCAGACTCCTAAAGTAAGCTACTAGTATCAAGAAGATAGAAAAAAAAAATAAACCACGGGTAGGTGGTATACAATTATGGATGGACGAGCGACTGCCGACACAGAGGTAGCTACAGCCGTGGACTACCGTACTGTGTCTGCTGCTAATATAGACTGGATGATAATGAGATAAAATTAAAATATATATATATCACACTAGTACTGCAGCCAGACAGGTATATATTATGTAATGACGGACCTGCTGGACACTGTCTGTCAGACTCAGCACTGCAGACTCCTAAAGTAAGCTACTAGTATCAAGAAGATAGAAAAAAAAAATAAACCACGGGTAGGTGGTATACAATTATGGATGGACGAGCGACTGCCGACACAGAGATAGCTACAGCCATGGACTACCGTACTGTGTCTGCTGCTAATATAGACTGGATGATAATGAGATAAAATTAAAATATATATATATATATCACACTAGTACTGCAGCCGGACAGGTATATATTATGTAATGACGGACCTGCTGGACACTGTCTGTCAGACTCAGCACTGCAGACTCCTAAAGTAAGCTACTAGTATCAAGAAGATAGAAAAAAAAAATAAACCACGGGTAGGTGGTATACAATTATGGATGGACGAGCGACTGCCGACACAGAGGTAGCTACAGCCGTGGACTACCGTACTGTGTCTGCTGCTAATATAGACTGGATGATAATGAGATAAAATTAAAATATATATATATCACACTAGTACTGCAGCCGGACAGGTATATATTATGTAATGACGGACCTGCTGGACACTGTCTGTCAGACTCAGCACTGCAGACTCCTAAAGTAAGCTACTAGTATCAAGAAGATAGAAAAAATAAATAAACCACGGGTAGGTGGTATACAATTATGGATGGACGAGCGACTGCCGACACAGAGGTAGCTACAGCCGTGGACTACCGTACTGTGTCTGCTGCTAATATAGACTGGATGATAATGAGATAAAATTAAAATATATATATATATCACACTAGTACTGCAGCCGGACAGGTATATATTATGTAATGACGGACCTGCTGGACACTGTCTGTCAGCACTGCAGACTCCTAAAGTAAGCTACTAGTATCAAGAAGATAGAAAAAAAAATAAACCACGGGTAGGTGGTATACAATTATGGATGGACGAGCGACTGCCGACACAGAGGTAGCTACAGCCGTGGACTACCGTACTGTGTCTGCTGCTAATATAGACTGGATGATAATGAGATAAAATTAAAATATATATATATATATCACACTAGTACTGCAGCCGGACAGGTATATATTATGTAATGATGGACCTGCTGGACACTGTCTGTCAGCACTGCAGACTCCTAAAGTAAGCTACTAGTATCAAGAAGATAGAAAAGAAAAAAAAACACGGGTAGGTGGTATACAATTATGGATGGACGAGCGACTGCCGACACAGAGGTAGCTACAGCCGTGGACTACCGTACTGTGTCTGCTGCTAATATAGACTGGATGATAATGAGATAAAATTAAAATATATATATATATATATCACACTAGTACTGCAGCCGGACAGGTATATATTATGTAATGACGGACCTGCTGGACACTGTCTGTCAGACTCAGCACTGCAGACTCCTAAAGTAAGCTACTAGTATCAAGAAGATAGAAAAAAAAAATAAACAACGGGTAGGTGGTATACAATTATGGATGGACGAGCGACTGCCGACACAGAGGTAGCTACAGCCGTGGACTACCGTACTGTGTCTGCTGCTAATATAGACTGGATGATAATGAGATAAAATTAAAATATATATATATATCACACTAGTACTGCAGCCGGACAGGTATATATTATGTAATGACGGACCTGCTGGGCACTGTCTGTCAGACTCAGCACTGCAGACTCCTAAAGTAAGCTACTAGTATCAAGAAGATAGAAAAAAAAATAAACCACGGGTAGGTGGTATACAATTATGGATGGACGAGCGACTGCCGACACAGAGTTAGCTACAGCCGTGGACTACCGTACTGTGTCTGCTGCTAATATAGACTGGATGATAATGAGATAAAATTAAAATATATATATATATATATATATCACACTAGTACTGCAGCCGGACAGGTATATATTATGTAATGACGGACCTGCTGGACACTGTCTGTCAGACTCTGCACTGCAGACTCCTAAAGTAAGCTACTAGTATCAAGAAGATAGAAAAAAAAATAAACCATGGGTAGGTGGTATACAATTATGGATGGACGAGCGACTGCCGACACAGAGGTAGCTACAGCCGTGGACTACCGTACTGTGTCTGCTGCTAATATAGACTGGATGATAATGAGATAAAATTAAAATATATATATATATCACACTAGTACTGCAGCCGGACAGGTATATATTATGTAATGACGGACCTGCTGGGCACTGTCTGTCAGACTCAGCACTGCAGACTCCTAAAGTAAGCTACTAGTATCAAGAAGATAGAAAAAAAAATAAACCACGGGTAGGTGGTATACAATTATGGATGGACGAGCGACTGCCGACACAGAGGTAGCTACAGCCGTGGACTACCATACTGTGTCTGCTGCTAATATAGACTGGATGATAATGAGATAAAATTAAAATATATATATATATATATATCACACTAGTACTGCAGCCGGACAGGTATATATTATGTAATGACGGACCTGCTGGACACTGTCTGTCAGACTCTGCACTGCAGACTCCTAAAGTAAGCTACTAGTATCAAGAAGATAGAAAAAAAAATAAACCATGGGTAGGTGGTATACAATTATGGATGGACGAGCGACTGCCGACACAGGTAGCTACAGCCGTGGACTACCGTACTGTGTCTGCTGCTAATATAGACTGGATGATAATGAGATAAAATTAAAATATATATATATATCACACTAGTACTGCAGCCGGACAGGTATATATTATGTAATGACGGACCTGCTGGACACTGTCTGTCAGACTCAGCACTGCAGACTCCTAAAGTAAGCTACTAGTATCAAGAAGATAGAAAAAATAAATAAACCACGGGTAGGTGGTATACAATTATGGATGGACGAGCGACTGCCGACACAGAGGTAGCTACAGCCGTGGACTACCGTACTGTGTCTGCTGCTAATATAGACTGGATGATAATGAGATAAAATTAAAATATATATATATATATATCACACTAGTACTGCAGCCGGACAGGTATATATTATGTAATGACGGACCTGCTGGACACTGTCTGTCATACTCAGCACTGCAGACTCCTAAAGTAAGCTACTAGTATCAAGAAGATAGAAAAAAAAAATAAACCACGGGTAGGTGGTATACAATTATGGATGGACGAGCGACTGCCGACACAGAGGTAGCTACAGCCGTGGACTACCGTACTGTGTCTGCTGCTAATATAGACTGGATGATAATGAGATAAAATTAAAATATATATATATATATATCACACTAGTACTGCAGCCGGACAGGTATATATTATGTAATGACGGACCTGCTGGACACTGTCTGTCAGACTCTGCACTGCAGACTCCTAAAGTAAGCTACTAGTATCAAGAAGATAGAAAAAAAAATAAACCATGGGTAGGTGGTATACAATTATGGATGGACGAGCGACTGCCGACACAGAGGTAGCTACAGCCGTGGACTACCGTACTGTGTCTGCTGCTAATATAGACTGGATGATAATGAGATAAAATTAAAATATATATATATATCACACTAGTACTGCAGCCGGACAGGTATATATTATGTAATGACGGACCTGCTGGACACTGTCTGTCAGACTCAGCACTGCAGACTCCTAAAGTAAGCTACTAGTATCAAGAAGATAGAAAAAAAAAATAAACCACGGGTAGGTGGTATACAATTATGGATGGACGAGCGACTGCCGACACAGAGGTAGCTACAGCCGTGGACTACCGTACTGTGTCTGCTGCTAATATAGACTGGATGATAATGAGATAAAATTAAAATATATATATATATATCACACTAGTACTGCAGCCGGACAGGTATATATTATGTAATGACGGACCTGCTGGACACTGTCTGTCAGACTCAGCACTGCAGACTCCTAAAGTAAGCTACTAGTATCAAGAAGATAGAAAAAAAATAAACCACGGGTAGGTGGTATACAATTATGGATGGACGAGCGACTGCCGACACAGAGGTAGCTACAGCCGTGGACTACCATACTGTGTCTGCTGCTAATATAGACTGGATGATAATGAGATAAAATTAAAATATATATATATATATCTATCACACTAGTACTGCAGCCGGACAGGTATATATTATGTAATGACGGACCTGCTGGACACTGTCTGTCAGACTCTGCACTGCAGACTCCTAAAGTAAGCTACTAGTATCAAGAAGATAGAAAAAAAATAAACCATGGGTAGGTGGTATACAATTATGGATGGACGAGCGACTGCCGACACAGGTAGCTACAGCCGTGGACTACCGTACTGTGTCTGCTGCTAATATAGACTGGATGATAATGAGATAAAATTAAAATATATATATATATCACACTAGTACTGCAGCCGGACAGGTATATATTATGTAATGACGGACCTGCAGGACACAGTCTGTCAGACTCAGCACTGCAGACTCCTAAAGTAAGCTACTAGTATCAAGAAGATAGAAAAAATAAATAAACCACAGGTAGGTGGTATACAATTATGGATGGACGAGCGACTGCCGACACAGAGATAGCTACAGCCGTGGACTACCGTACTGTGTCTGCTGCTAATATAGACTGGATGATAATGAGATAAAATTAAAATATATATATATATATATATATCACACTAGTACTGCAGCCGGACAGGTATATATTATGTAATGACGGACCTGCTGGACACTGTCTGTCAGACTCAGCACTGCAGACTCCTAAAGTAAGCTACTAGTATCAAGAAGATAGAAAAAAAAAATAAACCACGGGTAGGTGGTATACAATTATGGATGGACGAGCGACTGCCGACACAGAGGTAGCTACAGCCGTGGACTACCGTACTGTGTCTGCTGCTAATATAGACTGGATGATAATGAGATAAAATTAATATATATATATATATATCACACTAGTACTGCAGCCGGACAGGTATATATTATGTAATGACGGACCTGCTGGACACTGTCTGTCAGACTCTGCACTGCAGACTCCTAAAGTAAGCTACTAGTATCAAGAAGATAGAAAAAAAAATAAACCATGGGTAGGTGGTATACAATTATGGATGGACGAGCGACTGCCGACACAGAGGTAGCTACAGCCGTGGACTACCGTACTGTGTCTGCTGCTAATATAGACTGGATGATAATGAGATAAAATTAAAATATATATATATATATATATATCAAACTAGTACTGCAGCCGGACAGGTATATATTATGTAATGACGGACCTGCTGGACACTGTCTGTCAGACTCAGCACTGCAGACTCCTAAAGTAAGCTACTAGTATCAAGAAGATAGAAAAAATAAATAAAGCACGCGTAGGTGGTAAACAATTATGGATGGATGAGCGACTGCCGACACAGAGGTAGCTACAGCCGTGGACTACCGTACTGTGTCTGCTGCTAATATAGACTGAATGATAATGAGATAAAATTAAAATATATATATATATATATCACACTAGTACTGCAGCCGGACAGGTATATATTATGTAATGACGGTCCTGCTGGACACTGTCTGTCAGACTCTGCACTGCAGACTCCTAAAGTAAGCTACTAGTATCAAGAAGATAGAAAAAAAAGTAAACCATGGGTAGGTGGTATACAATTATGGATGGACGAGCGACTGCCGACACAGAGGTAGCTACAGCCGTGGACTACCGTACTGTGTCTGCTGCTAAAATAGACTGGATGATAATGAGATAAAATTAAAATATATATATATATATCACACTAGTACTGCAGCCGGACAGGTATATATTATGTAATGACGGACCTGCTGGACACTGTCTGTCAGACTCAGCACTGCAGACTCCTAAAGTAAGCTACTAGTATCAAGAAGATAGAAAAAAAAAATAAACCACGGGTAGGTGGTATACAATTATGGATGGACGAGCGACTGCCGACACAGAGGTAGCTACAGCCGTGGACTACCGTACTGTGTCTGCTGCTAATATAGACTGGATGATAATGAGATAAAATTAAAATATATATATATATATATATCACACTAGTACTGCAGCCGGACAGGTATATATTATGTAATGACGGACCTGCTGGACACTGTCTGTCAGACTCAGCACTGCAGACTCCTAAAGTAAGCTACTAGTATCAAGAAGATAGAAAAAATAAATAAACCACGGGTAGGTGGTATACAATTATGGATGGACGAGCGACTGCCGACACAGAGGTAGCTACAGCCGTGGACTACCGTACTGTGTCTGCTGCTAATATAGACTGGATGATAATGAGATAAAATTAAAATATATATATATATATATCACACTAGTACTGCAGCCGGACAGGTATATATTATGTAATGACGGACCTGCTGGACACTGTCTGTCAGACTCAGCACTGCAGACTCCTAAAGTAAGCTACTAGTATCAAGAAGATAGAAAAAAAAAAAAAACCACGGGTAGGTGGTATACAATTATGGATGGACGAGCGACTGCCGACACAGAGGTAGCTACAGCCGTGGACTACCGTACTGTGTCTGCTGCTAATATAGACTGAATGATAATGAGATAAATTAAAATATATATATATATCACACTAGTACTGCAGCCGGACAGGTATATATTATGTAATGACGGACCTGCTGGACACTGTCTGTCAGCACTGCAGACTCCTAAAGTAAGCTACTAGTATCAAGAAGATAGAAAAAAAAAATAAACCACGGGTAGGTGGTATACAATTATGGATGGACGAGCGACTGCCGACACAGAGGTAGCTACAGCCGTGGACTACCGTACTGTGTCTGCTGCTAATATAGACTGGATGATAATGAGATAAAATTAAAATATATATATATATCACACTAGTACTGCAGCCAGACAGGTATATATTATGTAATGACGGACCTGCTGGACACTGTCTGTCAGACTCAGCACTGCAGACTCCTAAAGTAAGCTACTAGTATCAAGAAGATAGAAAAAAAAAATAAACCACGGGTAGGTGGTATACAATTATGGATGAACGAGCGACTGCCGACACAGAGGTAGCTACAGCCGTGGACTACCGTACTGTGTCTGCTGCTAATATAGACTGGATGATAATGAGATAAAATTAAAATATATATATATATATCACACTAGTACTGCAGCCGGACAGGTATATATTATGTAATGACGGACCTGCTGGACACTGTCTGTCAGACTCAGCACTGCAGACTCCTAAAGTAAGCTACTAGTATCAAGAAGATAGAAAAAAAAATAAACCACGGGTAGGTGGTATACAATTATGGATGGACGAGCGACTGCCGACACAGAGGTAGCTACAGCCGTGGACTACCGTACTGTGTCTGCTGCTAATATAGACTGGATGATAATGAGATAAAATTAAAATATATATATATATCACACTAGTACTGCAGCCGGACAGGTATATATTATGTAATGACGGACCTGCTGGACACTGTCTGTCAGACTCAGCACTTCAGACTCCTAAAGTAAGCTACTAGTATCAAGAAGATAGAAAAAAAAAATAAACCACGGGTAGGTGGTATACAATTATGGATGGACGAGCGACTGCCGACACAGAGGTAGCTACAGCCGTGGACTACCGTACTGTGTCTGCTGCTAATATAGACTGGATGATAATGAGATAAAATTAAAATATATATATATATCACACTAGTACTGCAGCCGGACAGGTATATATTATGTAATGACGGACCTGCTGGACACTGTCTGTCAGACTCAGCACTGCAGACTCCTAAAGTAAGCTACTAGTATCAAGAAGATAGAAAAAATAAATAAACCACGGGTAGGTGGTATACAACTATGGATGGACGAGCGACTGCCGACACAGAGGTAGCTACAGCCGTGGACTACCGTACTGTGTCTGCTGCTAATATAGACTGGATGATAATGAGATAAAATTAAAATATATATATATATCACACTAGTACTGCAGCCGGACAGGTATATATTATGTAATGACGGACCTGCTGGACACTGTCTGTCAGCACTGCAGACTCCTAAAGTAAGCTACTAGTATCAAGAAGATAGAAAAAATAAATAAACCACGGGTAGGTGGTATACAATTATGGATGGACGAGTGACTGCCGACACAGAGGTAGCTACAGCCGTGGACTACCGTACTGTGTCTGCTGCTAATATAGACTGGATGATAATGAGATAAAATTAAAATATATATATATATCACACTAGTACTGCAGCCGGACAGGTATATATTATGTAATGACGGACCTGCTGGACACTGTCTGTCAGACTCAGCACTGCAGACTCCTAAAGTAAGCTACTAGTATCAAGAAGATAGAAAAATAAAAATAAACCACGGGTAGGTGGTATACAATTATGGATGGACGAGCGACTGCCGACACAGAGGTAGCTACAGCCGTGGACTACCGTACTGTGTCTGCTGCTAATATAGACTGGATGATAATGAGATAAAATTAAAATATATATATATATCACACTAGTACTGCAGCCGGACAGGTATATATTATGTAATGACGGACCTGCTGGACACTGTCTGTCAGACTCAGCACTTCAGACTCCTAAAGTAAGCTACTAGTATCAAGAAGATAGAAAAAAAAAATAAACCACGGGTAGGTGGTATACAATTATGGATGGACGAGCGACTGCCGACACAGAGGTAGCTACAGCCGTGGACTACCGTACTGTGTCTGCTGCTAATATAGACTGGATGATAATGAGATAAAATTAAAATATATATATATATCACACTAGTACTGCAGCCGGACAGGTATATATTATGTAATGACGGACCTGCTGGACACTGTCTGTCAGACTCAGCACTGCAGACTCCTAAAGTAAGCTACTAGTATCAAGAAGATAGAAAAAATAAATAAACCACGGGTAGGTGGTATACAACTATGGATGGACGAGCGACTGCCGACACAGAGGTAGCTACAGCCGTGGACTACCGTACTGTGTCTGCTGCTAATATAGACTGGATGATAATGAGATAAAATTAAAATATATATATATATCACACTAGTACTGCAGCCGGACAGGTATATATTATGTAATGACGGACCTGGTGGACACTGTCTGTCAGCACTGCAGACTCCTAAAGTAAGCTACTAGTATCAAGAAGATAGAAAAAATAAATAAACCACGGGTAGGTGGTATACAATTATGGATGGACGAGCGACTGCCGACACAGAGGTAGCTACAGCCGTGGACTACCGTACTGTGTCTGCTGCTAATATAGACTGGATGATAATGAGATAAAATTAAAATATATATATATATCACACTAGTACTGCAGCCGGACAGGTATATATTATGTAATGATGGACCTGTTGGACACTGTCTGTCAGCACTGCAGACTCCTAAAGTAAGCTACTAGTATCAAGAAGATAGAAAGAAAAAAAAAACACGGGTAGGTGGTATACAATTATGGATGGACGAGCGACTGCCGACACAGAGGTAGCTATAGCCGTGGACTACCGTACTGTGTCTGCTGCTAATATAGACTGGATGATAATGAGATAAAATTAAAATATATATATATATATATATATATATCACACTAGTACTGCAGCCGGACAGGTATATATTATGTAATGACGGACCTGCTGGACACTGTCTGTCAGACTCAGCACTGCAGACTCCTAAAGTAAGCTACTAGTATCAAGAAGATAGAAAAAAAAATAAACAACGGGTAGGTGGTATACAATTATGGATGGACGAGCGACTGCCGACACAGAGGTAGCTACAGCCGTGGACTACCGTACTGTGTCTGCTGCTAATATAGACTGGATGATAATGAGATAAAATTTAAATATATATATATATATCACACTAGTACTGCAGCCGGACAGGTATATATTATGTAATGACGGACCTGCTGGACACTGTCTGTCAGACTCAGCACTGCAGACTCCTAAAGTAAGCTACTAGTATCAAGAAGATAGAAAAATAAAAATAAACCACGGGTAGGTGGTATACAATTATGGATGGACGAGCGACTGCCGACACAGAGGTAGCTACAGCCGTGGACTACCGTACTGTGTCTGCTGCTAATATAGACTGGATGATAATGAGATAAAATTAAAATATATATATATATCACACTAGTACTGCAGCTGGACAGGTATATATTATGTAATGACGGACCTGCTGGACACTGTCTGTCAGCACTGCAGACTCCTAAAGTAAGCTACTAGTATCAAGAAGATAGAACAAATAAATAAACCACGGGTAGGTGGTATACAATTATGGATGGACGAGCGACTGCCGACACAGAGGTAGCTACAGCCGTGGACTACCGTACTGTGTCTACTGCTAATATAGATTGGATGATAATGAGATAAAATTAAAATATATATATATATCACACTAGTACTGCAGCTGGACAGGTATATATTATGTAATGACGGACCTGCTGGGCACTGTCTGTCAGACTCAGCACTGCAGACTCCTAAAGTAAGCTACTAGTATCAAGAAGATAGAAAAAAAAAATAAACCACGGGTAGGTGGTATACAATTATGGATGGACGAGCGACTGCCGACACAGAGGTAGCTACAGCCGTGGACTACCGTACTGTGTCTGCTGCTAATATAGACTGGATGATAATGAGATAAAATTAAAATATATATATATATATATCACACTAGTACTGCAGCCGGACAGGTATATATTATGTAATGACGGACCTGCTGGACACTGTCTGTCAGACTCAGCACTGCAGACTCCTAAAGTAAGCTACTAGTATCAAGAAGATAGAAAAAAAAAATAAACCACGGGTAGGTGGTATACAATTATGGATGGACGAGCGACTGCCGACACAGAGGTAGCTACAGCCGTGGACTACCGTACTGTGTCTGCTGCTATTATAGACTGAATGATAATGAGATAAAATTAAAATATATATATATATCACACTAGTACTGCAGCCGGACAGGTATATATTATGTAATGACGGACCTGCTGGACACTGTCTGTCAGCACTGCAGACTCCTAAAGTAAGCTACTAGTATCAAGAAGATAGAAAAAAAAAATAAACCACGGGTAGGTGGTATACAATTATGGATGGACGAGCGACTGCCGACACAGAGGTAGCTACAGCCGTGGACTACCGTACTGTGTCTGCTGCTAATATACACTGGATGATAATGAGATAAAATTAAAATATATATATATATATCACACTAGTACTGCAGCCAGACAGGTATATATTATGTAATGACGGACCTGCTGGACACTGTCTGTCAGACTCAGCACTGCAGACTCCTAAAGTAAGCTACTAGTATCAAGAAGATAGAAAAAAAAAATAAACCACGGGTAGGTGGTATACAATTATGGATGGACGAGCGACTGCCGACACAGAGGTAGCTACAGCCGTGGACTACCGTACTGTGTCTGCTGCTAATATAGACTGGATGATAATGAGATAAAATTAAAATATATATATATATATATCACACTAGTACTGCAGCCGGACAGGTATATATTATGTAATGACGGACCTGCTGGACACTGTCTGTCAGACTCAGCACTGCAGACTCCTAAAGTAAGCTACTAGTATCAAGAAGATAGAAAAAAAAATAAACCACGGGTAGGTGGTATACAATTATGGATGGACGAGCGACTGCCGACACAGAGGTAGCTACAGCCGTGGACTACAGTACTGTGTCTGCTGCTAATATAGACTGGATGATAATGAGCTAAAATTAAAAAATATATATATATCACACTAGTACTGCAGCCGGACAGGTATATATTATGTAATGACGGACCTGCTGGACACTGTCTGTCAGACTCAGCACTGCAGACTCCTAAAGTAAGCTACTAGTATCAAGAAGATAGAAAAAAAAAATAAACCACGGGTAGGTGGTATACAATTATGGATGGACGAGCGACTGCCGACACAGAGGTAGCTACAGCCGTGGACTACCGTACTGTGTCTGCTGCTAATATAGACTGGATGATAATGATATAAAATTAAAATATATATATATATCACACTAGTACTGCAGCCGGACAGGTATATATTATGTAATGACGGACCTGCAGGACACTGTCTGTCAGACTCAGCACTGCAGACTCCTAAAGTAAGCTACTAGTATCAAGAAGATAGAAAAAATAAATAAACCACGGGTAGGTGGTATACAACTATGGATGGACGAGCGACTGCCGACACAGAGGTAGCTACAGCCGTGGACTACCGTACTGTGTCTGCTGCTAATATAGACTGGATGATAATGAGATAAAATTAAAATATATATATATATCACACTAGTACTGCAGCCGGACAGGTATATATTATGTAATGACGGACCTGCTGGACACTGTCTGTCAGCACTGCAGACTCCTAAAGTAAGCTACTAGTATCAAGAAGATAGAAAAAATAAATAAACCACGGGTAGGTGGTATACAATTATGGATGGACGAGCGACTGCCGACACAGAGGTAGCTACAGCCGTGGACTACCGTACTGTGTCTGCTGCTAATATAGACTGGATGATAATGAGATAAAATTAAAATATATATATATATCACACTAGTACTGCAGCCGGACAGGTATATATTATGTAATGATGGACCTGCTGGACACTGTCTGTCAGCACTGCAGACTCCTAAAGTAAGCTACTAGTATCAAGAAGATAGAAAAGAAAAAAAAACACGGGTAGGTGGTATACAATTATGGATGGACGAGCGACTGCCGACACAGAGGTAGCTACAGCCGTGGACTACCGTACTGTGTCTGCTGCTAATATAGACTGGATGATAATGAGATAAAATTAAAATATATATATATATATCACACTAGTACTGCAGCCGGACAGGTATATATTATGTAATGACGGACCTGCTGGACACTGTCTGTCAGACTCAGCACTGCAGACTCCTAAAGTAAGCTACTAGTATCAAGAAGATAGAAAAAAAATAAACAACGGGTAGGTGGTATACAATTATGGATGGACGAGCGACTGCCGACACAGAGGTAGCTACAGCCGTGGACTACCGTACTGTGTCTGCTGCTAATATAGACTGGATGATAATGAGATAAAATTTAAATATATATATATATCACACTAGTACTGCAGCCGGACAGGTATATATTATGTAATGACGGACCTGCTGGACACTGTCTGTCAGACTCAGCACTGCAGACTCCTAAAGTAAGCTACTAGTATCAAGAAGATAGAAAAAAAAAATAAACCACGGGTAGGTGGTATACAATTATGGATGGACGAGCGACTGCCGACACAGAGGTAGCTACAGCCGTGGACTACCATACTGTGTCTGCTGCTAATATAGACTGGATGATAATGAGATAAAATTAAAATATATATATATATCACACTAGTACTGCAGCCGGACAGGTATATATTATGTAATGACGGACCTGCTGGACACTGTCTGTCAGCACTGCAGACTCCTAAAGTAAGCTACTAGTATCAAGAAGATAGAAAAAATAAATAAACCACGGGTAGGTGGTATACAATTATGGATGGACGAGCGACTGCCGACACAGAGGTAGCTACAGCCGTGGACTACCGTACTGTGTCTACTGCTAATATAGACTGGATGATAATGAGATAAAATTAAAATATATATATATATATCACACTAGTACTGCAGCCGGACAGGTATATATTATGTAATGACGGACCTGCTGGGCACTGTCTGTCAGACTCAGCACTGCAGACTCCTAAAGTAAGCTACTAGTATCAAGAAGATAGAAAAAAAAATAAACCATGGGTAGGTGGTATACAATTATGGATGGACGAGCGACTGCCGACACAGAGGTAGCTACAGCCGTGGACTACCGTACTGTGTCTGCTGCTAATATAGACTGGATGATAATGAGATAAAATTAAAATATATATATATATATCACACTAGTACTGCAGCCGGACAGGTATATATTATGTAATGACGGACCTGCTGGGCACTGTCTGTCAGACTCAGCACTGCAGACTCCTAAAGTAAGCTACTAGTATCAAGAAGATAGAAAAAAAAATAAACCACGGGTAGGTGGTATACAATTATGGATGGACGAGCGACTGCCGACACAGAGGTAGCTACAGCCGTGGACTACCGTACTGTGTCTGCTGCTAATATAGACTGGATGATAATGAGATAAAATTAAAATATATATATATATATCACACTAGTACTGCAGCCGGACAGGTATATATTATGTAATGACGGACCTGCTGGACACTGTCTGTCAGACTCTGCACTGCAGACTCCTAAAGTAAGCTACTAGTATCAAGAAGATAGAAAAAATAAATAAACCACGGGTAGGTGGTATACAATTATGGATGGACGAGCGACTGCCGACACAGAGGTAGCTACAGCCGTGGACTACCGTACTGTGTCTGCTGCTAATATAGACTGGATGATAATGAGATAAAATTAAAATATATATATATATCACACTAGTACTGCAGCCGGACAGGTATATATTATGTAATGATGGACCTGCTGGACACTGTCTGTCAGCACTGCAGACTCCTAAAGTAAGCTACTAGTATCAAGAAGATAGAAAAGAAAAAAAAACACGGGTAGGTGGTATACAATTATGGATGGACGAGCGACTGCCGACACAGAGGTAGCTACAGCCGTGGACTACCGTACTGTGTCTGCTGCTAATATAGACTGGATGATAATGAGATAAAATTAAAATATATATATATATATATCACACTAGTACTGCAGCCGGACAGGTATATATTATGTAATGACGGACCTGCTGGACACTGTCTGTCAGACTCAGCACTGCAGACTCCTAAAGTAAGCTACTAGTATCAAGAAGATAGAAAAAAAATAAACAACGGGTAGGTGGTATACAATTATGGATGGACGAGCGACTGCCGACACAGAGGTAGCTACAGCCGTGGACTACCGTACTGTGTCTGCTGCTAATATAGACTGGATGATAATGAGATAAAATTTAAATATATATATATATATCACACTAGTACTGCAGCCGGACAGGTATATATTATGTAATGACGGACCTGCTGGACACTGTCTGTCAGACTCAGCACTGCAGACTCCTAAAGTAAGCTACTAGTATCAAGAAGATAGAAAAAAAAAATAAACCACGGGTAGGTGGTATACAATTATGGATGGACGAGCGACTGCCGACACAGAGGTAGCTACAGCCGTGGACTACCATACTGTGTCTGCTGCTAATATAGACTGGATGATAATGAGATAAAATTAAAATATATATATATATCACACTAGTACTGCAGCCGGACAGGTATATATTATGTAATGACGGACCTGCTGGACACTGTCTGTCAGCACTGCAGACTCCTAAAGTAAGCTACTAGTATCAAGAAGATAGAAAAAATAAATAAACCACGGGTAGGTGGTATACAATTATGGATGGACGAGCGACTGCCGACACAGAGGTAGCTACAGCCGTGGACTACCGTACTGTGTCTACTGCTAATATAGACTGGATGATAATGAGATAAAATTAAAATATATATATATATCACACTAGTACTGCAGCCGGACAGGTATATATTATGTAATGACGGACCTGCTGGGCACTGTCTGTCAGACTCAGCACTGCAGACTCCTAAAGTAAGCTACTAGTATCAAGAAGATAGAAAAAAAAATAAACCATGGGTAGGTGGTATACAATTATGGATGGACGAGCGACTGCCGACACAGAGGTAGCTACAGCCGTGGACTACCGTACTGTGTCTGCTGCTAATATAGACTGGATGATAATGAGATAAAATTAAAATATATATATATATATCACACTAGTACTGCAGCCGGACAGGTATATATTATGTAATGACGGACCTGCTGGGCACTGTCTGTCAGACTCAGCACTGCAGACTCCTAAAGTAAGCTACTAGTATCAAGAAGATAGAAAAAAAAATAAACCACGGGTAGGTGGTATACAATTATGGATGGACGAGCGACTGCCGACACAGAGGTAGCTACAGCCGTGGACTACCGTACTGTGTCTGCTGCTAATATAGACTGGATGATAATGAGATAAAATTAAAATATATATATATATATCACACTAGTACTGCAGCCGGACAGGTATATATTATGTAATGACGGACCTGCTGGACACTGTCTGTCAGACTCTGCACTGCAGACTCCTAAAGTAAGCTACTAGTATCAAGAAGATAGAAAAAAAAATAAACCATGGGTAGGTGGTATACAATTATGGATGGACGAGCGACTGCCGACACAGAGGTAGCTACAGCCGTGGACTACCGTACTGTGTCTGCTGCTAATATAGACTGGATGATAATGAGATAAAATTAAAATATATATATATATATATCACACTAGTACTGCAGTCGGACAGGTATATATTATGTAATGACGGACCTGCTGGACACTGTCTGTCAGACTCAGCACTGCAGACTCCTAAAGTAAGCTACTAGTATCAAGAAGATAGAAAAAATAAATAAACAACGGGTAGGTGGTATACAATTATGGATGGACGAGCGACTGCCGACACAGAGGTAGCTACAGCCGTGGACTACCGTACTGTGTCTGCTGCTAATATAGACTGGATGATAATGAGATAAAATTAAAATATATATATATATATATATCACACTAGTACTGCAGCCGGACAGGTATATATTATGTAATGACGGACCTGCTGGACACTGTCTGTCAGACTCAGCACTGCAGACTCCTAAAGTAAGCTACTAGTATCAAGAAGATAGAAAAAAAAAATAAACCACGCGTAGGTGGTATACAAATATGGATGGACGAGCGACTGCCGACACAGAGGTAGCTACAGCCGTGGACTACCGTACTGTGTCTGCTGCTAATATAGACTGAATGATAATGAGATAAAATTAAAATAAATATATATATATATATATCACACTAGTACTGCAGCCGGACAGGTATATATTATGTAATGACGGACCTGCTGGACACTGTCTGTCAGACTCTGCACTGCAGACTCCTAAAGTAAGCTACTAGTATCAAGAAGATAGAAAAAAAAATAAACCATGGGTAGGTGGTATTCAATTATGGATGGACGAGCGACTGCCGACACAGAGGTAGCTACAGCCGTGGACTACCGTACTGTGTCTGCTGCTAATATAGACTGGATGATAATGAGATAAAATTAAAATATATATATATATATATATCACACTAGTACTGCAGCCGGACAGGTATATATTATGTAATGACGGACCTGCTGGACACTGTCTGTCAGACTCTGCACTGCAGACTCCTAAAGTAAGCTACTAGTATCAAGAAGATAGAAAAAAAAATAAACCATGGGTAGGTGGTATACAATTATGGATGGACGAGCGACTGCCGACACAGAGGTAGCTACAGCCGTGGACTACCGTACTGTGTCTGCTGCTAATATAGACTGGATGATAATGAGATAAAATTAAAATATATATATATATATATCACACTAGTACTGCAGTCGGACAGGTATATATTATGTAATGACGGACCTGCTGGACACTGTCTGTCAGACTCAGCACTGCAGACTCCTAAAGTAAGCTACTAGTATCAAGAAGATAGAAAAAATAAATAAACAACGGGTAGGTGGTATACAATTATGGATGGACGAGCGACTGCCGACACAGAGGTAGCTACAGCCGTGGACTACCATACTGTGTCTGCTGCTAATATAGACTGGATGATAATGAGATAAAATTAAAATATATATATATATATCACACTAGTACTGCAGCCGGACAGGTATATATTATGTAATGACGGACCTGCTGGACACTGTCTGTCAGACTCAGCACTGCAGACTCCTAAAGTAAGCTACTAGTATCAAGAAGATAGAAAAAAAAAATAAACCACGGGTAGGTGGTATACAATTATGGATGGACGAGCGACTGCCGACACAGAGGTAGCTACAGCCGTGGACTACCGTACTGTGTCTGCTGCTAATATAGACTGGATGATAATGAGATAAAATTAAAATATATATATATATATATATATCACACTAGTACTGCAGCCGGACAGGTATATATTATGTAATGACGGACCTGCTGGACACTGTCTGTCAGACTCAGCACTGCAGACTCCTAAAGTAAGCTACTAGTATCAAGAAGATAGAAAAAAAAAATAAACCACGCGTAGGTGGTATACAATTATGGATGGACGAGCGACTGCCGACACAGAGGTAGCTACAGCCGTGGACTACCGTACTGTGTCTGCTGCTAATATAGACTGAATGATAATGAGATAAAATTAAAATAAATATATATATATATATATATCACACTAGTACTGCAGCCGGACAGGTATATATTATGTAATGACGGACCTGCTGGACACTGTCTGTCAGACTCTGCACTGCAGACTCCTAAAGTAAGCTACTAGTATCAAGAAGATAGAAAAAAAAATAAACCATGGGTAGGTGGTATACAATTATGGATGGACGAGCGACTGCCGACACAGAGGTAGCTACAGCCGTGGACTACCGTACTGTGTCTGCTGCTAATATAGACTGGATGATAATGAGATAAAATTTAAATATATATATATATATCACACTAGTACTGCAGCCGGACAGGTATATATTATGTAATGACGGACCTGCTGGACACTGTCTGTCAGACTCAGCACTGCAGACTCCTAAAGTAAGCTACTAGTATCAAGAAGATAGAAAAAAAAAAAAACCACGGGTAGGTGGTATACAATTATGGATGGACGAGCGACTGCCGACACAGAGGTAGCTACAGCCGTGGACTACCGTACTGTGTCTGCTGCTATTATAGACTGGATGATAATGAGATAAAATTAAAATATATATATATATATCACACTAGTACTGTAGCCGGACAGGTATATATTATGTAATGACGGACCTGCTGGACACTGTCTGTCAGACTCAGCACTGCAGACTCCTAAAGTAAGCTACTAGTATCAAGAAGATAGAAAAAAAAATAAACCACGGGTAGGTGGTATACAATTATGGATGGACGAGCGACTGCCGACACAGAGGTAGCTACAGCCGTGGACTACCGTACTGTGTCTGCTGCTAATATAGACTGGATGATAATGAGATAAAATTAATATATATATATATATATATATCACACTAGTACTGCAGCCGGACAGGTTTATATTATGTAATGACGGACCTGCTGGACACTGTCTGTCAGACTCAGCACTGCAGACTCCTAAAGTAAGCTACTAGTATCAAGAAGATAGAAAAAAAAATAAACCACGGGTAGGTGGTATACAATTATGGATGGACGAGCGACTGCCGACACAGAGGTAGCTACAGCCGTGGACTACCGTACTGTGTCTGCTGCTAATATAGACTGAATGATAATGAGATAAAATTAAAATATATATATATATCACACTAGTACTGCAGCCGGACAGGTATATATTATGTAATGACGGACCTGCTGGACACTGTCTGTCAGCACTGCAGACTCCTAAAGTAAGCTACTAGTATCAAGAAGATAGAAAAAAAAAATAAACCACGGGTAGGTGGTATACAATTATGGATGGACGAGCGACTGCCGACACAGAGGTAGCTACAGCCGTGGACTACCGTACTGTGTCTGCTGCTAATATAGACTGGATGATAATGAGATAAAATTAAAATATATATATATATATATCACACTAGTACTGCAGCCAGACAGGTATATATTATGTAATGACTGACCTGCTGGACACTGTCTGTCAGACTCAGCACTGCAGACTCCTAAAGTAAGCTACTAGTATCAAGAAGATAGAAAAAATAAATAAACCACGGGTAGGTGGTATACAATTATGGATGGACGAGCGACTGCCGACACAGAGGTAGCTACAGCCGTGGACTACCGTACTGTGTCTGCTGCTAATATAGACTGGATGATAATGAGATAAAATTAAAATATATATATATATATATCACACTAGTACTGCAGCCGGACAGGTATATATTATGTAATGACGGACCTGCTGGACACTGTCTGTCAGACTCAGCACTGCAGACTCCTAAAGTAAGCTACTAGTATCAAGAAGATAGAAAAAAAAAATAAACCACGGGTAGGTGGTATACAATTATGGATGGACGAGCGACTGCCGACACAGAGGTAGCTACAGCCGTGGACTACTGTACTGTGTCTGCTGCTAATATAGACTGGATGATAATGAGATAAAATTAAAATATATATATATATCACACTAGTACTGCAGCCGGACAGGTATATATTATGTAATGACGGACCTGCTGGACACTGTCTGTCAGACTCAGCACTGCAGACTCCTAAAGTAAGCTACTAGTATCAAGAAGATAGAAAAATAAAATAAACCACGGGTAGGTGGTATACAATTATGGATGGACGAGCGACTGCCGACACAGAGGTAGCTACAGCCGTGGACTACCGTACTGTGTCTGCTGCTAATATAGACTGGATGATAATGAGATAAAATTAAAATATATATATATATCACACTAGTACTGCAGCCGGACAGGTATATATTATGTAATGACGGACCTGCTGGACACTGTCTGTCAGACTCAGCACTGCAGACTCCTAAAGTAAGCTACTAGTATCAAGAAGATAGAAAAAATAAATAAACCACGGGTAGGTGGTATACAACTATGGATGGACGAGCGACTGCCGACACAGAGGTAGCTACAGCCGTGGACTACCGTACTGTGTCTGCTGCTAATATAGACTGGATGATAATGAGATAAAATTAAAATATATATATATATCACACTAGTACTGCAGCCGGACAGGTATATATTATGTAATGACGGACCTGCTGGACACTGTCTGTCAGCACTGCAGACTCCTAAAGTAAGCTACTAGTATCAAGAAGATAGAAAAAAAAAATAAACCACGGGTAGGTGGTATACAATTATGGATGGACGAGCGACTGCCGACACAGAGGTAGCTACAGCCGTGGACTACCGTACTGTGTCTGCTGCTAATATAGACTGGATGATAATGAGATAAAATTAAAATATATATATATATCACACTAGTACTGCAGCCGGACAGGTATATATTATGTAATGACGGACCTGCTGGACACTGTCAGACTCAGCACTGCAGACTCCTAAAGTAAGCTACTAGTATCAAGAAGATAGAAAAAATAAATAAACCACGGGTAGGTGGTATACAATTATGGATGGACGAGCGACTGCCGACACAGAGGTAGCTACAGCCGTGGACTACCGTACTGTGTCTGCTGCTAATATAGACTGGATGATAATGAGATAAAATTAAAATATATATATATATATCACACTAGTACTGCAGCCGGACAGGTATATATTATGTAATGACGGACCTGCAGTACACTGTCTGTCAGCACTGCAGACTCCTAAAGTAAGCTACTAGTATCAAGAAGATAGAAAATAAAAATAAACCACGGGTAGGTGGTATACAATTATGGATGGACGAGCGACTGCCGACACAGAGGTAGCTACAGCCGTGGACTACCGTACTGTGTCTGCTGCTAATATAGACTGGATGATAATGAGATAAAATTAATATATATATATATATATATATATATATCACACTAGTACTGCAGCCGGACAGGTATATATTATGTAATGACGGACCTGCTGGACACTGTCTGTCAGACTCAGCACTGCAGACTCCTAAAGTAAGCTACTAGTATCAAGAAGATAGAAAAAATAAATAAACCACGGGTAGGTGGTATACAATTATGGATGGACGAGCGACTGCCGACACAGAGGTAGCTATAGCCGTGGACTACCGTACTGTGTCTGCTGCTAATATAGACTGGATGATAATGAGATAAAATTAAAATATAAATATATATCACACTAGTACTGCAGCCGGACAGGTATATATTATGTAATGACGGACCTGCTGGTCACTGTCTGTCAGCACTGCAGACTCCTAAAGTAAGCTACTAGTATCAAGAAGATAGAAAAGAAAAAAAACCACGGGTAGGTGGTATACAATTATGGATGGACGAGCGACTGCCGACACAGAGGTAGCTACAGCCGTGGACTACCGTACTGTGTCTGCTGCTAATATAGACTGGATGATAATGAGATAAAATTAAAAAATATATATATATATATCACACTAGTACTGCAGCCGGACAGGTATATATTATGTAATGACGGACCTGCTGGACACTGTCTGTCAGACTCAGCACTGCAGACTCCTAAAGTAAGCTACTAGTATCAAGAAGATAGAAAAAAAAAATAAACAACGGGTAGGTGGTATACAATTATGGATGGACGAGCGACTGCCGACACAGAGGTAGCTACAGCCGTGGACTACCGTACTGTGTCTGCTGCTAATATAGACTGGATGATAATGAGATAAAATTTAAATATATATATATATATCACACTAGTACTGCAGCCGGACAGGTATATATTATGTAATGACGGACCTGCTGGACACTGTCTGTCAGACTCAGCACTGCAGACTCCTAAAGTAAGCTACTAGTATCAAGAAGATAGAAAAAAAAAATAAACCACGGGTAGGTGGTATACAATTATGGATGGACGAGCGACTGCCGACACAGAGGTAGCTACAGCCGTGGACTACCGTACTGTGTCTGCTGCTAATATAGACTGGATGATAATGAGATAAAATGAAAATATATATATATATAGATCACACTAGTACTGCAGCCGGACAGGTATATATTATGTAATGACGGACCTGCTGGACACTGTCTGTCAGCACTGCAGACTCCTAAAGTAAGCTACTAGTATCAAGAAGATAGAAAAAATAAATAAACCACGGGTAGGTGGTATACAATTATGGATGGACGAGCGACTGCCGACACAGAGGTAGCTACAGCCGTGGACTACCGTACTGTGTCTGCTGCTAATATAGACTGGATGATAATGAGATAAAATTAAAAAATATATATATATATATCACACTAGTACTGCAGCCGGACAGGTATATATTATGTAATGACGGACCTGCTGGGCACTGTCTGTCAGACGCAGCACTGCAGACTCCTAAAGTAAGCTACTAGTATCAAGAAGATAGAAAAAAAAAAAAAACACGGGTAGGTGGTATACAATTATGGATGGACGAGCGACTGCCGACACAGAGGTAGCTACAGCCGTGGACTACCGTACTGTGTCTGCTGCTAATATAGACTGGATGATAATGAGATAAAATTAAAATATATATATATATATATCACACTAGTACTGCAGCCGGACAGGTATATATTATGTAATGACGGACCTGCTGGACACTGTCTGTCAGACTCTGGACTGCAGACTCCTAAAGTAAGCTACTAGTATCAAGAAGATAGAAAAAAAATAAACCATGGGTAGGTGGTATACAATTATGGATGGACGAGCGACTGCCGACACAGATGTAGCTACAGCCGTGGACTACCGTACTGTGTCTGCTGCTAATATAGACTGGATGATAATGAGATAAAATTAAAATATATATATATATCACACTAGTACTGCAGCCGGACAGGTATATATTATGTAATGACGGACCTGCTGGGCACTGTCTGTCAGACTCAGCACTGCAGACTCCTAAAGTAAGCTACTAGTATCAAGAAGATAGAAAATAAAAATAAACCACGGGTAGGTGGTATACAATTATGGATGGACGAGCGACTGCCGACACAGAGGTAGCTACAGCCGTGGACTACCGTACTGTGTCTGCTGCTAATATAGACTGGATGATAATGAGATAAAATTAAAATATATATATATATATATCACACTAGTACTGCAGCCGGACAGGTATATATTATGTAATGACGGACCTGCTGGACACTGTCTGTCAGACTCTGCACTGCAGACTCCTAAAGTAAGCTACTAGTATCAAGAAGATAGAAAAATAAATAAACCATGGGTAGGTGGTATACAATTATGGATGGACGAGCGACTGCCGACACAGAGGTAGCTACAGCCGTGGACTACCGTACTGTGTCTGCTGCTAATATAGACTGGATGATAATGAGATAAAATTAAAATATATATATATATCACACTAGTACTGCAGCCGGACAGGTATATATTATGTAATGACGGACCTGCTGGACACTGTCTGTCAGACTCAGCACTGCAGACTCCTAAAGTAAGCTACTAGTATCAAGAAGATAGAAAAAAAAAATAAACCACGGGTAGGTGGTATACAATTATGGATGGACGAGCGACTGCCGACACAGAGGCAGCTACAGCCGTGGACTACCGTACTGTGTCTGCTGCTAATATAGACTGGATGATAATGAGATAAAATTTAAATATATATATATATCACACTAGTACTGCAGCCGGACAGGGGACAGGTATATATTATGTAATGACGGACCTGCTGGGCACTGTCTGTCAGACTCAGCACTGCAGACTCCTAAAGTAAGCTACTAGTATCAAGAAGATAGAAAAAAAAAATAAACCACGGGTAGGTGGCATACAATTATGGATGGACGAGCGACTGCCGACACAGAGGTAGCTACAGCCGTGGACTACCGTACTGTGTCTGCTGCTAATATAGACTGGATGATAATGAGATAAAATTAAAATATATATATATATCACACTAGTACTGCAGCCGGACAGGTATATATTATGTAATGACGGACCTGCTGGACACTGTCTGTCAGACTCAGCACTGCAGACTCCTAAAGTAAGCTACTAGTATCAAGAAGATAGAAAAAAAAATAAACCACGGGTAGGTGGTATACAATTATGGATGGACGAGCGACTGCCGACACAGAGGTAGCTACAGCCGTGGACTACCGTACTGTGTCTGCTGCTAATATAGACTGAATGATAATGAGATAAAATTAAAATATATATATATATATCACACTAGTACTGCAGCCGGACAGGTATATATTATGTAATGACGGACCTGCTGGACACTGTCTGTCAGCACTGCAGACTCCTAAAGTAAGCTACTAGTATCAAGAAGATAGAAAAAAAAAATAAACCACGGGTAGGTGGTATACAATTATGGATGGACGAGCGACTGCCGACACAGAGGTAGCTACAGCCGTGGACTACCGTACTGTGTCTGCTGCTAATATAGACTGGATGATAATGAGATAAAATTAAAATATATATATATATATCACACTAGTACTGCAGCCAGACAGGTATATATTATGTAATGACGGACCTGCTGGACACTGTCTGTCAGACTCAGCACTGCAGACTCCTAAAGTAAGCTACTAGTATCAAGAAGATAGAAAATAAAAATAAACCACGGGTAGGTGGTATACAATTATGGATGGACGAGCGACTGCCGACACAGAGGTAGCTACAGCCGTGGACTACCGTACTGTGTCTGCTGCTAATATAGACTGGATGATAATGAGATAAAATTAAAATATACATATATATATATCACACTAGTACTGCAGCCGGACAGGTATATATTATGTAATGACGGACCTGCTGGACACTGTCTGTCAGACTCTGCACTGCAGACTCCTAAAGTAAGCTACTAGTATCAAGAAGATAGAAAAATAAATAAACCATGGGTAGGTGGTATACAATTATGGATGGACGAGCGACTGCCGACACAGAGGTAGCTACAGCCGTGGACTACCGTACTGTGTCTGCTGCTAATATAGACTGGATGATAATGAGATAAAATTAAAATATATATATATATCACACTAGTACTGCAGCCGGACAGGTATATATTATGTAATGACGGACCTGCTGGACACTGTCTGTCAGACTCAGCACTGCAGACTCCTAAAGTAAGCTACTAGTATCAAGAAGATAGAAAAAAAAAATAAACCACGGGTAGGTGGTATACAATTATGGATGGACGAGCGACTGCCGACACAGAGGCAGCTACAGCCGTGGACTACCGTACTGTGTCTGCTGCTAATATAGACTGGATGATAATGAGATAAAATTTAAATATATATATATATATCACACTAGTACTGCAGCCGGACAGGGGACAGGTATATATTATGTAATGATGGACCTGCTGGGCACTGTCTGTCAGACTCAGCACTGCAGACTCCTAAAGTAAGCTACTAGTATCAAGAAGATAGAAAAAAAAAAAAAACCACGGGTAGGTGGTATACAATTATGGATGGACGAGCGACTGCCGACACAGAGGCAGCTACAGCCGTGGACTACCGTACTGTGTCTGCTGCTAATATAGACTGGATGATAATGAGATAAAATTAAAATATATATATATATCACACTAGTACTGCAGCCGGACAGGTATATATTATGTAATGACGGACCTGCTGGACACTGTCTGTCAGACTCAGCACTGCAGACTCCAAAAGTAAGCTACTAGTATCAAGAAGATAGAAAAAAAATAAACCACGGGTAGGTGGTATACAATTATGGATGGACGAGCGACTGGCGACACAGAGGTAGCTACAGCCGTGGACTACCGTACTGTGTCTGCTGCTAATATAGACTGAATGATAATGAGATAAAATTAAAATATATATATATATCACACTAGTACTGCAGCCGGACAGGTATATATTATGTAATGACGGACCTGCTGGACACTGTCTGTCAGCACTGCAGACTCCTAAAGTAAGCTACTAGTATCAAGAAGATAGAAAAAAAAATAAACCACGGGTAGGTGGTATACAATTATGGATAGACGAGCGACTGCCGACACAGAGGTAGCTACAGCCGTGGACTACCGTACTGTGTCTGCTGCTAATATAGACTGGATGATAATGAGATAAAATTAAAATATATATATATATATCACACTAGTACTGCAGCCAGACAGGTATATATTATGTAATGACGGACCTGCTGGACACTGTCTGTCAGACTCAGCACTGCAGACTCCTAAAGTAAGCTACTAGTATCAAGAAGATAGAAAATAAAAATAAACCACGGGTAGGTGGTATACAATTATGGATGGACGAGCGACTGCCGACACAGAGGTAGCTACAGCCGTGGACTACCGTACTGTGTCTGCTGCTAATATAGACTGGATGATAATGAGATAAAACTAAAATATATATATATATATCACACTAGTACTGCAGCCGGACAGGTATATATTATGTAATGACGGACCTGCTGGACACTGTCTGTCAGACTCAGCACTGCAGACTCCTAAAGTAAGCTACTAGTATCAAGAAGATAGAAAAAATAAATAAACCACGGGTAGGTGGTATACAATTATGGATGGACGAGCGACTGCCGACACAGAGGCAGCTACAGCCATGGACTACCGTACTGTGTCTGCTGCTAATATAGACTGGATGATAATGAGATAAAATTAAAATATATATATATATATCACACTAGTACTGCAGCCAGACAGGTATATATTATGTAATGACGGACCTGCTGGACACTGTCTGTCAGACTCAGCACTGCAGACTCCTAAAGTAAGCTACTAGTATCAAGAAGATAGAAAAAAAAAATAAACCACGGGTAGGTGGTATACAATTATGGATGGACGAGCGACTGCCGACACAGAGATAGCTACAGCCATGGACTACCGTACTGTGTCTGCTGCTAATATAGACTGGATGATAATGAGATAAAATTAAAATATATATATATATCACACTAGTACTGCAGCCGGACAGGTATATATTATGTAATGACGGACCTGCTGGACACTGTCTGTCAGACTCAGCACTGCAGACTCCTAAAGTAAGCTACTAGTATCAAGAAGATAGAAAAAAAAAAATAAACCACGGGTAGGTGGTATACAATTATGGATGGACGAGCGACTGCCGACACAGAGGTAGCTACAGCCGTGGACTACCGTACTGTGTCTGCTGCTAATATAGACTGGATGATAATGAGATAAAATTAAAATATATATATATCACACTAGTACTGCAGCCGGACAGGTATATATTATGTAATGACGGACCTGCTGGACACTGTCTGTCAGACTCAGCACTGCAGACTCCTAAAGTAAGCTACTAGTATCAAGAAGATTGAAAAAATAAATAAACCACGGGTAGGTGGTATACAATTATGGATGGACGAGCGACTGCCGACACAGAGGTAGCTACAGCCGTGGACTACCGTACTGTGTCTGCTGCTAATATAGACTGGATGATAATGAGATAAAATTAAAATATATATATATATATCACACTAGTACTGCAGCCGGACAGGTATATATTATGTAATGACGGACCTGCTGGACACTGTCTGTCAGCACTGCAGACTCCTAAAGTAAGCTACTAGTATCAAGAAGATAGAAAAAAAAATAAACCACGGGTAGGTGGTATACAATTATGGATGGACGAGCGACTGCCGACACAGAGGTAGCTACAGCCGTGGACTACCGTACTGTGTCTGCTGCTAATATAGACTGGATGATAATGAGATAAAATTAAAATATATATATATATCACACTAGTACTGCAGCCGGACAGGTATATATTATGTAATGATGGACCTGCTGGACACTGTCTGTCAGCACTGCAGACTCCTAAAGTAAGCTACTAGTATCAAGAAGATAGAAAAGAAAAAAAACCACGGGTAGGTGGTATACAATTATGGATGGACGAGCGACTGCCGACACAGAGGTAGCTACAGCCGTGGACTACCGTACTGTGTCTGCTGCTAATATAGACTGGATGATAATGAGATAAAATTTAAATATATATATATATCACACTAGTACTGCAGCCGGACAGGTATATATTATGTAATGACGGACCTGCTGGACACTGTCTGTCAGACTCAGCACTGCAGACTCCTAAAGTAAGCTACTAGTATCAAGAAGATAGAAAAAAAAAATAAACCACGGGTAGGTGGTATACAATTATGGATGGACGAGCGACTGCCGACACAGAGGTAGCTACAGCCGTGGACTACCGTACTGTGTCTGCTGCTAATATAGACTGGATGATAATGAGATAAAATTTAAAAATATATATATATCACACTAGTACTGCAGCCGGACAGGTATATATTATGTAATGACGGACCTGCTGGACACTGTCTGTCAGACTCAGCACTGCAGACTCCTAAAGTAAGCTACTAGTATCAAGAAGATAGAAAAAAAATAAACAACGGGTAGGTGGTATACAATTATGGATGGACGAGCGACTGCCGACACAGAGGTAGCTACAGCCGTGGACTACCGTACTGTGTCTGCTGCTAATATAGACTGGATGATAATGAGATAAAATTAAAATATATATATATATCACACTAGTACTGCAGCCGGACAGGTATATATTATGTAATGACGGACCTGCTGGACACTGTCTGTCAGCACTGCAGACTCCTAAAGTAAGCTACTAGTATCAAGAAGATAGAAAAAATAAATAAACCATGGGTAGGTGGTATACAATTATGGATGGACGAGCGACTGCCGACACAGAGGTAGCTACAGCCGTGGACTACCGTACTGTGTCTGCTGCTAATATAGACTGGATGATAATGAGATAAAATTATAATATATATATATATATATCACACTAGTACTGCAGCCGGACAGGTATATATTATGTAATGACGGACCTGCTGGGCACTGTCTGTCAGACTCAGCACTGCAGACTCCTAAAGTAAGCTACTAGTATCAAGAAGATAGAAAAAAAAATAAACCACGGGTAGGTGGTATACAATTATGGATGGACGAGCGACTGCCGACACAGAGGTAGCTACAGCCGTGGACTACCGTACTGTGTCTGCTGCTAATATAGACTGGATGATAATGAGATAAAATTAAAATATATATATATATATATATATATCACACTAGTACTGCAGCCGGACAGGTATATATTATGTAATGACGGACCTGCTGGACACTGTCTGTCAGACTCTGCACTGCAGACTCCTAAAGTAAGCTACTAGTATCAAGAAGATAGAAAAAAAATAAACCATGGGTAGGTGGTATACAATTATGGATGGACGAGCGACTGCCGACACAGAGGTAGCTACAGCCGTGGACTACCGTACTGTGTCTGCTGCTAATATAGACTGGATGATAATGAGATAAAATTAAAATATATATATATATATATCACACTAGTACTGCAGCCGGACAGGTATATATTATGTAATGACGGACCTGCTGGGCACTGTCTGTCAGACTCAGCACTGCAGACTCCTAAAGTAAGCTACTAGTATCAAGAAGATAGAAAAAAAAATAAACCACGGGTAGGTGGTATACAATTATGGATGGACGAGCGACTGCCGACACAGAGGTAGCTACAGCCGTGGACTACCGTACTGTGTCTGCTGCTAATATAGACTGGATGATAATGAGATAAAATTAAAATATATATATATATATCACACTAGTACTGCAGCCGGACAGGTATATATTATGTAATGACGGACCTGCTGGACACTGTCTGTCAGACTCTGCACTGCAGACTCCTAAAGTAAGCTACTAGTATCAAGAAGATAGAAAAAAAAAATAAACCATGGGTAGGTGGTATACAATTATGGATGGACGAGCGACTGCCGACACAGAGGTAGCTACAGCCGTGGACTACCGTACTGTGTCTGCTGCTAATATAGACTGGATGATAATGAGATAAAATTAAAATATATATATATATATATATCACACTAGTACTGCAGTCGGACAGGTATATATTATGTAATGACGGACCTGCTGGACACTGTCTGTCAGACTCAGCACTGCAGACTCCTAAAGTAAGCTACTAGTATCAAGAAGATAGAAAAAAAAATAAACCACGGGTAGGTGGTATACAATTATGGATGGACGAGCGACTGCCGACACAGAGGTAGCTACAGCCGTGGACTACCGTACTGTGTCTGCTGCTAATATAGACTGGATGATAATGAGATAAAATTAAAATATATATATATATATATCACACTAGTACTGCAGCCGGACAGGTATATATTATGTAATGACGGACCTGCTGGACACTGTCTGTCAGACTCAGCACTGCAGACTCCTAAAGTAAGCTACTAATATCAAGTAGATAGAAAAAAAAAATAAACCACGCGTAGGTGGTATACAATTATGGATGGACGAGCGACTGCCGACACAGAGGTAGCTACAGCCGTGGACTACCGTACTGTGTCTGCTGCTAATATAGACTGAATGATAATGAGATAAAATTAATATATATATATATATATATATATATATCACACTAGTACTGCAGCCGGACAGGTATATATTATGTAATGACGGACCTGCTGGACACTGTCTGTCAGACTCTGCACTGCAGACTCCTAAAGTAAGCTACTAGTATCAAGAAGATAGAAAAAAAAATAAACCATGGGTAGGTGGTATACAATTATGGATGGACGAGCGACTGCCGACACAGAGGTAGCTACAGCCGTGGACTACCGTACTGTGTCTGCTGCTAATATAGACTGGATGATAATGAGATAAAATTAAAATATATATATATATCACACTAGTACTGCAGCCGGACAGGTATATATTATGTAATGACGGACCTGCTGGGCACTGTCTGTCAGACTCAGCACTGCAGACTCCTAATGTAAGCTACTAGTATCAAGAAGATAGAAAAAAAAATAAACCACGGGTAGGTGGTATACAATTATGGATGGACGAGCGACTGCCGACACAGAGGTAGCTACAGCCGTGGACTACCGTACTGTGTCTGCTGCTAATATAGACTGGATGATAATAAGATAAAATTAAAATATATATATATATATCACACTAGTACTGCAGCCGGACAGGTATATATTATGTAATGACGGACCTGCTGGACACTGTCTGTCAGACTCTGCACTGCAGACTCCTAAAGTAAGCTACTAGTATCAAGAAGATAGAAAAAAAAATAAACCATGGGTAGGTGGTATACAATTATGGATGGACGAGCGACTGCCGACACAGAGGTAGCTACAGCCGTGGACTACCGTACTGTGTCTGCTGCTAATATAGACTGGATGATAATGAGATAAAATTAAAATATATATATATATCACACTAGTACTGCAGCCGGACAGGTATATATTATGTAATGACGGACCTGCTGGACACTGTCTGTCAGACTCAGCACTGCAGACTCCTAAAGTAAGCTACTAGTATCAAGAAGATAGAAAAAATAAAGAAACCACGGGTAGGTGGTATACAATTATGGATGGACGAGCGACTGCCGACACAGAGGTAGCTACAGCCGTGGACTACCGTACTGTGTCTGCTGCTAATATAGACTGGATGATAATGAGATAAAATTAAAATATATATATATATATATCACACTAGTACTGCAGCCGGACAGGTATATATTATGTAATGACGGACCTGCTGGACACTGTCTGTCAGACTCAGCACTGCAGACTCCTAAAGTAAGCTACTAGTATCAAGAAGATAGAAAAAAAAAATAAACCACGGGTAGGTGGTATACAATTATGGATGGACGAGCGACTGCCGACACAGAGGTAGCTACAGCCGTGGACTACCGTACTGTGTCTGCTGCTAATATAGACTGGATGATAATGAGATAAAATTAAAATATATATATATATCACACTAGTACTGCAGCCGGACAGGTATATATTATGTAATGACGGACCTGCTGGACACTGTCTGTCAGACTCAGCACTGCAGACTCCTAAAGTAAGCTACTAATATCAAGTAGATAGAAAAAAAAATAAACCACGCGTAGGTGGTATACAATTATGGATGGACGAGCGACTGCCGACACAGAGGTAGCTACAGCCGTGGACTACCGTACTGTGTCTGCTGCTAATATAGACTGAATGATAATGAGATAAAATTAAAATATATATATATATCACACTAGTACTGCAGCCGGACAGGTATATATTATGTAATGACGGACCTGCTGGACACTGTCTGTCAGACTCTGCACTGCAGACTCCTAAAGTAAGCTACTAGTATCAAGAAGATAGAAAAAAAAATAAACCATGGGTAGGTGGTATACAATTATGGATGGACGAGCGACTGCCGACACAGAGGTAGCTACAGCCGTGGACTACCGTACTGTGTCTGCTGCTAATATAGACTGGATGATAATGAGATAAAATTAAAATATATATATATATATCACACTAGTACTGCAGCCGGACAGGTATATATTATGTTATGACGGACCTGCTGGACACTGTCTGTCAGACTCAGCACTGCAGACTCCTAAAGTAAGCTACTAGTATCAAGAAGATAGAAAAAAAAAATAAACCACGGGTAGGTGGTATACAATTATGGATGGACGAGCGACTGCCGACACAGAGGTAGCTACAGCCGTGGACTACCGTACTGTGTCTGCTGCTAATATAGACTGGATGATAATGAGATAAAATTAAAATATATATATATATATCACACTAGTACTGCAGCCGGACAGGTATATATTATGTAATGACGGACCTGCTGGACACTGTCTGTCAGACTCAGCACTGCAGACTCCTAAAGTAAGCTACTAGTATCAAGAAGATAGAAAAAAAAATAAACCACGGGTAGGTGGTATACAATTATGGATGGACGAGCGACTGCCGACACAGAGGTAGCTACAGCCGTGGACTACCGTACTGTGTCTGCTGCTAATATAGACTGGATGATAATGAGATTAAATTAAAATATATATATATATATATATATATATCACACTAGTACTGCAGCCGGACAGGTATATATTATGTAATGACGGACCTGCTGGACACTGTCTGTCAGACTCAGCACTGCAGACTCCTAAAGTAAGCTACTAGTATCAAGAAGATAGAAAAAAAAATAAACCACGGGTAGGTGGTATACAATTATGGATGGACGAGCGACTGCCGACACAGAGGTAGCTACAGCCGTGGACTACCGTACTGTGTCTGCTGCTAATACAGACTGAATGATAATGAGATAAAATTAAAATATATATATATATCACACTAGTACTGCCGCCGGACAGGTATATATTATGTAATGACGGACCTGCTGGACACTGTCTGTCAGCACTGCAGACTCCTAAAGTAAGCTACTAGTATCAAGAAGATAGAAAAAAAAAATAAACCACGGGTAGGTGGTATACAATTATGGATGGACGAGCGACTGCCGACACAGAGGTAGCTACAGCCGTGGACTACCGTACTGTGTCTGCTGCCTATATAGACTGGATGATAATGAGATAAAATTAAAATATATATATATATCACACTAGTACTGCAGCCAGACAGGTATATATTATGTAATGACGGACCTGCTGGACACTGTCTGTCAGACTCAGCACTGCAGACTCCTAAAGTAAGCTACTAGTATCAAGAAGATAGAAAAAAAAATAAACCACGGGTAGGTGGTATACAATTATGGATGGACGAGCGACTGCCGACACAGAGGTAGCTACAGCCGTGGACTACCGTACTGTGTCTGCTGCTAATATAGACTGGATGATAATGAGATAAAATTAAAATATATATATATATATATCACACTAGTACTGCAGCCGGACAGGTATATATTATGTAATGACGGACCTGCTGGACACTGTCTGTCAGACTCAGCACTGCAGACTCCTAAAGTAAGCTACTAGTATCAAGAAGATAGAAAAAAAAATAAACCACGGGTAGGTGGTATACAATTATGGATGGACGAGCGACTGCCGACACAGACGTAGCTACAGCCGTGGACTACCGTACTGTGTCTGCTGCTAATATAGACTGGATGATAATGAGATAAAATTAAAATATATATATATATCACACTAGTACTGCAGCCGGACAGGTATATATTATGTAATGACGGACCTGCTGGACACTGTCTGTCAGACTCAGCACTGCAGACTCCTAAAGTAAGCTACTAGTATCAAGAAGATAGAAAAAAAAAAAACCACGGGTAGGTGGTATACAATTATGGATGGACGAGCGACTGCCGACACAGAGGTAGCTACAGCCGTGGACTACCGTACTGTGTCTGCTGCTAATATAGACTGGATGATAATGAGATAAAATTAAAATATATATATATATCACACTAGTACTGCAGCCGGACAGGTATATATTATGTAATGACGGACCTGCTGGACACTGTCTGTCAGACTCAGCACTGCAGACTCCTAAAGTAAGCTACTAGTATCAAGAAGATAGAAAAAAAAATAAACCACGGGTAGGTGGTATACAATTATGGATGGACGAGCGACTGCCGACACAGAGGTAGCTACAGCCGTGGACTACCGTACTGTGTCTGCTGCTAATATAGACTGGATGATAATGAGATAAAATTAAAATATATATATATATCACACTAGTACTGCAGCCGGACAGGTATATATTATGTAATGACGGACCTGCTGGACACTGTCTGTCAGCACTGCAGACTCCTAAAGTAAGCTACTAGTATCAAGAAGATAGAAAATAAAAATAAACCACGGGTAGGTGGTATACAATTATGGATGGACGAGCGACTGCCGACACAGAGGTAGCTACAGCCGTGGACTACCGTACCGTGTCTGCTGCTAATATAGACTGGATGATAATGAGATAAAATTAAAATATATATATATATATCACACTAGTACTGCAGCCGGACAGGTATATATTATGTAATGACGGACCTGCTGGACACTGTCTGTCAGACTCAGCACTGCAGACTCCTAAAGTAAGCTACTAATATCAAGTAGATAGAAAAAAAAAATAAACCACGCGTAGGTGGTATACAATTATGGATGGACGAGCGACTGCCGACACAGAGGTAGCTACAGCCGTGGACTACCGTACTGTGTCTGCTGCTAATATAGACTGAATGATAATGAGATAAAATTAAAATATATATATATATCACACTAGTACTGCAGCCGGACAGGTATATATTATGTAATGACGGACCTGCTGGACACTGTCTGTCAGACTCTGCACTGCAGACTCCTAAAGTAAGCTACTAGTATCAAGAAGATAGAAAAAAAAATAAACCATGGGTAGGTGGTATACAATTATGGATGGACGAGCGACTGCCGACACAGAGGTAGCTACAGCCGTGGACTACCGTACTGTGTCTGCTGCTAATATAGACTGGATGATAATGAGATAAAATTAAAATATATATATATATCACACTAGTACTGCAGCCGGACAGGTATATATTATGTTATGACGGACCTGCTGGACACTGTCTGTCAGACTCAGCACTGCAGACTCCTAAAGTAAGCTACTAGTATCAAGAAGATAGAAAAAAAAAATAAACCACGGGTAGGTGGTATACAATTATGGATGGACGAGCGACTGCCGACACAGAGGTAGCTACAGCCGTGGACTACCGTACTGTGTCTGCTGCTAATATAGACTGGATGATAATGAGATAAAATTAAAATATATATATATATATATCACACTAGTACTGCAGCCGGACAGGTATATATTATGTAATGACGGACCTGCTGGACACTGTCTGTCAGACTCAGCACTGCAGACTCCTAAAGTAAGCTACTAGTATCAAGAAGATAGAAAAAAAAATAAACTACGGGTAGGTGGTATACAATTATGGATGGACGAGCGACTGCCGACACAGAGGTAGCTACAGCCGTGGACTACCGTACTGTGTCTGCTGCTAATATAGACTGGATGATAATGAGATAAAATTAAAAAATATATATATATATATATATATATATATATATATATCACACTAGTACTGCAGCCGGACAGGTATATATTATGTAATGACGGACCTGCTGGACACTGTCTGTCAGACTCAGCACTGCAGACTCCTAAAGTAAGCTACTAGTATCAAGAAGATAGAAAAAAAAATAAACCACGGGTAGGTGGTATACAATTATGGATGGACGAGCGACTGCCGACACAGAGGTAGCTACAGCCGTGGACTACGGTACTGTGTCTGCTGCTAATACAGACTGAATGATAATGAGATAAAATTAAAATATATATATATATCACACTAGTACTGCAGCCGGACAGGTATATATTATGTAATGACGGACCTGCTGGACACTGTCTGTCAGCACTGCAGACTCCTAAAGTAAGCTACTAGTATCAAGAAGATAGAAAAAAAAAATAAACCACGGGTAGGTGGTATACAATTATGGATGGACGAGCGACTGCCGACACAGAGGTAGCTACAGCCGTGGACTACCGTACTGTGTCTGCTGCTAATATAGACTGGATGATAATGAGATAAAATTAAAATATATATATATATCACACTAGTACTGCAGCCAGACAGGTATATATTATGTAATGACGGACCTGCTGGACACTGTCTGTCAGACTCAGCACTGCAGACTCCTAAAGTAAGCTACTAGTATCAAGAAGATAGAAAAAAAAATAAACCACGGGTAGGTGGTATACAATTATGGATGGACGAGCGACTGCCGACACAGAGGTAGCTACAGCCGTGGACTACCGTACTGTGTCTGCTGCTAATATAGACTGGATGATAATGAGATAAAATTTAAATATATATATATATATCACACTAGTACTGCAGCCGGACAGGTATATATTATGTAATGACGGACCTGCTGGACACTGTCTGTCAGACTCAGCACTGCAGACTCCTAAAGTAAGCTACTAGTATCAAGAAGATAGAAAAAAAAAATAAACCACGGGTAGGTGGTATACAATTATGGATGGACGAGCGACTGCCGACACAGAGGTAGCTACAGCCGTGGACTACCGTACTGTGTCTGCTGCTAATATAGACTGGATGATAATGAGATAAAATTAAAATATATATATATATCACACTAGTACTGCAGCCGGACAGGTATATATTATGTAATGACGGACCTGCTGGACACTGTCTGTCAGACTCAGCACTGCAGACTCCTAAAGTAAGCTACTAGTATCAAGAAGATAGAAAAAAAAAATAAACCACGGGTAGGTGGTATACAATTATGGATGGACGAGCGACTGCCGACACAGAGGTAGCTACAGCCGTGGACTACCGTACTGTGTCTGCTGCTAATATAGACTGGATGATAATGAGATAAAATTAAAATATATATATATATCACACTAGTACTGCAGCCGGACAGGTATATATTATGTAATGACGGACCTGCTGGACACTGTCTGTCAGACTCAGCACTGCAGACTCCTAAAGTAAGCTACTAGTATCAAGAAGATAGAAAAAAAAAATAAACCACGGGTAGGTGGTATACAATTATGGATGGACGAGCGACTGCCGACACAGAGGTAGCTACAGCCGTGGACTACCGTACTGTGTCTGCTGCTAATATAGACTGGATGATAATGAGATAAAATTAAAATATATATATATATCACACTAGTACTGCAGCCGGACAGGTATATATTATGTAATGACGGACCTGCTGGACACTGTCTGTCAGCACTGCAGACTCCTAAAGTAAGCTACTAGTATCAAGAAGATAGAAAATAAAAATAAACCACGGGTAGGTGGTATACAATTATGGATGGACGAGCGACTGCCGACACAGAGGTAGCTACAGCCGTGGACTACCGTACCGTGTCTGCTGCTAATATAGACTGGATGATAATGAGATAAAATTAAAATATATATATATATATCACACTAGTACTGCAGCCGGACAGGTATATATTATGTAATGACGGACCTGCTGGACACTGTCTGTCAGACTCAGCACTGCAGACTCCTAAAGTAAGCTACTAGTATCAAGAAGATAGAAAAAATAAATAAACCACGGGTAGGTGGTATACAATTATGGATGGACGAGCGACTGCCGACACAGAGGTAGCTACAGCCATGGACTACCGTACTGTGTCTGCTGCTAATATAGACTGGATGATAATGAGATAAAATTAAAATATATATATATATATATATATATATCACACTAGTACTGCAGCCGGACAGGTATATATTATGTAATGACGGACCTGCTGGACACTGTCTGTCAGACTCAGCACTGCAGACTCCTAAAGTAAGCTACTAGTATCAAGAAGATAGAAAATAAAAATAAACCACGGGTAGGTGGTATACAATTATGGATGGACGAGCGACTGCCGACACAGAGGTAGCTACAGCCGTGGACTACCGTACTGTGTCTGCTGCTAATATAGACTGGATGATAATGAGATAAAATTAAAATATATATATATATCACACTAGTACTGCAGCCGGACAGGTATATATTATGTAATGACGGACCTGCTGGACACTGTCTGTAAGACTCTGCACTGCAGACTCCTAAAGTAAGCTACTAGTATCAAGAAGATAGAAAAAAAAATAAACCATGGGTAGGTGGTATACAATTATGGATGGATGAGCGACTGCCGACACAGAGGTAGCTACAGCCGTGGACTACCGTACTGTGTCTGCTGCTAATATAGACTGGATGATAATGAGATAAAATTAAAATATATATATATATATATCACACTAGTACTGCAGCCGGACAGGTATATATTATGTAATGACGGACCTGCTGGGCACTGTCTGTCAGACTCAGCACTGCAGACTCCTAAAGTAAGCTACTAGTATCAAGAAGATAGAAAAAAAAATAAACCACGGGTAGGTGGTATACAATTATGGATGGACGAGCGACTGCCGACACAGAGGTAGCTACAGCCGTGGACTACCGTACTGTGTCTGCTGCTAATATAGACTGGATGATAATGAGATCAAATTAAAATATATATATATATATCACACTAGTACTGCAGCCGGACAGGTATATATTATGTAATGACGGACCTGCTGGACACTGTCTGTCAGACTCTGCACTGCAGACTCCTAAAGTAAGCTACTAGTATCAAGAAGATAGAAAAAAAAATAAACCATGGGTAGGTGGTATACAATTATGGATGGACGAGCGACTGCCGACACAGAGGTAGCTACAGCCGTGGACTACCGTACTGTGTCTGCTGCTAATATAGACTGGATGATAATGAGATAAAATTAAAATATATATATATATCACACTAGTACTGCAGCCGGACAGGTATATATTATGTAATGACGGACCTGCTGGACACTGTCTGTCAGACTCAGCACTGCAGACTCCTAAAGTAAGCTACTAGTATCAAGAAGATAGAAAAAATAAATAAACCACGGGTAGGTGGTATACAATTATGGATGGACGAGCGACTGCCGACACAGAGGTAGCTACAGCCGTGGACTACCGTACTGTGTCTGCTGCTAATATAGACTGGATGATAATGAGATAAAATTAAAATATATATATATATATATCACACTAGTACTGCAGCCGGAAAGGTATATATTATGTAATGACGGACCTGCTGGACACTGTCTGTCAGACTCAGCACTGCAGACTCCTAAAGTAAGCTACTAGTATCAAGAAGATAGAAAAAAAAAATAAACCACGGGTAGGTGGTATACAATTATGGATGGACGAGCGACTGCCGACACAGAGGTAGCTACAGCCGTGGACTACCGTACTGTGTCTGCTGCTAATATAGACTGGATGATAATGAGATAAAATTAAAATATATATATATATATATATATCACACTAGTACTGCAGCCGGACAGGTATATATTATGTAATGACGGACCTGCTGGACACTGTCTGTCAGACTCAGCACTGCAGACTCCTAAAGTAAGCTACTAATATCAAGTAGATAGAAAAAAAAATAAACCACGCGTAGGTGGTATACAATTATGGATGGACGAGCGACTGCCGACACAGAGGTAGCTACAGCCGTGGACTACCGTACTGTGTCTGCTGCTAATATAGACTGAATGATAATGAGATAAAATTAATATATATATATATATATACCATGTATGTTCCTGCACTCACATCAGTACTATAAACAACAGTAGGGTGCTCCCTAGTGGAAATCTCCCCAAACAGGGTGGATCCACAATATTTAACCCAAAGTCCAACAATATGGAGGTGCACTCATCAGGTTCAAACAGTCAACGGTTCTGGTTTGTTCATAACAGCTTTATTGCAGTGTATATTCGGCTCAATTAGTCGACGTTTCGATCCTAATTCGTGGATCTTTCTCAAGACAAGCTTCGATTTTTATACAGTTTTTGAAAGCATCATACATTGATTACTACAAAAGACAAAAGACAATAGATAGAGTAATTCTCTTAAAGGAACAAACACAAAACATATATATATATAGACTGCCACACTCCAACAGTATTTGATTATAAGGGTCTCTCAGACACCCATAGTGATTCGAATGTAATCTCGCACCTATGTCTATATTGGCCAAACGTGCTCACCAGTCCCACGTCCAGAAAAATAAACACCAATGTGAACTAGGACATTTCTCTTATACGTATAATGGCTGTGGTAACAGAACAACATCCACTTACTCAGGGAATCAATGTCTCTTGTTCAGACAATGAACGTGCTGTATGGATGGGTCAGACTTAGTACTAACAGGTTTCTGTAGGAGTAAATAGATATTTACATATAGACATGCATACATATATGGATGCATATGTGCACTCACATATATACACAACAGCATGTGTATGGTCACTTATTCAATAAACTTCAATAAATCCCCTCATTCCAGTACCACCAGTGTGACAACTTAAACTGCAATACTTACTGGTGTGCTTACTTAGCCACACAACCTCCGAGCAACTCTGACAACATAGGAGATCACTGTAAGGATAGTTCACATAGTTCATCCTCCAATAGTCAAAATAATATAGATCTACCAACTGCTCATGCTGATGTAATAACAGTACTCACCCACTCTACAGGAGATGCTGACACCTTCTACAGCCACAACTGTAACTAGCAAACTGACAGGACTTTTATACCCCTTACCCCGGAAGTGCAGGGACGGCCTCAAATGCGTCCCCCTCCTCGATTTTCTTACCTATATACTTTCACCCCCTACATGCTTATTGCCGTGTGGATAGATAAACTAATAGGTTAGCAGTCAGGGCCATCCGCGCCGCTGAGTTCGGCTCAGTGTGATTAATTACTTTTACAGCGCCGCTGGTGGAACGCATATGCGTTCCACAGCTCGATTTCCGGAAGTGCCTAGTTCATGCAAATAACTCTTAACGGTGGCCGCAATGGGCCAAGCTGAAAACTCGTTTTCCTTCTACAGGCTCTATAAACATGAGGCTTATGTTACCCAGGGAACGTATAAGCTAATTCATTCTTCTGGCTCACCTTGTTGAGCTCAATGATGGGAGGACAATTCAGTGTCCATGGAGCATCTAATAGAAGGATTTCTTTAACACTTCTTATTGACTATGTACACTCTAATCTTGCACACTCATGCAATATTGGGGTTGGGGCAAGTATGTTTACAAATATCAGTCTACTGGTCAGTCTGTACTGGTGCTATCACTCTTGGCCAAATAATATCTCGATATCCATATGGCCCGGTACTTTTAATGGAGTGTGGCAGTCATAATTAAACAGACTTAGTTAAACTAAACATTTATTAAAAAATATACATTAGTATATAGAAACATAGAAAATACATGTATTGACAAAGGTCATAGCGACACAAGACGAAATACCCAAGTTTCATATCACAATAGAGGAAACTTCTTAAAATATTGGACTCAAGCTACACTAGGATAACTAAATGAACCCTATCAGGGTATCTGATGTATTCTACAATTATTTATGTCGGCTTAGGTAAATCCATATTGTGTCGCCAATGGCCTCATTAGTGGTACATCCTATCTGCTAAATCACAGGGCACTGTATTCTACCTATTAATGGAAATTATTGGATAGATGGCCTTTAACTGAAAATTCATAAAAAGACATTCATCGCAGAGTGCTCATTAAGGCCTTTAGGTGAGACAGTATTTAGATGTGAAATCCAAAAACTTTCTCTTTTACGTAGGACTAAAGCACGATCACCCCCATTGGGTAAGGGCGGAACCCAATCAATTAATCTGCATTTTAGATTGGCTACCTGGTGTCCTCTTTGTAGGTAATGTCTGGCTACCGGCTTGTCTGTGGTACCTGTTTGTATTGCTGTTCTGATAGACAGCCGATGGTTTGCCATCCTTTCCCGAAAACATCGGGTTGTAAGCCCTACATAGCATAGTCCACAGGGGCATGTAAGTGTATATACCACAAAGTCTAGTCTACAATGTAAATGGTACTTTATCTTAATCTTCTTCCCTGAATGTGGATGGGGAAAGGTAGAGCCGGTCAATAAAGATCTACAGGTAGTGCACTTCCCACAAGAGAAGCAACCAGGTTTACTGCTCATAATCTGCAGGAAATTTTGTTTGGTTTCAGGCTCCATTGTGGGCCTCATAAGCATTTGTTTGAGGTTGGGTCCTCTTTTGTAGGCCATCATAGGGGGATCCATGTATGTAAAGGGTAACTTTTGGTCAGTTTTTAATACTGGCCAGTGTTTGCGCAATGTCTTACGCGTAAAATGTGCGTAGTTATCAAACTTGGTGGTAAAAACCATTCTATTCTCATTGCTGGCTGCCTTAGGCTCAGTCCTACTGTATATTTTTCTGGCTTTTCGAAGACTGTTGCTGATCATTTTAGTTGAATACCCTCTCTGGCTGAATCGCTGTTTCATCTCTACCAGTTGCTCCTCCCTTATATTTGCCTCATTGTTAATGCGCATCACTCGTAAGAACTGCGAAATAGGCAAATTGGATTTTAACGATGGGGGATGAAAACTGCTGGTCAACAACGTAGTGTTCCTATCAGTAGGTTTCCTATAGACTGATGTTACAAAAGCTTGATCCACAATGGATACCTGTACATCAAGGAAATGTATTGAATCATAGGAACTTTCATGAGTGAATTTTACAGGGCTCTGAAGTAAGTTGATGTCGTTCACCATCTCAGCAAACGATTCCTGTGTATCCTTCCATATAAGGAAGACATCATCAATGAATCTTTTGTAAAAGGATATTTTAGATCCATATACCGGTAAGATGTATGTCTCCTCAAATTTAGCCATATATAAATTTGCATATGCAGGCGCCAGGTTGGAGCCCATGGCCGTACCTGATACCTGGAGGTAGTATGAATCCTTATACCTGAAATGGTTCTGACTCAATACAAGATTGGTGAGTTCCAATACATATTCAGTTGGTACCTCTCCTTCTCGTTTTCCTCTGAGCGTCTCTCTAATAGCTTCTAATCCATCATTATGTGGTATGATAGTGTACAGTGACTGTACATCCATGGTGGCCAGAAGGCACTTGTCTCTGGGAGCACCATGTAATCCAAGTTGGATAAGGAAATCACTCGTATCCCGTATATAACTACGGCATTCACATACAAATGGCTGAAGTATATAGTCAACCCACTTGGCAATGGGCTGTAACAATGAACCCTCAGCCGCTATTATAGGTCGCCCAGGTGGTTTGGTCATTGTTTTATGGATTTTTGGAGTAGTATAGATGATTGGGCATTTAGGTTCATCTACACTTAAAAATTCAAAAAGATCCTGATCAATCAAATTACTCTCGGTGCCTCTCTTTAAGCTCAAGTCAATGGTCTTTTTAATCATGGGGATAGGATTCTTATTGACCCTATTGTACACATTGGTGTCTGCCAGCTGGCGACATATCTCTAGGTCATACTCTACCCAGTCCTGGACCACCACGGCTCCTCCCTTATCCGCTGGTCTTATTACAATTGAGGTATCATCTCTCAGGTTTTTAAGTGCTGTTCTCTCACCAGGGGTCAGATTGTCATAGAGACGTGTTGGCTTAAAATGTTGCACATCATTTTCAACCAGTCTGAGAAAAGTCTTTATGCTAGGATTGTGGGATATAGGATCAAATTTAGAACTTTTTTTAAAAATCTTTCTGTCAGCCACTTTAGGTTGACCAGAGAAGTGTTCCTTCAGTCTAAGATTTCTCCCAAACTTATATTGGTCAATGGTTCCTTGGAATACTTGATGTGGAAAAGTGGGAACAAACGACAATCCTCTAGCAAGAAGACTGACCTCAGACTGATTGAGGCCTCTATGGGATAAGTTGAATACCAGATCTAAGTTTGTTTCCTGCGGCCTCTTCTTTTTACAACCGCCTCTCCGTGTGACTGATCTGTGTTTCGTGAGTTCCCTTGGGCTGGTGGGAGGCCTTTGGGTCCGGTATTTTTGTCTAAAAAATTAGAGGTGTTACCCCGTTGTACATCAGACAAATCGGTGTCTGAGGTTGATATGGAGGAAACAATATCACGAGAGAATGGGGCTTGCCGGCGTTTCCTAAAAAAACGCCCTGATCGATCACCCTGTTGTGTATTACTGTTTCCTAACAACCATCTATATACCATATGATTTTGATAGTCAGCTGTAACTGTGGCTAATTTTTTTCTTTTGAAAGAGGTGAGTTCCTTCTTATAGGTATCGACTTGTGTCTGCAGTCTGTCTACCCAATTATTGGTCTTATCTTCACGTAATGTGGATAGGGAGAGAGTCTCAAATTGCTCAATCTCTATTTTAACCTTTTTAAGTTCGGTTCCCACCTCTTCTATCACTAGTATTAAAAGATCAAGTGAACATTTATTTAGGATAGAACACCACCTGCTGCAAAATACTGGGTTATTCCTACCGATGGTGGGTACATTATTAACCCTAAAACCACGTGGTAATAATTTACGTCTGTGGTATTCAGACAAAAACTGTCCATGTAACAATAGGTCCACCTCCCACCGTTTTAATCTCAATATCCTATAGAATATGTCTGCTGATGATTCAGCCGGTAACGTTTCAAAATCCAGTTTATCAAATAAAACTTTTTCAATATCTTCATCGGTAAAGGAGATAATACCTTGCTCTGCCTGAGATAGAAGGCCTTCATTAAACAGGCATGAGCCTCCTTGGGCCATTACTTACAGTATCTGTGATATACAGAGGATTTTACCACAATACAGAATTACATACAAAGACAACATACAATTTTGTTTTAAAAAAACTTAAAATTCTGTCCAAACAAAATATGTTTAAGTTTCAATTCCTTAATTGGTAGATATTAAGGTGATAGGTGTCAGGAAAATATAGATGCACTAAGGCAGCCATACGTATTATACCATGTATGTTCCTGCACTCACATCAGTACTATAAACAACAGTAGGGTGCTCCCTAGTGGAAATCTCCCCAAACAGGGTGGATCCACAATATTTAACCCAAAGTCCAACAATATGGAGGTGCACTCATCAGGTTCAAACAGTCAACGGTTCTGGTTTGTTCATAACAGCTTTATTGCAGTGTATATTCGGCTCAATTAGTCGACGTTTCGATCCTAATTCGTGGATCTTTCTCAAGACAAGCTTCGATTTTTATACAGTTTTTGAAAGCATCATACATTGATTACTACAAAAGACAAAAGACAATAGATAGAGTAATTCTCTTAAAGGAACAAACACAAAACATATATATATATAGACTGCCACACTCCAACAGTATTTGATTATAAGGGTCTCTCAGACACCCATCGTGATTCGAATGTAATCTCGCACCTATGTCTATATTGGCCAAACGTGCTCACCAGTCCCACGTCCAGAAAAATAAACACCAATGTGAACTAGGACATTTCTCTTATACGTATAATGGCTGTGGTAACAGAACAACATCCACTTACTCAGGGAATCAATGTCTCTTGTTCAGACAATGAACGTGCTGTATGGATGGGTCAGACTTAGTACTAACAGGTTTCTGTAGGAGTAAATAGATATTTACATATAGACATGCATACATATATGGATGCATATGTGCACTCACATATATACACAACAGCATGTGTATGGTCACTTATTCAATAAACTTCAATAAATCCCCTCATTCCAGTACCACCAGTGTGACAACTTAAACTGCAATACTTACTGGTGTGCTTACTTAGCCACACAACCTCCGAGCAACTCTGACAACATAGGAGATCACTGTAAGGATAGTTCACATAGTTCATCCTCCAATAGTCAAAATAATATAGATCTACCAACTGCTCATGCTGATGTAATAACAGTACTCACCCACTCTACAGGAGATGCTGACACCTTCTACAGCCACAACTGTAACTAGCAAACTGACAGGACTTTTATACCCCTTACCCCGGAAGTGCAGGGACGGCCTCAAATGCGTCCCCCTCCTCGATTTTCTTACCTATATACTTTCACCCCCTACATGCTTATTGCCGTGTGGATAGATAAACTAATAGGTTAGCAGTCAGGGCCATCCGCGCCGCTGAGTTCGGCTCAGTGTGATTAATTACTTTTACAGCGCCGCTGGTGGAACGCATATGCGTTCCACAGCTCGATTTCCGGAAGTGCCTAGTTCATGCAAATAACTCTTAACGGTGGCCGCAATGGGCCAAGCTGAAAACTCGTTTTCCTTCTACAGGCTCTATAAACATGAGGCTTATGTTACCCAGGGAACGTATAAGCTAATTCATTCTTCTGGCTCACCTTGTTGAGCTCAATGATGGGAGGACAATTCAGTGTCCATGGAGCATCTAATAGAAGGATTTCTTTAACACTTCTTATTGACTATGTACACTCTAATCTTGCACACTCATGCAATATTGGGGTTGGGGCAAGTATGTTTACAAATATCAGTCTACTGGTCAGTCTGTACTGGTGCTATCACTCTTGGCCAAATAATATCTCGATATCCATATGGCCCGGTACTTTTAATGGAGTGTGGCAGTCATAATTAAACAGACTTAGTTAAACTAAACATTTATTAAAAAATATACATTAGTATATAGAAACATAGAAAATACATGTATTGACAAAGGTCATAGCGACACAAGACGAAATACCCAAGTTTCATATCACAATAGAGGAAACTTCTTAAAATATTGGACTCAAGCTACACTAGGATAACTAAATGAACCCTATCAGGGTATCTGATGTATTCTACAATTATTTATGTCGGCTTAGGTAAATCCATATTGTGTCGCCAATGGCCTCATTAGTGGTACATCCTATCTGCTAAATCACAGGGCACTGTATTCTACCTATTAATGGAAATTATTGGATAGATGGCCTTTAACTGAAAATTCATAAAAAGACATTCATCGCAGAGTGCTCATTAAGGCCTTTAGGTGAGACAGTATTTAGATGTGAAATCCAAAAACTTTCTCTTTTACGTAGGACTAAAGCACGATCACCCCCATTGGGTAAGGGCGGAACCCAATCAATTAATCTGCATTTTAGATTGGCTACCTGGTGTCCTCTTTGTAGGTAATGTCTGGCTACCGGCTTGTCTGTGGTACCTGTTTGTATTGCTGTTCTGATAGACAGCCGATGGTTTGCCATCCTTTCCCGAAAACATCGGGTTGTAAGCCCTACATAGCATAGTCCACAGGGGCATGTAAGTGTATATACCACAAAGTCTAGTCTACAATGTAAATGGTACTTTATCTTAATCTTCTTCCCTGAATGTGGATGGGGAAAGGTAGAGCCGGTCAATAAAGATCTACAGGTAGTGCACTTCCCACAAGAGAAGCAACCAGGTTTACTGCTCATAATCTGCAGGAAATTTTGTTTGGTTTCAGGCTCCATTGTGGGCCTCATAAGCATTTGTTTGAGGTTGGGTCCTCTTTTGTAGGCCATCATAGGGGGATCCATGTATGTAAAGGGTAACTTTTGGTCAGTTTTTAATACTGGCCAGTGTTTGCGCAATGTCTTACGCGTAAAATGTGCGTAGTTATCAAACTTGGTGGTAAAAACCATTCTATTCTCATTGCTGGCTGCCTTAGGCTCAGTCCTACTGTATATTTTTCTGGCTTTTCGAAGACTGTTGCTGATCATTTTAGTTGAATACCCTCTCTGGCTGAATCGCTGTTTCATCTCTACCAGTTGCTCCTCCCTTATATTTGCCTCATTGTTAATGCGCATCACTCGTAAGAACTGCGAAATAGGCAAATTGGATTTTAACGATGGGGGATGAAAACTGCTGGTCAACAACGTAGTGTTCCTATCAGTAGGTTTCCTATAGACTGATGTTACAAAAGCTTGATCCACAATGGATACCTGTACATCAAGGAAATGTATTGAATCATAGGAACTTTCATGAGTGAATTTTACAGGGCTCTGAAGTAAGTTGATGTCGTTCACCATCTCAGCAAACGATTCCTGTGTATCCTTCCATATAAGGAAGACATCATCAATGAATCTTTTGTAAAAGGATATTTTAGATCCATATACCGGTAAGATGTATGTCTCCTCAAATTTAGCCATATATAAATTTGCATATGCAGGCGCCAGGTTGGAGCCCATGGCCGTACCTGATACCTGGAGGTAGTATGAATCCTTATACCTGAAATGGTTCTGACTCAATACAAGATTGGTGAGTTCCAATACATATTCAGTTGGTACCTCTCCTTCTCGTTTTCCTCTGAGCGTCTCTCTAATAGCTTCTAATCCATCATTATGTGGTATGATAGTGTACAGTGACTGTACATCCATGGTGGCCAGAAGGCACTTGTCTCTGGGAGCACCATGTAATCCAAGTTGGATAAGGAAATCACTCGTATCCCGTATATAACTACGGCATTCACATACAAATGGCTGAAGTATATAGTCAACCCACTTGGCAATGGGCTGTAACAATGAACCCTCAGCCGCTATTATAGGTCGCCCAGGTGGTTTGGTCATTGTTTTATGGATTTTTGGAGTAGTATAGATGATTGGGCATTTAGGTTCATCTACACTTAAAAATTCAAAAAGATCCTGATCAATCAAATTACTCTCGGTGCCTCTCTTTAAGCTCAAGTCAATGGTCTTTTTAATCATGGGGATAGGATTCTTATTGACCCTATTGTACACATTGGTGTCTGCCAGCTGGCGACATATCTCTAGGTCATACTCTACCCAGTCCTGGACCACCACGGCTCCTCCCTTATCCGCTGGTCTTATTACAATTGAGGTATCATCTCTCAGGTTTTTAAGTGCTGTTCTCTCACCAGGGGTCAGATTGTCATAGAGACGTGTTGGCTTAAAATGTTGCACATCATTTTCAACCAGTCTGAGAAAAGTCTTTATGCTAGGATTGTGGGATATAGGATCAAATTTAGAACTTTTTTTAAAAATCTTTCTGTCAGCCACTTTAGGTTGACCAGAGAAGTGTTCCTTCAGTCTAAGATTTCTCCCAATCTTATATTGGTCAATGGTTCCTTGGAATACTTGATGTGGAAAAGTGGGAACAAACGACAATCCTCTAGCAAGAAGACTGACCTCAGACTGATTGAGGCCTCTATGGGATAAGTTGAATACCAGATCTAAGTTTGTTTCCTGCGGCCTCTTCTTTTTACAACCGCCTCTCCGTGTGACTGATCTGTGTTTCGTGAGTTCCCTTGGGCTGGTGGGAGGCCTTTGGGTCCGGTATTTTTGTCTAAAAAATTAGAGGTGTTACCCCGTTGTACATCAGACAAATCGGTGTCTGAGGTTGATATGGAGGAAACAATATCACGAGAGAATGGGGCTTGCCGGCGTTTCCTAAAAAAACGCCCTGATCGATCACCCTGTTGTGTATTACTGTTTCCTAACAACCATCTATATACCATATGATTTTGATAGTCAGCTGTAACTGTGGCTAATTTTTTTCTTTTGAAAGAGGTGAGTTCCTTCTTATAGGTATCGACTTGTGTCTGCAGTCTGTCTACCCAATTATTGGTCTTATCTTCACGTAATGTGGATAGGGAGAGAGTCTCAAATTGCTCAATCTCTATTTTAACCTTTTTAAGTTCGGTTCCCACCTCTTCTATCACTAGTATTAAAAGATCAAGTGAACATTTATTTAGGATAGAACACCACCTGCTGCAAAATACTGGGTTATTCCTACCGATGGTGGGTACATTATTAACCCTAAAACCACGTGGTAATAATTTACGTCTGTGGTATTCAGACAAAAACTGTCCATGTAACAATAGGTCCACCTCCCACCGTTTTAATCTCAATATCCTATAGAATATGTCTGCTGATGATTCAGCCGGTAACGTTTCAAAATCCAGTTTATCAAATAAAACTTTTTCAATAAATGTTTAGTTTAACTAAGTCTGTTTAATTATGACTGCCACACTCCATTAAAAGTACCGGGCCATATGGATATCGAGATATTATTTGGCCAAGAGTGATAGCACCAGTACAGACTGACCAGTAGACTGATATTTGTAAACATACTTGCCCCAACCCCAATATTGCATGAGTGTGCAAGATTAGAGTGTACATAGTCAATAAGAAGTGTTAAAGAAATCCTTCTATTAGATGCTCCATGGACACTGAATTGTCCTCCCATCATTGAGCTCAACAAGGTGAGCCAGAAGAATGAATTAGCTTATACGTTCCCTGGGTAACATAAGCCTCATGTTTATAGAGCCTGTAGAAGGAAAACGAGTTTTCAGCTTGGCCCATTGCGGCCACCGTTAAGAGTTATTTGCATGAACTAGGCACTTCCGGAAATCGAGCTGTGGAACGCATATGCGTTCCACCAGCGGCGCTGTAAAAGTAATTAATCACACTGAGCCGAACTCAGCGGCGCGGATGGCCCTGACTGCTAACCTATTAGTTTATCTATCCACACGGCAATAAGCATGTAGGGGGTGAAAGTATATAGGTAAGAAAATCGAGGAGGGGGACGCATTTGAGGCCGTCCCTGCACTTCCGGGGTAAGGGGTATAAAAGTCCTGTCAGTTTGCTAGTTACAGTTGTGGCTGTAGAAGGTGTCAGCATCTCCTGTAGAGTGGGTGAGTACTGTTATTACATCAGCATGAGCAGTTGGTAGATCTATATTATTTTGACTATTGGAGGATGAACTATGTGAACTATCCTTACAGTGATCTCCTATGTTGTCAGAGTTGCTCGGAGGTTGTGTGGCTAAGTAAGCACACCAGTAAGTATTGCAGTTTAAGTTGTCACACTGGTGGTACTGGAATGAGGGGATTTATTGAAGTTTATTGAATAAGTGACCATACACATGCTGTTGTGTATATATGTGAGTGCACATATGCATCCATATATGTATGCATGTCTATATGTAAATATCTATTTACTCCTACAGAAACCTGTTAGTACTAAGTCTGACCCATCCATACAGCACGTTCATTGTCTGAACAAGAGACATTGATTCCCTGAGTAAGTGGATGTTGTTCTGTTACCACAGCCATTATACGTATAAGAGAAATGTCCTAGTTCACATTGGTGTTTATTTTTCTGGACGTGGGACTGGTGAGCACGTTTGGCCAATATAGACATAGGTGCGAGATTACATTCGAATCACGATGGGTGTCTGAGAGACCCTTATAATCAAATACTGTTGGAGTGTGGCAGTCTATATATATATATGTTTTGTGTTTGTTCCTTTAAGAGAATTACTCTATCTATTGTCTTTTGTCTTTTGTAGTAATCAATGTATGATGCTTTCAAAAACTGTATAAAAATCGAAGCTTGTCTTGAGAAAGATCCACGAATTAGGATCGAAACGTCGACTAATTGAGCCGAATATACACTGCAATAAAGCTGTTATGAGCAAACCAGAACCGTTGACTGTTTGAACCTGATGAGTGCACCTCCATATTGTTGGACTTTGGGTTAAATATTGTGGATCCACCCTGTTTGGGGAGATTTCCACTAGGGAGCACCCTACTGTTGTTTATAGTACTGATGTGAGTGCAGGAACATACATGGTATAATACGTATGGCTGCCTTAGTGCATCTATATTTTCCTGACACCTATCACCTTAATATCTACCAATTAAGGAATTGAAACTTAAACATATTTTGTTTGGACAGAATTTTAAGTTTTTTTAAAACAAAATTGTATGTTGTCTTTGTATGTAATTCTGTATTGTGGTAAAATCCTCTGTATATCACAGATACTGTAAGTAATGGCCCAAGGAGGCTCATGCCTGTTTAATGAAGGCCTTCTATCTCAGGCAGAGCAAGGTATTATCTCCTTTACCGATGAAGATATTGAAAAAGTTTTATTTGATAAACTGGATTTTGAAACGTTACCGGCTGAATCATCAGCAGACATATTCTATAGGATATTGAGATTAAAACGGTGGGAGGTGGACCTATTGTTACATGGACAGTTTTTGTCTGAATACCACAGACGTAAATTATTACCACGTGGTTTTAGGGTTAATAATGTACCCACCATCGGTAGGAATAACCCAGTATTTTGCAGCAGGTGGTGTTCTATCCTAAATAAATGTTCACTTGATCTTTTAATACTAGTGATAGAAGAGGTGGGAACCGAACTTAAAAAGGTTAAAATAGAGATTGAGCAATTTGAGACTCTCTCCCTATCCACATTACGTGAAGATAAGACCAATAATTGGGTAGACAGACTGCAGACACAAGTCGATACCTATAAGAAGGAACTCACCTCTTTCAAAAGAAAAAAATTAGCCACAGTTACAGCTGACTATCAAAATCATATGGTATATAGATGGTTGTTAGGAAACAGTAATACACAACAGGGTGATCGATCAGGGCGTTTTTTTAGGAAACGCCGGCAAGCCCCATTCTCTCGTGATATTGTTTCCTCCATATCAACCTCAGACACCGATTTGTCTGATGTACAACGGGGTAACACCTCTAATTTTTTAGACAAAAATACCGGACCCAAAGGCCTCCCACCAGCCCAAGGGAACTCACGAAACACAGATCAGTCACACGGAGAGGCGGTTGTAAAAAGAAGAGGCCGCAGGAAACAAACTTAGATCTGGTATTCAACTTATCCCATAGAGGCCTCAATCAGTCTGAGGTCAGTCTTCTTGCTAGAGGATTGTCGTTTGTTCCCACTTTTCCACATCAAGTATTCCAAGGAACCATTGACCAATATAAGTTTGGGAGAAATCTTAGACTGAAGGAACACTTCTCTGGTCAACCTAAAGTGGCTGACAGAAAGATTTTTAAAAAAAGTTCTAAATTTGATCCTATATCCCACAATCCTAGCATAAAGACTTTTCTCAGACTGGTTGAAAATGATGTGCAACATTTTAAGCCAACACGTCTCTATGACAATCTGACCCCTGGTGAGAGAACAGCACTTAAAAACCTGAGAGATGATACCTCAATTGTAATAAGACCAGCGGATAAGGGAGGAGCCGTGGTGGTCCAGGACTGGGTAGAGTATGACCTAGAGATATGTCGCCAGCTGGCAGACACCAATGTGTACAATAGGGTCAATAAGAATCCTATCCCCATGATTAAAAAGACCATTGACTTGAGCTTAAAGAGAGGCACCGAGAGTAATTTGATTGATCAGGATCTTTTTGAATTTTTAAGTGTAGATGAACCTAAATGCCCAATCATCTATACTACTCCAAAAATCCATAAAACAATGACCAAACCACCTGGGCGACCTATAATAGCGGCTGAGGGTTCATTGTTACAGCCCATTGCCAAGTGGGTTGACTATATACTTCAGCCATTTGTATGTGAATGCCGTAGTTATATACGGGATACGAGTGATTTCCTTATCCAACTTGGATTACATGGTGCTCCCAGAGACAAGTGCCTTCTGGCCACCATGGATGTACAGTCACTGTACACTATCATACCACATAATGATGGATTAGAAGCTATTAGAGAGACGCTCAGAGGAAAACGAGAAGGAGAGGTACCAACTGAATATGTATTGGAACTCACCAATCTTGTATTGAGTCAGAACCATTTCAGGTATAAGGATTCATACTACCTCCAGGTATCAGGTACGGCCATGGGCTCCAACCTGGCGCCTGCATATGCAAATTTATATATGGCTAAATTTGAGGAGACATACATCTTACCGGTATATGGATCTAAAATATCCTTTTACAAAAGATTCATTGATGATGTCTTCCTTATATGGAAGGATACACAGGAATCGTTTGCTGAGATGGTGAACGACATCAACTTACTTCAGAGCCCTGTAAAATTCACTCATGAAAGTTCCTATGATTCAATACATTTCCTTGATGTACAGGTATCCATTGTGGATCAAGCTTTTGTAACATCAGTCTATAGGAAACCTACTGATAGGAACACTACGTTGTTGACCAGCAGTTTTCATCCCCCATCGTTAAAATCCAATTTGCCTATTTCGCAGTTCTTACGAGTGATGCGCATCAACAATGAGGCAAATATAAGGGAGGAGCAACTGGTAGAGATGAAACAGCGATTCAGCCAGAGAGGGTATTCAACTAAAATGATCAGCAACAGTCTTCGAAAAGCCAGAAAAATATACAGTAGGACTGAGCCTAAGGCAGCCAGCAATGAGAATAGAATGGTTTTTACCACCAAGTTTGATAACTACGCACATTTTACGCGTAAGACATTGCGCAAACACTGGCCAGTATTAAAAACTGACCAAAAGTTACCCTTTACATACATGGATCCCCCTATGATGGCCTACAAAAGAGGACCCAACCTCAAACAAATGCTTATGAGGCCCACAATGGAGCCTGAAACCAAACAAAATTTCCTGCAGATTATGAGCAGTAAACCTGGTTGCTTCTCTTGTGGGAAGTGCACTACCTGTAGATCTTTATTGACCGGCTCTACCTTTCCCCATCCACATTCAGGGAAGAAGATTAAGATAAAGTACCATTTACATTGTAGACTAGACTTTGTGGTATATACACTTACATGCCCCTGTGGACTATGCTATGTAGGGCTTACAACCCGATGTTTTCGGGAAAGGATGGCAAACCATCGGCTGTCTATCAGAACAGCAATACAAACAGGTACCACAGACAAGCCGGTAGCCAGACATTACCTACAAAGAGGACACCAGGTAGCCAATCTAAAATGCAGATTAATTGATTGGGTTCCGCCCTTACCCAATGGGGGTGATCGTGCTTTAGTCCTACGTAAAAGAGAAAGTTTTTGGATTTCACATCTAAATACTGTCTCACCTAAAGGCCTTAATGAGCACTCTGCGATGAATGTCTTTTTATGAATTTTCAGTTAAAGGCCATCTATCCAATAATTTCCATTAATAGGTAGAATACAGTGCCCTGTGATTTAGCAGATAGGATGTACCACTAATGAGGCCATTGGCGACACAATATGGATTTACCTAAGCCGACATAAATAATTGTAGAATACATCAGATACCCTGATAGGGTTCATTTAGTTATCCTAGTGTAGCTTGAGTCCAATATTTTAAGAAGTTTCCTCTATTGTGATATGAAACTTGGGTATTTCGTCTTGTGTCGCTATGACCTTTGTCAATACATGTATTTTCTATGTTTCTATATACTAATGTATATTTTTTAATAAATGTTTAGTTTAACTAAGTCTGTTTAATTATGACTGCCACACTCCATTAAAAGTACCGGGCCATATGGATATCGAGATATTATTTGGCCAAGAGTGATAGCACCAGTACAGACTGACCAGTAGACTGATATTTGTAAACATACTTGCCCCAACCCCAATATTGCATGAGTGTGCAAGATTAGAGTGTACATAGTCAATAAGAAGTGTTAAAGAAATCCTTCTATTAGATGCTCCATGGACACTGAATTGTCCTCCCATCATTGAGCTCAACAAGGTGAGCCAGAAGAATGAATTAGCTTATACGTTCCCTGGGTAACATAAGCCTCATGTTTATAGAGCCTGTAGAAGGAAAACGAGTTTTCAGCTTGGCCCATTGCGGCCACCGTTAAGAGTTATTTGCATGAACTAGGCACTTCCGGAAATCGAGCTGTGGAACGCATATGCGTTCCACCAGCGGCGCTGTAAAAGTAATTAATCACACTGAGCCGAACTCAGCGGCGCGGATGGCCCTGACTGCTAACCTATTAGTTTATCTATCCACACGGCAATAAGCATGTAGGGGGTGAAAGTATATAGGTAAGAAAATCGAGGAGGGGGACGCATTTGAGGCCGTCCCTGCACTTCCGGGGTAAGGGGTATAAAAGTCCTGTCAGTTTGCTAGTTACAGTTGTGGCTGTAGAAGGTGTCAGCATCTCCTGTAGAGTGGGTGAGTACTGTTATTACATCAGCATGAGCAGTTGGTAGATCTATATTATTTTGACTATTGGAGGATGAACTATGTGAACTATCCTTACAGTGATCTCCTATGTTGTCAGAGTTGCTCGGAGGTTGTGTGGCTAAGTAAGCACACCAGTAAGTATTGCAGTTTAAGTTGTCACACTGGTGGTACTGGAATGAGGGGATTTATTGAAGTTTATTGAATAAGTGACCATACACATGCTGTTGTGTATATATGTGAGTGCACATATGCATCCATATATGTATGCATGTCTATATGTAAATATCTATTTACTCCTACAGAAACCTGTTAGTACTAAGTCTGACCCATCCATACAGCACGTTCATTGTCTGAACAAGAGACATTGATTCCCTGAGTAAGTGGATGTTGTTCTGTTACCACAGCCATTATACGTATAAGAGAAATGTCCTAGTTCACATTGGTGTTTATTTTTCTGGACGTGGGACTGGTGAGCACGTTTGGCCAATATAGACATAGGTGCGAGATTACATTCGAATCACGATGGGTGTCTGAGAGACCCTTATAATCAAATACTGTTGGAGTGTGGCAGTCTATATATATATATGTTTTGTGTTTGTTCCTTTAAGAGAATTACTCTATCTATTGTCTTTTGTCTTTTGTAGTAATCAATGTATGATGCTTTCAAAAACTGTATAAAAATCGAAGCTTGTCTTGAGAAAGATCCACGAATTAGGATCGAAACGTCGACTAATTGAGCCGAATATACACTGCAATAAAGCTGTTATGAACAAACCAGAACCGTTGACTGTTTGAACCTGATGAGTGCACCTCCATATTGTTGGACTTTGGGTTATATATATATATATATATATATCACACTAGTACTGCAGCCGGACAGGTATATATTATGTAATGACGGACCTGCTGGACACTGTCTGTCAGACTCTGCACTGCAGACTCCTAAAGTAAGCTACTAGTATCAAGAAGATAGAAAAAAAAATAAACCATGGGTAGGTGGTATACAATTATGGATGGACGAGCGACTGCCGACACAGAGGTAGCTACAGCCGTGGACTACCGTACTGTGTCTGCTGCTAATATAGACTGAATGATAATGAGATAAAATTAAAATATATATATATATCACACTAGTACTGCAGCCGGACAGGTATATATTATGTAATGACGGACCTGCTGGGCACTGTCTGTCAGACTCAGCACTGCAGACTCCTAAAGTAAGCTACTAGTATCAAGAAGATAGAAAAAAAAATAAACCACGGGTAGGTGGTATACAATTATGGATGGACGAGCGACTGCCGACACAGAGGTAGCTACAGCCGTGGACTACCGTACTGTGTCTGCTGCTAATATAGACTGGATGATAATAAGATAAAATTAAAATATATATATATATCACACTAGTACTGCAGCCGGACAGGTATATATTATGTAATGACGGACCTGCTGGACACTGTCTGTCAGACTCTGCACTGCAGACTCCTAAAGTAAGCTACTAGTATCAAGAAGATAGAAAAAAAAATAAACCATGGGTAGGTGGTATACAATTATGGATGGACGAGCGACTGCCGACACAGAGGTAGCTACAGCCGTGGACTACCGTACTGTGTCTGCTGCCTATATAGACTGGATGATAATGAGATAAAATTAAAATATATATATATATCACACTAGTACTGCAGCCAGACAGGTATATATTATGTAATGACGGACCTGCTGGACACTGTCTGTCAGACTCAGCACTGCAGACTCCTAAAGTAAGCTACTAGTATCAAGAAGATAGAAAAAATAAATAAACCACGGGTAGGTGGTATACAATTATGGATGGACGAGCGACTGCCGACACAGAGGTAGCTACAGCCGTGGACTACCGTACTGTGTCTGCTGCCTATATAGACTGGATGATAATGAGATAAAATTAAAATATATATATATATCACACTAGTACTGCAGCCAGACAGGTATATATTATGTAATGACGGACCTGCTGGACACTGTCTGTCAGACTCAGCACTGCAGACTCCTAAAGTAAGCTACTAGTATCAAGAAGATAGAAAAAAAAATAAACCACGGGTAGGTGGTATACAATTATGGATGGACGAGCGACTGCCGACACAGAGGTAGCTACAGCCGTGGACTACCGTACTGTGTCTGCTGCTAATATAGACTGGATGATAATGAGATAAAATTAAAATATATATATATATATCACACTAGTACTGCAGCCGGACAGGTATATATTATGTAATGACGGACCTGCTGGACACTGTCTGTCAGACTCAGCACTGCAGACTCCTAAAGTAAGCTACTAGTATCAAGAAGATAGAAAAAAAAAATAAACCACGGGTAGGTGGTATACAATTATGGATGGACGAGCGACTGCCGACACAGACGTAGCTACAGCCGTGGACTACCGTACTGTGTCTGCTGCTAATATAGACTGGATGATAATGAGATAAAATTAAAATATATATATATATCACACTAGTACTGCAGCCGGACAGGTATATATTATGTAATGACGGACCTGCTGGACACTGTCTGTCAGACTCAGCACTGCAGACTCCTAAAGTAAGCTACTAGTATCAAGAAGATAGAAAAAAAAAAAACCACGGGTAGGTGGTATACAATTATGGATGGACGAGCGACTGCCGACACAGAGGTAGCTACAGCCGTGGACTACCGTACTGTGTCTGCTGCTAATATAGACTGGATGATAATGAGATAAAATTAAAATATATATATATATCACACTAGTACTGCAGCCGGACAGGTATATATTATGTAATGACGGACCTGCTGGACACTGTCTGTCAGACTCAGCACTGCAGACTCCTAAAGTAAGCTACTAGTATCAAGAAGATAGAAAAAAAAATAAACCACGGGTAGGTGGTATACAATTATGGATGGACGAGCGACTGCCGACACAGAGGTAGCTACAGCCGTGGACTACCGTACTGTGTCTGCTGCTAATATAGACTGGATGATAATGAGATAAAATTAAAATATATATATATATCACACTAGTACTGCAGCCGGACAGGTATATATTATGTAATGACGGACCTGCTGGACACTGTCTGTCAGCACTGCAGACTCCTAAAGTAAGCTACTAGTATCAAGAAGATAGAAAATAAAAATAAACCACGGGTAGGTGGTATACAATTATGGATGGACGAGCGACTGCCGACACAGAGGTAGCTACAGCCGTGGACTACCGTACCGTGTCTGCTGCTAATATAGACTGGATGATAATGAGATAAAATTAAAAAATATATATATATATCACACTAGTACTGCAGCCGGACAGGTATATATTATGTAATGACGGACCTGCTGGACACTGTCTGTCAGACTCAGCACTGCAGACTCCTAAAGTAAGCTACTAATATCAAGTAGATAGAAAAAAAAAATAAACCACGCGTAGGTGGTATACAATTATGGATGGACGAGCGACTGCCGACACAGAGGTAGCTACAGCCGTGGACTACCGTACTGTGTCTGCTGCTAATATAGACTGAATGATAATGAGATAAAATTAAAATATATATATATATCACACTAGTACTGCAGCCGGACAGGTATATATTATGTAATGACGGACCTGCTGGACACTGTCTGTCAGACTCTGCACTGCAGACTCCTAAAGTAAGCTACTAGTATCAAGAAGATAGAAAAAAAAATAAACCATGGGTAGGTGGTATACAATTATGGATGGACGAGCGACTGCCGACACAGAGGTAGCTACAGCCGTGGACTACCGTACTGTGTCTGCTGCTAATATAGACTGGATGATAATGAGATAAAATTAAAATATATATATATATCACACTAGTACTGCAGCCGGACAGGTATATATTATGTTATGACGGACCTGCTGGACACTGTCTGTCAGACTCAGCACTGCAGACTCCTAAAGTAAGCTACTAGTATCAAGAAGATAGAAAAAAAAAATAAACCACGGGTAGGTGGTATACAATTATGGATGGACGAGCGACTGCCGACACAGAGGTAGCTACAGCCGTGGACTACCGTACTGTGTCTGCTGCTAATATAGACTGGATGATAATGAGATAAAATTAAAATATATATATATATATATATATATCACACTAGTACTGCAGCCGGACAGGTATATATTATGTAATGACGGACCTGCTGGACACTGTCTGTCAGACTCAGCACTGCAGACTCCTAAAGTAAGCTACTAGTATCAAGAAGATAGAAAAAAAAATAAACCACGGGTAGGTGGTATACAATTATGGATGGACGAGCGACTGCCGACACAGAGGTAGCTACAGCCGTGGACTACCGTACTGTGTCTGCTGCTAATACAGACTGAATGATAATGAGATAAAATTAAAATATATATATATATCACACTAGTACTGCAGCCGGACAGGTATATATTATGTAATGACGGACCTGCTGGACACTGTCTGTCAGCACTGCAGACTCCTAAAGTAAGCTACTAGTATCAAGAAGATAGAAAAAAAAATAAACCACGGGTAGGTGGTATACAATTATGGATGGACGAGCGACTGCCGACACAGAGGTAGCTACAGCCGTGGACTACCGTACTGTGTCTGCTGCCTATATAGACTGGATGATAATGAGATAAAATTAAAATATATATATATATCACACTAGTACTGCAGCCAGACAGGTATATATTATGTAATGACGGACCTGCTGGACACTGTCTGTCAGACTCAGCACTGCAGACTCCTAAAGTAAGCTACTAGTATCAAGAAGATAGAAAAAAAAATAAACCACGGGTAGGTGGTATACAATTATGGATGGACGAGCGACTGCCGACACAGAGGTAGCTACAGCCGTGGACTACCGTACTGTGTCTGCTGCTAATATAGACTGGATGATAATGAGATAAAATTAAAATATATATATATATATATCACACTAGTACTGCAGCCGGACAGGTATATATTATGTAATGACGGACCTGCTGGACACTGTCTGTCAGACTCAGCACTGCAGACTCCTAAAGTAAGCTACTAGTATCAAGAAGATAGAAAAAAAAAATAAACCACGGGTAGGTGGTATACAATTATGGATGGACGAGCGACTGCCGACACAGAGGTAGCTACAGCCGTGGACTACCGTACTGTGTCTGCTGCTAATATAGACTGGATGATAATGAGATAAAATTAAAATATATATATATCACACTAGTACTGCAGCCGGACAGGTATATATTATGTAATGACGGACCTGCTGGACACTGTCTGTCAGACTCAGCACTGCAGACTCCTAAAGTAAGCTACTAGTATCAAGAAGATAGAAAAAAAAAATAAACCACGGGTAGGTGGTATACAATTATGGATGGACGAGCGACTGCCGACACAGAGGTAGCTACAGCCGTGGACTACCGTACTGTGTCTGCTGCTAATATAGACTGGATGATAATGAGATAAAATTAAAATATATATATATATCACACTAGTACTGCAGCCGGACAGGTATATATTATGTAATGACGGACCTGCTGGACACTGTCTGTCAGACTCAGCACTGCAGACTCCTAAAGTAAGCTACTAGTATCAAGAAGATAGAAAAAATAAATAAACCACGGGTAGGTGGTATACAATTATGGATGGACGAGCGACTGCCGACACAGAGGTAGCTACAGCCGTGGACTACCGTACTGTGTCTGCTGCTAATATAGACTGGATGATAATGAGATAAAATTAAAATATATATATATATCACACTAGTACTGCAGCCGGACAGGTATATATTATGTAATGACGGACCTGCTGGACACTGTCTGTCAGCACTGCAGACTCCTAAAGTAAGCTACTAGTATCAAGAAGATAGAAAATAAAAATAAACCACGGGTAGGTGGTATACAATTATGGATGGACGAGCGACTGCCGACACAGAGGTAGCTACAGCCGTGGACTACCGTACCGTGTCTGCTGCTAATATAGACTGGATGATAATGAGATAAAATTAAAAAATATATATATATATCACACTAGTACTGCAGCCGGACAGGTATATATTATGTAATGACGGACCTGCTGGACACTGTCTGTCAGACTCAGCACTGCAGACTCCTAAAGTAAGCTACTAGTATCAAGAAGATAGAAAAAATAAATAAACCACGGGTAGGTGGTATACAATTATGGATGGACGAGCGACTGCCGACACAGAGGTAGCTACAGCCATGGACTACCGTACTGTGTCTGCTGCTAATATAGACTGGATGATAATGAGATAAAATTAAAATATATATATATATATATATATATATATCACACTAGTACTGCAGCCGGACAGGTATATATTATGTAATGACGGACCTGCTGGACACTGTCTGTCAGACTCAGCACTGCAGACTCCTAAAGTAAGCTACTAGTATCAAGAAGATAGAAAATAAAAATAAACCACGGGTAGGTGGTATACAATTATGGATGGACGAGCGACTGCCGGCACAGAGGTAGCTACAGCCGTGGACTACCGTACTGTGTCTGCTGCTAATATAGACTGGATGATAATGAGATAAAATTAAAATATATATATATATATCACACTAGTACTGCAGCCGGACAGGTATATATTATGTAATGACGGACCTGCTGGACACTGTCTGTCAGACTCTGCACTGCAGACTCCTAAAGTAAGCTACTAGTATCAAGAAGATAGAAAAAAAAATAAACCATGGGTAGGTGGTATACAATTATGGATGGACGAGCGACTGCCGACACAGAGGTAGCTACAGCCGTGGACTACCGTACTGTGTCTGCTGCTAATATAGACTGGATGATAATGAGATAAAATTAAAATATATATATATATATCACACTAGTACTGCAGCCGGACAGGTATATATTATGTAATGACGGACCTGCTGGGCACTGTCTGTCAGACTCAGCACTGCAGACTCCTAAAGTAAGCTACTAGTATCAAGAAGATAGAAAAAAAAATAAACCACGGGTAGGTGGTATACAATTATGGATGGACGAGCGACTGCCGACACAGAGGTAGCTACAGCCGTGGACTACCGTACTGTGTCTGCTGCTAATATAGACTGGATGATAATGAGATCAAATTAAAATATATATATATATATCACACTAGTACTGCAGCCGGACAGGTATATATTATGTAATGACGGACCTGCTGGACACTGTCTGTCAGACTCTGCACTGCAGACTCCTAAAGTAAGCTACTAGTATCAAGAAGATAGAAAAAAAAATAAACCATGGGTAGGTGGTATACAATTATGGATGGACGAGCGACTGCCGACACAGAGGTAGCTACAGCCGTGGACTACCATACTGTGTCTGCTGCTAATATAGACTGGATGATAATGAGATAAAATTAAAATATATATATATATCACACTAGTACTGCAGCCGGACAGGTATATATTATGTAATGACGGACCTGCTGGACACTGTCTGTCAGACTCAGCACTGCAGACTCCTAAAGTAAGCTACTAGTATCAAGAAGATAGAAAAAATAAATAAACCACGGGTAGGTGGTATACAATTATGGATGGACGAGCGACTGCCGACACAGAGGTAGCTACAGCCGTGGACTACCGTACTGTGTCTGCTGCTAATATAGACTGGATGATAATGAGATAAAATTAAAATATATATATATATATATCACACTAGTACTGCAGCCGGACAGGTATATATTATGTAATGACGGACCTGCTGGACACTGTCTGTCAGACTCAGCACTGCAGACTCCTAAAGTAAGCTACTAGTATCAAGAAGATAGAAAAAAAAATAAACCACGGGTAGGTGGTATACAATTATGGATGGACGAGCGACTGCCGACACAGAGGTAGCTACAGCCGTGGACTACCGTACTGTGTCTGCTGCTAATATAGACTGGATGATAATGAGATAAAATTAAAATATATATATATATATATATCACACTAGTACTGCAGCCGGACAGGTATATATTATGTAATGACGGACCTGCTGGACACTGTCTGTCAGACTCAGCACTGCAGACTCCTAAAGTAAGCTACTAATATCAAGTAGATAGAAAAAAAAAATAAACCACGCGTAGGTGGTATACAATTATGGATGGACGAGCGACTGCCGACACAGAGGTAGCTACAGCCGTGGACTACCGTACTGTGTCTGCTGCTAATATAGACTGAATGATAATGAGATAAAATTAATATATATATATATATATATATATCACACTAGTACTGCAGCCGGACAGGTATATATTATGTAATGACGGACCTGCTGGACACTGTCTGTCAGACTCTGCACTGCAGACTCCTAAAGTAAGCTACTAGTATCAAGAAGATAGAAAAAAAAATAAACCATGGGTAGGTGGTATACAATTATGGATGGACGAGCGACTGCCGACACAGAGGTAGCTACAGCCGTGGACTACCGTACTGTGTCTGCTGCTAATATAGACTGAATGATAATGAGATAAAATTAAAATATATATATATATCACACTAGTACTGCAGCCGGACAGGTATATATTATGTAATGACGGACCTGCTGGGCACTGTCTGTCAGACTCAGCACTGCAGACTCCTAAAGTAAGCTACTAGTATCAAGAAGATAGAAAAAAAAATAAACCACGGGTAGGTGGTATACAATTATGGATGGACGAGCGACTGCCGACACAGAGGTAGCTACAGCCGTGGACTACCGTACTGTGTCTGCTGCTAATATAGACTGGATGATAATAAGATAAAATTAAAATATATATATATATATCACACTAGTACTGCAGCCGGACAGGTATATATTATGTAATGACGGACCTGCTGGACACTGTCTGTCAGACTCTGCACTGCAGACTCCTAAAGTAAGCTACTAGTATCAAGAAGATAGAAAAAAAAATAAACCATGGGTAGGTGGTATACAATTATGGATGGACGAGCGACTGCCGACACAGAGGTAGCTACAGCCGTGGACTACCGTACTGTGTCTGCTGCTAATATAGACTGGATGATAATGAGATAAAATTAAAATATATATATATATCACACTAGTACTGCAGCCGGACAGGTATATATTATGTAATGACGGACCTGCTGGACACTGTCTGTCAGACTCAGCACTGCAGACTCCTAAAGTAAGCTACTAGTATCAAGAAGATAGAAAAAATAAATAAACCACGGGTAGGTGGTATACAATTATGGATGGACGAGCGACTGCCGACACAGAGGTAGCTACAGCCGTGGACTACCGTACTGTGTCTGCTGCTAATATAGACTGGATGATAATGAGATAAAATTAAAATATATATATATATATATCACACTAGTACTGCAGCCGGACAGGTATATATTATGTAATGACGGACCTGCTGGACACTGTCTGTCAGACTCAGCACTGCAGACTCCTAAAGTAAGCTACTAGTATCAAGAAGATAGAAAAAAAAAATAAACCACGGGTAGGTGGTATACAATTATGGATGGACGAGCGACTGCCGACACAGAGGTAGCTACAGCCGTGGACTACCGTACTGTGTCTGCTGCTAATATAGACTGGATGATAATGAGATAAAATTAAAATATATATATATATATATATCACACTAGTACTGCAGCCGGACAGGTATATATTATGTAATGACGGACCTGCTGGACACTGTCTGTCAGACTCAGCACTGCAGACTCCTAAAGTAAGCTACTAATATCAAGTAGATAGAAAAAAAAAATAAACCACGCGTAGGTGGTATACAATTATGGATGGACGAGCGACTGCCGACACAGAGGTAGCTACAGCCGTGGACTACCGTACTGTGTCTGCTGCTAATATAGACTGAATGATAATGAGATAAAATTAAAATATATATATATCACACTAGTACTGCAGCCGGACAGGTATATATTATGTAATGACGGACCTGCTGGACACTGTCTGTCAGACTCTGCACTGCAGACTCCTAAAGTAAGCTACTAGTATCAAGAAGATAGAAAAAAAAATAAACCATGGGTAGGTGGTATACAATTATGGATGGACGAGCGACTGCCGACACAGAGGTAGCTACAGCCGTGGACTACCGTACTGTGTCTGCTGCTATATAGACTGGATGATAATGAGATAAAATTTAAATATATATATATATCACACTAGTACTGCAGCCGGACAGGTATATATTATGTTATGACGGACCTGCTGGACACTGTCTGTCAGACTCAGCACTGCAGACTCCTAAAGTAAGCTACTAGTATCAAGAAGATAGAAAAAAAAAATAAACCACGGGTAGGTGGTATACAATTATGGATGGACGAGCGACTGCCGACACAGAGGTAGCTACAGCCGTGGACTACCGTACTGTGTCTGCTGCTAATATAGACTGGATGATAATGAGATAAAATTAAAATATATATATATATATCACACTAGTACTGCAGCCGGACAGGTATATATTATGTAATGACGGACCTGCTGGACACTGTCTGTCAGACTCAGCACTGCAGACTCCTAAAGTAAGCTACTAGTATCAAGAAGATAGAAAAAAAAAATAAACCACGGGTAGGTGGTATACAATTATGGATGGACGAGCGACTGCCGACACAGAGGTAGCTACAGCCGTGGACTACCGTACTGTGTCTGCTGCTAATATAGACTGGATGATAATGAGATAAAATTAAAATATATATATATATATCACACTAGTACTGCAGCCGGACAGGTATATATTATGTAATGACGGACCTGCTGGACACTGTCTGTCAGACTCAGCACTGCAGACTCCTAAAGTAAGCTACTAATATCAAGTAGATAGAAAAAAAAAATAAACCACGCGTAGGTGGTATACAATTATGGATGGACGAGCGACTGCCGACACAGAGGTAGCTACAGCCGTGGACTACCGTACTGTGTCTGCTGCTAATATAGACTGAATGATAATGAGATAAAATTAAAATATATATATATATCACACTAGTACTGCAGCCGGACAGGTATATATTATGTAATGACGGACCTGCTGGACACTGTCTGTCAGACTCTGCACTGCAGACTCCTAAAGTAAGCTACTAGTATCAAGAAGATAGAAAAAAAAATAAACCATGGGTAGGTGGTATACAATTATGGATGGACGAGCGACTGCCGACACAGAGGTAGCTACAGCCGTGGACTACCGTACTGTGTCTGCTGCTAATATAGACTGGATGATAATGAGATAAAATTAAAATATATATATATATCACACTAGTACTGCAGCCGGACAGGTATATATTATGTTATGACGGACCTGCTGGACACTGTCTGTCAGACTCAGCACTGCAGACTCCTAAAGTAAGCTACTAGTATCAAGAAGATAGAAAAAAAAAATAAACCACGGGTAGGTGGTATACAATTATGGATGGACGAGCGACTGCCGACACAGAGGTAGCTACAGCCGTGGACTACCGTACTGTGTCTGCTGCTAATATAGACTGGATGATAATGAGATAAAATTAAAATATATATATATATATCACACTAGTACTGCAGCCGGACAGGTATATATTATGTAATGACGGACCTGCTGGACACTGTCTGTCAGACTCAGCACTGCAGACTCCTAAAGTAAGCTACTAGTATCAAGAAGATAGAAAAAAAAAATAAACCACGGGTAGGTGGTATACAATTATGGATGGACGAGCGACTGCCGACACAGAGGTAGCTACAGCCGTGGACTACCGTACTGTGTCTGCTGCTAATATAGACTGGATGATAATGAGATAAAATTAAAATATATATATATATATATATATATATATCACACTAGTACTGCAGCCGGACAGGTATATATTATGTAATGACGGACCTGCTGGACACTGTCTGTCAGACTCAGCACTGCAGACTCCTAAAGTAAGCTACTAGTATCAAGAAGATAGAAAAAAAAATAAACCACGGGTAGGTGGTATACAATTATGGATGGACGAGCGACTGCCGACACAGAGGTAGCTACAGCCGTGGACTACCGTACTGTGTCTGCTGCTAATATAGACTGAATGATAATGAGATAAAATTAAAATATATATATATATCACACTAGTACTGCAGCCGGACAGGTATATATTATGTAATGACGGACCTGCTGGACACTGTCTGTCAGCACTGCAGACTCCTAAAGTAAGCTACTAGTATCAAGAAGATAGAAAAAAAAAATAAACCACGGGTAGGTGGTATACAATTATGGATGGACGAGCGACTGCCGACACAGAGGTAGCTACAGCCGTGGACTACCGTACTGTGTCTGCTGCCTATATAGACTGGATGATAATGAGATAAAATTAAAATATATATATATATCACACTAGTACTGCAGCCAGACAGGTATATATTATGTAATGACGGACCTGCTGGACACTGTCTGTCAGACTCAGCACTGCAGACTCCTAAAGTAAGCTACTAGTATCAAGAAGATAGAAAAAAAAATAAACCACGGGTAGGTGGTATACAATTATGGATGGACGAGCGACTGCCGACACAGAGGTAGCTACAGCCGTGGACTACCGTACTGTGTCTGCTGCTAATATAGACTGGATGATAATGAGATAAAATTAAAATATATATATATCACACTAGTACTGCAGCCGGACAGGTATATATTATGTAATGACGGACCTGCTGGACACTGTCTGTCAGACTCAGCACTGCAGACTCCTAAAGTAAGCTACTAGTATCAAGAAGATAGAAAAAAAAAAAAACCACGGGTAGGTGGTATACAATTATGGATGGACGAGCGACTGCCGACACAGAGGTAGCTACAGCCGTGGACTACCGTACTGTGTCTGCTGCTAATATAGACTGGATGATAATGAGATAAAATTAAAATATATATATATATCACACTAGTACTGCAGCCGGACAGGTATATATTATGTAATGACGGACCTGCTGGACACTGTCTGTCAGACTCAGCGCTGCAGACTCCTAAAGTAAGCTACTAGTATCAAGAAGATAGAAAAAAAAATAAACCACGGGTAGGTGGTATACAATTATGGATGGACGAGCGACTGCCGACACAGAGGTAGCTACAGCCGTGGACTACCGTACTGTGTCTGCTGCTAATATAGACTGGATGATAATGAGATAAAATTAAAATATATATATATATCACACTAGTACTGCAGCCGGACAGGTATATATTATGTAATGACGGACCTGCTGGACACTGTCTGTCAGACTCAGCACTGCAGACTCCTAAAGTAAGCTACTAGTATCAAGAAGATAGAAAAAAAAAATAAACCACGGGTAGGTGGTATACAATTATGGATGGACGAGCGACTGCCGACACAGAGGTAGCTACAGCCGTGGACTACCGTACTGTGTCTGCTGCTAATATAGACTGGATGATAATGAGATAAAATTAAAATATATATATATATCACACTAGTACTGCAGCCGGACAGGTATATATTATGTAATGACGGACCTGCTGGACACTGTCTGTCAGCACTGCAGACTCCTAAAGTAAGCTACTAGTATCAAGAAGATAGAAAATAAAAATAAACCACGGGTAGGTGGTATACAATTATGGATGGACGAGCGACTGCCGACACAGAGGTAGCTACAGCCGTGGACTACCGTACCGTGTCTGCTGCTAATATAGACTGGATGATAATGAGATAAAATTAAAATATATATATATATATCACACTAGTACTGCAGCCGGACAGGTATATATTATGTAATGACGGACCTGCTGGACACTGTCTGTCAGACTCAGCACTGCAGACTCCTAAAGTAAGCTACTAGTATCAAGAAGATAGAAAAAATAAATAAACCACGGGTAGGTGGTATACAATTATGGATGGACGAGCGACTGCCGACACAGAGGTAGCTACAGCCATGGACTACCGTACTGTGTCTGCTGCTAATATAGACTGGATGATAATGAGATAAAATTAAAATATATATATATATATATATATATATATATATATCACACTAGTACTGCAGCCGGACAGGTATATATTATGTAATGACGGACCTGCTGGACACTGTCTGTCAGACTCAGCACTGCAGACTCCTAAAGTAAGCTACTAGTATCAAGAAGATAGAAAATAAAAATAAACCACGGGTAGGTGGTATACAATTATGGATGGACGAGCGACTGCCGACACAGAGGTAGCTACAGCCGTGGACTACCGTACTGTGTCTGCTGCTAATATAGACTGGATGATAATGAGATAAAATTAAAATATATATATATATCACACTAGTACTGCAGCCGGACAGGTATATATTATGTAATGACGGACCTGCTGGACACTGTCTGTCAGCACTGCAGACTCCTAAAGTAAGCTACTAGTATCAAGAAGATAGAAAAAAAAAATAAACCACGGGTAGGTGGTATACAATTATGGATGGACGAGCGACTGCCGACACAGAGGTAGCTACAGCCGTGGACTACCGTACTGTGTCTGCTGCTAATATAGACTGGATGATAATGAGATAAAATTAAAATATATATATATATCACACTAGTACTGCAGCCGGACAGGTATATATTGTATATGTAATATACTGTCTGCAGAATGCGTTTATAAAAACACCACACGACGAGTGTTTAACTTTTTCAGGCAGACAATCACAATATACTGGTGGTCAGCAGACAATCACAATACTGGTGGTCAGTGGTCACTGGTCAGTCACACTGGCAGTGGCACTCTGGCAGCAAAAGTGTGCACTGTACTTAAAATATGTACTCCTGCTATAACTACTCCCCAGTCTCCCCCACAATTAAGCTGTGTGAGCAGTGAGCACTCAGCACAGTCAGATAATGATATACAGTATATGATGCAGCACACTGGGCTGAGCACAGATATGGTATGTGTGACTGTGTATCGTTTTTTTTCAGGCAGAGAACGGATTAATTAAACTGGTGGCACTGGTCACTGGTCACACTATCAGCAGCAAGTAGTACTCCTCCTATATGCTCCCCAAAATTTGTGTCACTCTCTAGTACTAGTCACTCTAAACGGAGAGGACGCCAGCCACGTCCTCTCCCTATCAATCTCAATGCTCGTGTGAAAATGGCGGCGACGCGCGGCTCTTTATATAGAATCCGAGTCTCGCGATAGAATCCGAGCCTCGCGAGAATCCGACAGCGGGATGATGACGTTCGGGCGCGTTTGGGTTAACCGAGCAAGGCGGGAAGATCCGAGTCGCTCGGCCCCGTGTAAAAAAACTGAAGTTCGGGCGGGTTCGGATTCCGAGGAACCGAAGCCGTTCATCTCTAGTGTTTTTCAGGCAGACAACGTATACTGGTGGTCACTCTCAGCAAAACTCTGCACTGTACTCCTCCTATATAATACAGCTGCTCCCCAGTCCCCACAATTAAGCAGTGTGAGCACAGATATATGCAGCACACTGAGCACAGATAAGGAGCGTTTTTTTCAGGCAGAGAACGGATAAAACTGGTGGTCACTGATCAGCAAAACTCTGCACTGTACTCCTCCTATATTAATAATACAGCTGCTCCCCAGTCCCCACAATTAAGATATAAGCAAGCACAAATATTTGCATCAACAATGAATAAACGTAGAGGACGCCAGCCACGTCCTCTCCCTAACATTTCCAATGCACGAGTGAAAATGGCGTCGACGCGCGGCTGCTTATATAGAATCCGAATCTCGCGAGAATCCGACAGCGGGATGATGACGTTCGGGCGCGCTCGGGTTAACCGAGCCATACGGGAGAATCCGAGTATGCCTCGGACCCGTGTAAAATGGGTGAAGTTCGGGGGGGTTCGGTTTCTCGGAACCGAACCCGCTCATCACTACTTATGAGTAGATAAAGACTGGGTGCAGGTTATCGTCCTAAACAAGATTGTATCTGGGCCATTATCATCACCCGCGTGATCGGAGTTTGGTCTGCACTGCTTTGCTTATTGTATCAAAATCAAGATAAGTAAAGATATTTTTTTTCCTTCTCCAACTTCCTGAACTCTTTGACCAGTGACAGTGGGTGTCTCTGTGTGTATTAGTGTAAGTCAGTACGGGTCTGACTCCGAGACGGACATGGCAGTGATGGCGGACGCAGTGAGCAATGCTTTTTGTTTGAGTAAGATCGCACATGTGTCCCGATTGTGGTCATACAGAGTCGCAGTACAGATATGGACGCAAGGTTACAGATGCGTATTGGAAATGTTCCTGGGCAATGACTGGGAGGTGGTTAACCAGACACACAGAGATGTTGTGTCTTATGGAAGTGTCGCAGTTATGGGTGTGTTGCTGATAGTGGTTGCATACAGAGACACAGAATCATTCACATAGCAGGCCAACTGCTATTGCCGTGGCACTTAAACCTCGGCAACTGCAGCCTGACTTGCACCCTTCATCTGCACGATTTGCACCCCAGATAATTAGTAGTAACTTTCAACACTTGAACATTTACAGTTCATTTCCTATTTATGGTTGATTTCATGAACAGGGCCTGATTCTGAGTTGGGAGAAAAACAAAAAAAGAGCAAGTAACTTTGCACCGGGATAAACTATGCATTACACTACTGTCTTAAAACAGGAATGTAGAAGCACTGTACCTGTCTAGGACACTTCAGATGCCCTTTACCACACCTCAGATACCATTCACAACAATTAAGATGTCCTTTCCCACACCTCAGATGCCTTTCACCACATCTCAGATGCACTTCATAGCCCCTTAACTGTATTTCAGATACACCACACCAGAGATGCTTTTGGCCATAGCTCATGTGTCCTTTACTATATATAATATGCCCTTCGCTACCCCCCCCCCCCCACTCCACACACACACACACACACACACACACACACACACACACACACACACACACACACACAATGTCATGACCATGCCATCTTTTGCATAGCCGCACCCACTGACTGTGGAGAACTGCAGAAGTGAGCAATGGCGGCAGAAAACACTTCCTGTTTAACAGGTTGATGGTAGTGATGCAACTTCATCCATTCACATACTGCATGCATCTGTAGGTCCATAGAGAGAGGCCACAGGCCTGGGTAGTGAGTAGGATTCGGGGAGGTGTGGCCATGCTTCCTAAAAAGCTTCCACTGCCACTTGTGTTTTTTACACAAATCTGAATATAGGGGCAAATTCAGGCTGGATCGCAAATCGCAATCCAACCAGAATTTTTGCGGAGGGGCCACGGGCGCATGCGCAGCGGGCCGTACTGCGCATGCACCAGCACTTTCTGCGGGGGGCCGCAGAAAATGCGATCGCCTCTGCCTGTCAATCAGGCAGAGGCGGTCGCAGGGCTGGAGGGGGGCGGCAACGCTCCGTTTCCAGGGAGAAGACGGAGCGTTGTGGGGGCAGAACATTCCGAATGGTGGGCGGTGCGGGGCAAACGGGGCCGTGTCGGGGGCGTGGTCACGGTGGCTGTGTGACGTCACATGCAGCCGCCGCGACAGGTAAGATGGCGCAGAGACTCCTGTGGCCGCAGCTAAGCTGCGCCGGCAGGAGTCATCCTTAGTTTCTGTTGACAAGCAGAAATTGAGAGGCGATCGCAATTTCTGCATGTTGCAGGGGGAGAGGCACCGGTCAGCATTCTGGGCGGCCTTGCCCAGCGCTGGGCGGCCCCCAGCATGCGAGCAAAAGGATAGCAAATTCTGCTGATTTATTAGCAGAATTTGCTATCCTTACTGAATTGGCCCCTTAATCAGCACCTGTCATTTAAATATGATGTGTTTAAGCTTTAAAACATTTTTGACCATCAAATTAAGTATTGCACGAGAGAACACAGCATAATAATACTTTTACCATGCCCCAATAAAAATAAATCCACATAAGAGACAGTATGTAAAACTAAATATGTACAGATTGCTTTGCAAATGTCATCCATACCTATTTATGCCAATATAACATTACATTTTAAGCAACACATAAAAAATATTCAGCACCATGCTGATTCTATTTGTACTGTACATAAAGGGGGTCATTCCGACCCGTTCGTACGCAGTGGTTTATTGCTGCGGTGTGAACGGGTGAGGAATGCGCATGCGCGGTGGCCGCAGTGCGCGTGCACGACGTTGCCCGGCGACAGGGGTTGCCGGGTTACGTCGCGTCTTGAGAAGAAAGCGGTCGCAGAGCGGACGCAAAGAAGAAGGTGGACCTGGGCGTCTCCACAGCGTTTCCAGCCGTTTTCGGGGAGTGGATTGGAAAACGCAGGCGTGTCCAGAAGAACGGAGGGCGGATGTCTGATGTCAAAGCCGGCTCCTGCATCGCTGAGATCGTCGCACAGGGTAAGTATGTCCAGGGCTAGTCTACTTGTGCTTGAAATTTTTAAAGCTTAGCAGGGCTGCACAAGCGATTGTAGCCCTGCTAAGCTAAAATACACTCCCCCCATAGGCGTGGACTAGTTGATCGCAGCAGCAGCAAAAAGTTGCTGGCTGCGATCAACTCGGAATGACCTCCCAAATACAGACTACAAAATGAACCGGTCTAACCAATGAGCACTCCTACATTAAGTCAAATATTCAGATTACTATTTATTTATTTATTTATTTATTTATTTATAATTCTTTATGTTGAATGGTCAGCCAAATATACACAAGAAAATGCAAACATCAAGGTTACAAGATAAACAGATCAAGATATATATATATATATTTTAATTGAGATTTACCAATAGCCTCCAAAAAAGTCCTGGAAGGACCAGCACTCTCTGTCAGCTACTGATTGCATATACAGTATGTATGGTGTCAGCTAACAAGGGGCCTAATTCAGACCTGGTCGCAAGCAGGCGTTTTTTGCACTGCTGTGACCAGGTAATCGCCGCCTACAGGGGGAGGGGGTAAACGCTGTGCAGGGGTGCGAACGGATGTGCAGAGAGCTGCACAAACAAAAGTTTGTGCAGAGAGCTGCACAGCCCAGGACTTACTCAGCCGCTGCGACGATCTGGACCGATGCTGACATCAGAAACCCTCCTTCCGAACGGCTGGGCACGCCTGCGTTCTCCCGGATACTCCTTAAAAACGGTCAGTTGCCTCCCACAAACGGCCTCTTCCTGTCAATCTTCTTGCTATGCCAAACAGTTTCTTGCGTTAACAATATAGGGGGTCATTCCGAGTTGTTTGCTCGTTGCCGATTTTCGCTATACTGCGATTAGTCGCTTACTGCGCATGCGCAAGGTTCGAAGAGCGCATGCGCTTAGTTATTTTACACAAAAGTTAGGTATTTTACTCACGGCATAACGAAGCTTTTTCATCGCTGTGCTGATCGTAGTGTGATTGACAGGAAGTGAGTGTTTCTGGGAGGAAACTGGCCGTTTTATGGGAGTGTGCGGAAAAACGCAGGCGTTTGAGTTGCAAAACGCAGGAGTGGCTGGAGAAACGGGGGAGTGGTTGGGCAAATGCTGGGTTTGTTTGTGACGTCAAACCAGGAACGAAAAGTACTGAGCTGGTAAGTCTGGAGCTACTCAGAAACTGCTAAGAAATTTCTATTCGCAATTCTGCTAATCTTTAGTTCGCACTTCAGCTAAGATAAGATACACTCCCAGAGGGCGGCGGCTTAGCGTGTGCAATGCTGCTAAAAGCAGCTAGCGAGCGAATAACTCGGAATCACCCCCATAGTGCCCTTCGGTTCAGATTATGCCTTATTATAATGGCCCTCATACCGAGTTGTTCGCTCGCAAGCTGCTTTTAGCAGATTTACTCACGCTAAGCCGCCGCCTACTGGGAGTGAATCTTAGCTTCTTAAAATTGCGAACGACGTATTCGCAATATTGCGATTACACCTCTCTTAGCAGTTTTTGAGTAGCTCCAGACTTACTCGGCATCTGCGATCAGTTCAGTGCTTGTCGTTCCTGGTTTGACGTCACAAACACACCCAGCGTTCGCCCAGACACTACTCCGTTTCTCCAGCCACTCCCGCGTTTTTCCCAGAAACGGTAGCGTTTTTTCACACACACCCATAAAACGGCGAGTTTCCGCCCAGAAACACCCACTTCCTGTCAATCACACTACGATCAACAGAACGATGAAAAAGCCGTGAGTAAAATTCCTAACTGCATAGCAAATTTACTTGGCGCAGTCGCAGTGCGGACATTGCGCATGCGCACTAAGCGGAAAATCGCTGCGATGCGAAAAAATTTACCGAGCGAACAACTCGGAATGACCCCCAATGTCCCATGTAATATTCCACACTATAGTGCCTCCAGTTGGGTGTGGTATGGAGGGTTCGACAAGAGTTAGGTCGACAGTGTCTAGGTCGACCACTATTGGTCGACAGTAATTAGGTCGACATGGGTTCTAGGTCGACAGGGACTCTAGGTCAACATGTACTAGGTCAACATGACAGAAGGTCAACATTAATTTTTTCACTTTTTTTGGTGTCGTTTTCTCTGCACCGTGACCAGGAACCCCAATTAGGGCACCGTGTCCCTCGCTTGACTCGCTTCTGGCAAGGTGCCTCGCTCCACTACTGCAGTGCTCGGCACAGGTTACCATTCCCAATTGTAGTCCACGTGGATCATAAGGTATGAATAAGTTTTAAAAAATGAAAAACATTTGAAAAACTCATGTCGATCTTTTGTCATGTCGACCTAGAACATGTCGACCTACTTACTGTCGACCAATGGTGGTCGACCTAGACACTGTCGACCTAGAGACCGGATACCCTCCAGTTCATGTGGCGCTAAATTAGGGTGTATATTATTTCACATTACAGTGTCATTCTGCTAATAATATGCCACATTATAGTGCCCCCAGTTCATGTAGTGCTATCATTACAGTGCCCTCCTGCTAATAATATGCCACATTATAGTGCCCCCAGTTCATGTAGTGCTATCATTACAGTGCCCTCCTGCTAATAATATGCCACATTATAGTGCCCCCAGTTCATGTAGTGCTATCATTACAGTGCCCTCCTGCTAATAATATGCCACATTATAGTGCCCCCAGTTCATGTAGTGCTATCATTACAGTGCCCTCCTGCTAATAATATGCCACATTATAGTGCCCCCAGTTCATGTAGTGCTATCATTACAGTGCCCTCCTGCTAATAATATGCCACATTATAGTGCCCCCAGTTCATGTAGTGCTATCATTACAGTGCCCTCCTGCTAATAATATGCCACATTATAGTGCCCCCAGTTCATGTAGTGCTATCATTACAGTGCCCTCCTGCTAATAATATGCCACATTATAGTGCCCCCAGTTCATGTAGTGCTATCATTACAGTGCCCTCCTGCTAATAATATGCCACATTATAGTGCCCCCAGTTCATGTAGTGCTATCATTACAGTGCCCTCCTGCAAATAATATGCCACATTATAGTGCCCCCAGTTCATGTAGTGCTATCATTACAGTGCCCTCCTGCTAATAATATGCCACATTATAGTGCCCCCAGTTTAAATCATTAGTTAGAAAATCTTCTACACACATCTTCCTTACCAGTATATTATCCCACCACACACACCTCTTACCATTTTATTATCCACTACATACATTACTTACTGAAAGTGGAATGTCACTCCATTAGGTAGCCTCCAAGGTATAGTACATCTCCCCCTTAATCTTGTAGCTCAATCCCCATTGTCCAGAGCACTTCACAAGGGCTGTAATCAAGGAGAAGCCTACTCTCAAACAGTGGGCTTAGCTTAGTTGTGCCTGTGAGGCTGAAATAGGAGTCCATGACATGGATTATATCGGTATGGAGCTATACTGAGAGAGAGAGAGAGAGAGAGAGAGAGAGAGAGAGAGAGAGAGAGAGAGAGAGAGAGAGAGAGACCAGTACCTATAAAATTGGCAATGAGTCCCCCTTTTCAAGCCAGTCAATGGGCCAGACACTATTGCTTAATCAACGATCCTGGGAACTTGGTAGAAAACTATATGACCTGGGTCTCACAGCAGTGGCCCCAACTAAATCTTTACTCTTTATGTTTTGCTGTCCTCTTTACTTCACAATCACTCTCACCTATCTCATACTCCCACCCACACCTTGAAACTACTTCCTTTTGCACAATTTATATCTCCAATTATGCTCTTCTCTTTGTCATTGTGCGCCTCTCCCTCCATTCCCACAACTACTCCTCCTTGACTCATTCCATCTTGTACCCTAGAATCCTTCAAAAATAAACTCAATACTTTTCTGTTCACTCAAGCATTTCCTTAATGTCCCTTTAGTTCCTCCATGCTCTCTGTATTTCATAGAAAGCTTTTCTGTACTTCATTGTTTCTGTACAGTAAGTTTATTCTATTGATTTCTATTTAAGAAAGGCTATGTAAATAAAATTATTATTATTATTATTATTATCATCCTCTATCTCCCTTCTTGCGGTTCTTCCAATCCCCCTCTTTATCTTAGCTACCACTGAAAATCTCCCCTTCCAACACCCCTACGCTCCTGCTGTTCTGCTTAGTCTTGTTCTCCTCCATTTCCCAGATGGACACTGTTCCACCTCCCCTAATGTCTCTTACCCCTTCTTCTAGAATCTAGATCATACACTCCCATAAGGAGGGTCATCTAACCCCTTTGTTTTGTGTCTGCCCACTCTCTATGTACATCCTATCATGTCTTATGCTGAATTTTTCTGCCCTTTCTAACTTTTATAACACTGCTAATTTCTCCATACCCCCATTTCTACATTTTCACTTTGACTACTGCGTAATAATATAGGGGTCGATTCTATTCGGCAACTAATGAATAGCGCCGGGAATTAGCTCCCGACGCTATTCAATTCAGCAACTAATTACCTGCAATTGTCGGGAATTCTTCTCTCATCCCCGGGGGATGAGAAGAGAAACCCGACAAAAGTGCTGCCTCGCGGCCGGCGCGAGGCTGATTCTGTCGGGAATCAGCCTCGCGCCGGGGAGTTAAGTCGGAGAATGCCCGTTCTCCCGACAATTCAACCTGTTTTGTCGGCGAGAACGGGCCATCGCCGACGTAACTAGTTGCTGAATTGAATAGCGTCGGGAGCTAATTCCCGGCGCTATTCATTAGTTGCCGAATAGAATCGACCCCATAGGGAGCAGATGGTGGAGTGGGTGAATCGGTGGATTTGGGGGCATCAAGATGAGCCTTTGCCCCAAGTTAGAAGATGCCTAGATTCACCCCTGAATTTCTATAGCTGCAAAAGTTTTTTTTTTAATGTAGAACTGTCAAGTGTTTGTTCCGAAACTCCTTGTATTTACACCTGTATGGGAATCTGGAAAGGGAGGGAATGAATGAGAGGAAAGGTACATTGGGATTTAAGGCCTAATGAAAGTCAGAAATAGCAGTTACAACAATGACAACAATTATTTTCTACTTCCTTTGTTTATACGTGATCTGTGAAATCTCCAGGGTGCGGCTAACACTGAGAGGTGCTGAAATTACAGCACTCAGCTGTGAACGGTAACTGTATTGTAGATGGTGGAGCGTGTGTAGTACTGTAATGGATCTCATTAGTCACCTAGCAGGAGAGGAAATAGGCACAGACATGATTACCTTGTTATATAAATTTCCTAATTATAAGCTGCTAATTCTATATTGCTTCCAGGTACAGTACTATATACATGTGGAGTCATGGTATCAGTATCATGGGTGCAGAGCGTGTGGTGCCCACAGGACCCAGAGTCAGGAGAGCCTGTATCGCCAACCCTGCACCCATTGTACTGTCTTACCAGCAGGATACCCATGCCATATTTCTGGTGATTTCTTTGGCTATATGGTGCCAGGCACATACTAGATTTCAGGAGAACTCACCGGAAATATGGCGCATGCGCAGAAGGTACAGTAGCTGAGTCTCTGGCACCCTCTGTACATGCACTATATCTCTTCTGCATATACACAGTATTTCCAGGGGTAGGAGGCCTGAATACAGGCTCAATCAATCATGTCTTAAAATGCCCCTGGTTGGGGCCACATCAGCTAACCCTAATTTGTTCGATTCCCTGTCTGAATGCTGACAACAATTCTGAAACACCTTTGCCCCCTTATGTTAGGGGATTAGGATCACATACACTCAATATTAACAGAAGCCTTATTTGCAATATATATATATATATATATATATATATATATAGAGAGAGAGAGAGAGAGAGAGAGAGAGAGAGAGAGAGAGAGAGATTTTATATATATATATATATATATTGCAAATAAGGCTTCTCCACCATCTCTTTGTGTATCATCTCTTTGGTCCCTTGACAAATGTCTGTATTGGACTGGTGTTGTGTCAGCAGCCACTGATAAATAAAAAATAACACTGGCGTATCTATAATGCGGCAAGGTGTGCGGGGGCCACACACCGCACACCCTGCACCCATTTAATTACACTTATCGCTCCGTCAGCCCGGCATTGTCTGCAGAGCTTCAGAAATCACTGTGAAAATGTCCACCACAGACATTTTCAGGTGATTCACGTGTGTACAAAAGAGATGTCCCGGGAACGCAGCACGGGCACCATATTCCTGGAGAACTGCATATGCGCAGTAGACTCTGGTGCAATGCCAGAGTCTAATGCACCGCCGCAGAGGATGGGGCCCAATCGGAGCCAGCACTCGGGCCCTCTCCTGTCTTAAAGCGCCTTTGTAAAAAACAATCAACCATCTCCTAACTGACATCCAAAACCAGCTTGTAAACTGACAGCAGCAAATTGATTGGCACTTTTTCTCCCTCCATTGCATCTCTCTCCAAGGGCCTAATTCAGATCTGACCCCAGCAGCAAGTTTGTTAGCAAATGGGCAAAGCCATGGGCACTGCAGGGGGGGGGCAGATATAACATGTGCAGAGAGAGTATGATTTGGATGGGGCGTGTTCAAACTGAAATCTAAATTGCAGTGTAAAAATAAAGCAGCCAGTATTTACCCTGCACAGAAACAAAATGACCCACCCAAATCTAGCTCTCTCTGCACATGTTATATCTCCCACCCCCCTGCAGTACACGTGGTTTTGCCCATTTGCTAACAAATTTGCTGCTGCGATCAGGTCTGAAGTTTCCTTATGCGTCCTAATAGATTTTAGAACAAATCCCTGCATGAGAATTGAACAACAGCTCAGTGTACACATTCTAACTAATTACAGATCAATTAAAACCCATCTCAATGACAGGAAAGACAAATAACAGGCATCAGGTGCTGGTTAGCTCCTACTACAGATGTGTCTTTCTAAACTATAGTCATCATTAAGGTCACATGACCAGCTAATTGTCGGCTTTGTAACTATTTTGGTTTTGTCAATGAGTTTGCATTAGTTCAGTGGACCATATCATGTTTCCAGCTATGGTTTGTACATTTCAGGAATTAGTGCAGAAAGTTATTTCTCAGCTCTTTAAACACTTACAGTGTGGAGCTCAAGTAACAAGATTTTTGCTCTACTGGAATGAGGCACAATAATACTTAATTATAACCTTACAAAGGCCACTGAAATAGATCTGCATACGTCACCCTGCCTGAAGGGTTATCTGTATTTAATCATTACCAACTTGGATGTTTGCAGTCACATTGTTAAAATTCTGCATTTTCCTTATGCATATTTTCCATCTTTCATATCCTGCTGATGTGTTGCTTTGATAGCCGACATCTCATATTTGGAAGAAAAAAATGCCAAACAAGGCAGGTTGTTGATACAGATTGTATAACTTTTCAGACAAAAGATCCCAGATACTGCAGAAAGTACTTTATGGTGGAAATATAATTTCCGATGCTTAGAATTTTGTTACATTTGCATTTTAAAGAAACAAACCCATAATTTTATACAAAACTCTTAGAGAAGTCTCTCTACATTTTCTCTTCTTAATCCATCTATGTCTGTAGGTTTATCTATCACAGCGGTATTCAACATGTGGCCCCCCAGCTGTTGTGGAACTACACATCCCAATATGCTCTGAGACAGGTTTAACATGCACAAATCGCAAAACTGTGCTTGGAGAAGAATTTTACAAGTTCTCCTCCAATTGCTTTTTAGTACACTTAGGTTATACTAAAATAATGTGGAAATGGTGTGAAAATACCCTTTTTCATATTATTTTAGTAAAAATAATATTGATAAATATGCCCGTAAATGTCACCTACTCAACCAGTGACCTACTCAAATCCCTACCTGAACCCTCTGCACTTTCTCTTCTTTTGATCCCACAAATGAAGATGAAGTATCACCACTCTTCCCATCCTGCTACTCTACTACCTCTCCTCTTGACTATCTAGGTGTGGTCACGTGATTTTTATTATCGTGACCTGCACTGGTGTCCTGATTCCGGATATTCTTTGGAACGCATCAGTTCCAAGTGCTTATTCCGTACACCCATTTACAGTCCATACATGTAAAGGAACGGACACTGGAACATTCAGCAGCATATTGGTGTTCTAATGAATTATTCTTATTAAATTTAAAAATTCACCTTTCATTCCATCCATTTTTTATTATGATGTACTTATTTAGGTACCTGCCTATATAGATTTTATTGTCCACCATTAGCGCCGCTATCACACCTTTGGTTTTCTTGTTTGTTTGCACACAGGATTGACTAATCTTGTAATTATAGCGGCAGCTCAATTAGAACAACAGCCTGCCCTGCGCCCGAACCTCACTTTGGTCTAAATCTTTTCGACTTAAGAAACTTGCCTACACCCGCCTCACACTCTTTCTTAACTCATACAACTTATTGGACCCACATCAATCAGGCTTTCGTTCCCAACACTCCACAGAGACTGCACTGACTAAAGTAGTCAGTGCTGTGTCTGTGAAGTCTAAAGGCCATTACTCACTTCTCATTCTTCTAGATTTCTCTGCTGCTTTTGACACTGTTGACCACTCTCTTCTCATACAAACACTACAATCCCTAGTTCTTCAGGACACAGCCAACTCTTAGTTCCTATCCTACCTATCTAATAGCTCCTTCAGTGTTCGCTTCTCTGAATCCACCTCCTCTTCGCTACCTCTGTCAGTTGGAGTACCGCAAGGCTCAGTCTTAGGTCCTCTGCTTTTCTCAATCTATACCGCATCTCTTGGTAAACTAATCATATCTTTTAGATTTCAGTATCATCTGTACGCAGATGATACTCAAATCTATCTATCCTCCCCTGATTTGTCACTATCTGTATTGGGCTGTGTCACTGAATGCCTCTCTGCTGTTTCATCTTGGATGTCATTTCGTCACCTCAAACTTAATATTTCCAAAACAGAGTTAATTATATTTCCACCGGCCAATAGTAGTTACCAACCTGATATTTCTATCACTGTTGAGAACTCAACAATCTACCTTACACCACAAGCTCGCTGCCTAGGTGTCACCCTTGACTCTGAACTGTCCTTTGTTCCCCACATTTAATCTGACTCAAATCATGTTACATGTATCTAAAAAACATATCCAAAATACGATCATACCTTACACAAGACACAGCAAAAACTCTAATCCATGCTCTCATTATCTCCCTTTAATCAATGTTGTCATTATCTCCCACATTGATTATTGCAATAGTCTTCTTACTGGTATTACCAAAAAGAGACTCTCAGGATTACAATCCGTTCTGAATGCAGCTGTGAGGCTAATTTTCCTCTCTAGACGTTCATCATCTGCAGACCCACTATGTCAGGCCCTCCATTGGTTACCTGTATTCTACCGTATTCAATATAAAATACTTTTACAAGGCTATTAACCATACTGCACCAACATACATCTCTTCGCTTATCTCAAAATATCTCCCAACCCAGCCCCTTTGCTCTTCACAAGATCTACAGCTCTCATCCACACCCATTACTTGTTCCCATGCACGATTACAGGACTTTCTTCGGGTTGCACCCACTCTGTGGAATGTCCTACCGCGTACAATAAGACTCTCCTCTAGTCTCCAAACCTTCAAGTGTTCCCTGAAAACTCATCTATTCGACAAGCTTATTAAATTCCAGAACCGCTCAAATTACCTTTGTAGCTTTCCTATCCAATTATATCCGCACTGTACAGTCCACACATATCCTCCACATATTTTCTTTATTCACTCTCCCTTCCTCCTGATCCTGGTTCATCATTGCTGTGATGTGATATTGCACTAAGAACCTTTGCAGTCTGGTGGACAACTATGCAATAGATAGCACCTATTACTCAGTTTTGTCTTATCATTGTGTCCAGTTGTAAAGCGCAATGGAATTCGCTGCACTATATAAGAAACTGTTAATAAATAAATAATAAATAAAATTATCACTAGAAGGTTACCAGCCTGTAATACAAAGTATGTGTCTTGTTGTACTACTGCCTCTGTCCATGTCTTTACCACTTATATCTGCCCTGAAAGACAGGCAGGACAAGCTTACTAAAACCTAACAAACTTTGATTCATCTTTCAACCTCAGTTTTCAACTACCTATTCTCATAGAAGTCTATGTTTAGCTTTTTTAGCATAACCAGCACAAACAAATTATTTATTACCAGTTATTTATATAGCGCACCCATATTTTGCAGCACTTTACAGAGAATATTTGTCCATTTACATCAGACCCTGCCGCACTCTAGCTTGCAATCTATTGAATACCACATGTACACACACACACACACACACACACACACACACACACACACAAACATTCACGCTAGGGTTAATTTTGTTTGAAGCCAATTAACCTACCAGTATATTTTTGGATTGTGGGAGGAAACCGGAGTACCCGGAGGAAATCCATACAACCTAGGAGAGAATGTACAAACTCCACACAGTTAGGGCCATGGTGGGATTCGAACCCATGGCCTCAGTACTGTGAGCCAGTAATGAAAATGTATATATGGGATGCGGTCAAACACCCAGCAGTCGGTATCCCGACATTCAGAAGACCGACAGCGGATTCCTGACTGCCAGAATCCTAGGGGGAGGGTTAGGGTTAACCTGCAGGCAGGGGCGCTTTAATAGAAGAGGAGGCCCGTGTGCTGCCTCCTCCGTTCGTGCCCCCTTCTCTCTGCCAGCAGTGCTGGAGAGTCTGAGCACTAGAGGGCTCAGAGTCTACTGCGCATGCGCAGATCACTGGGAAAATGGTGCGGTAGCCATTTTCCCAGTGATTCCACAGTGCTGCTGGTGTCGGCGTGGGACTCCAAAGGGGTAGGTATTCAAAAACTGAGTGCAACGTATGCAGTGGGGGCCCCCTCTGGATTCAGCTGAGGGGAGGGCTAGGCTGTGTGGGGGATGTTGGGGATTAGGGTTAGGCTGCTGGGGTGGTGGCTAATGTTAGGCTGCAGGAAGGGGAGGTTAGGGTTAGGCTGCAGGAGGGGTGGATTAGCGTTAAAATATTTACTAAGATCTGTTGGGATACTGCCTGTCAGGATTCCACTGTCGGTCTGTTGACTGGATGAGACACAACACTGGAATATATAGAGATATTAGGAATAATGCTGCTACCTCTTGTGGAAGAAGTAAATAAGTAAGGTTTCTACAAGTGATGAAGGTGGCACACAATAGGTGATTTCATCTACTTTGATTTCTCTACTTGACTATCTTTACATTCTCTATTGTGATGTAGAAATTATTATGAATAAAGTTGTAATGAAATTCTGTTCAAATCAAGTTTGTATGGGAACAGACCGGAGAGCTCCAAAGTGCCAACGATACAATCTACAAAATCTGATTTTGCATTCACCACTCACATCCAGAGCCATTTCTTGCGGCGGGCGAGGCGTGCATTCGCATGGGGCACCCGCCGCAGCTCTAAGTCGCTCTGTTTGGCTCCCCCTCCTCCCCGTCATTACTATTCTGCCTAGGGGGTGGGGTTTCGTGCAATGATGCATTTGCGTTGTGACGTCACAACGCAAATGCATCATTGCATAAGACTCCGCCCCCGAGCGCAGTACTAATGACGGGGAGGAGGGGGAGCCGGGACATGATGGGAGACTGGAGAGGCGGGCTGACGCGGGACGAACGAAGAGCGGGAAGCGGGATGGAAGAAGATCTCTGGTCGGCGGATGCCGCTGCAGTGCAAATGTAAGTATAGCTTTTTTTTTTCTCGCTGTCTCTCTTTGTTGAAGGGGTCTCTGCCCACTATAATGTGTAAAATAGGGACTCTTGCCTGCCATAATGTGTAAAATGGGGGATCATGCCTGCCGTAATGTGTAAAATGGGGACTCTTGCCTGCCGTAATGTGTAAAATGGGGACAACTGCCTGTCGTAATGTGTAAAATGGGGACTCTTGCATGCCGTAATGTGTAAAATGGGGACACCTGCCTGCCGTAATATGTAAAATGGGGGCATCATATTATGGTGCAGGGGGCATTACGATGTGGGGCTTAATATGGTAGAATTTTTTTTTCCTGTAGTGGCCGTGATCTGTTGGTGCAGGGTCAAAAACTGGGGTGTAAGGTAGTCTTTTCAGATGAGGCCACGCCCATTTTAATGGGACCACGGCCATTTTAAGAAGGCCACACCCCTTGTCAGGAGCGCGCGCGCCGTAGGGTTTTTTTTATACCTAGGGTGGGGGGGGGGGGGGGGGGAGGTGCATTTTTTTATGTCAGTGTGTGGGGGGGGGGGGGGGCGCATTTTTAAATCTCGCACTGGGAGCGAAATTGGCTAGAAACAGCCCTGCTCACATCCTCTGCTGGAATCACTCACATGGTTAACAACACTCTGCAGAAATGTAATGTAAATGGCCAACTTCAAGATTGTGACACTGCAAAGTCGTATCTCTAACTGAATTTGTGGGCAATTTAATCGCAATTTGGCTCATATCTAGGTAGACACAATTAGTGATGGGCAAACTGAGACACTGAAGTGTGTTGTGCCACATAATTCAGCTCAGTGACTACTGTTACATATGATATAACCCACAAATGCTGAATAGCTATATTTTATTACACTGCAATTTAGATGTGAATTTGGACACGCCTCTCTCACAGCTAAACCTCTCTGCTAGTGATGAGCGGGTTCGGTTTCTCGGAAACCGAACCCCCCCCGAACTTCACTCTTTTTACACGGGTCCGAGCAGACTCGGATTCTCCCGCCTTGCTCGGCTAACCCGAGCGCGCCCGAACGTCATCATCCCGCTGTCGGATTCTCGTGAGATTCGGATTCTATATAAGCAGCCGCGCGTCGCCGCCATTTTCACACGTGCATTGAGATTGATAGGGAGAGGACGTGGCAGGCGTCCTCTCCGTTTAGTTATAGAGCCTTAGAGTTAGTTGATCTGATTGATTGCTACTGCTTAGCTTATTGTGGGGAGGATTGGGGAGCAGCTGTTAGGACAGGAGGAGTACAGTGCAGAGTTTTGCTAGTTTTTTTTATCCGTTCTCTGCCTGAAAAAAACGCTCCATACCATATCTGTGCTCAGCCTTAGTGTGCTGCATGATATATCTGACTGTGCTGAGTGCTCACACTGCTTAATTGTGGGGGAGACTGGGGAGCAGCTATAGCAGGAGTACAGTGCAGAGTTTTGCTGACAGTGACCACCAGTATACGTTTGTCTGCCTGAAAAACACTCCTGTGGTGTCTTTTTTTCTTTATACTATAAACGCAGTCTGCTGACAGTGTCCACCAGGTCCATTATACTGTATATAGCAGTACGGTAGGCCACTGCTGTACCTACCTCTGTGTCGTCACTCATCGTCATACATAAAGTATACTAGTAGTATATCCATCCATCTACATTGTATACCTGTGGTGTCTTTTTTTTTTATACTATAAACGCAGTCTGCTGACAGTGTCCACCAGGTCCATTATACTGTATATAGCAGTACGGTAGGCCACTGCTGTACCTACCTCTGTGTCGTCACTCGTCGTCATACATAAAGTATACTAGTAGTATATCCATCCATCTACATTGTATACCTGTGGTGTCTTTTTTTCTTTATACTATAAACGCAGTCTGCTGACAGTGTCCACCAGGTCCATTATACTGTATATAGCAGTACGGTAGGCCACTGCTGTACCTATCTCTGTGTCATCACTCGTCGTCATACATAAAGTATACTAGTAGTATATCCATCCATCTACATTGTATACCTGTGGTGTCTTTTTTTCTTTATACTATAAACGCAGTCTGCTGACAGTGTCCACCAGGTCCATTATACTGTATATAGCAGTACGGTAGGCCACTGCTGTACCTACCTCTGTGTCGTCACTCGTCGTCACACATAAAGTATACTAGTAGTATATCCATCCATCTACATTGTATACCTGTGGTGTCTTTTTTTTTTATACTATAAACGCAGTCTGCTGACAGTGTCCACCAGGTCCATTATACTGTATATAGCAGTACGGTAGGCCACTGCTGTACCTACCTCTGTGTCGTCACTCGTCGTCATACATAAAGTATACTAGTAGTATATCCATCCATCTACATTGTATACCTGTGGTGTCTTTTTTTCTTTATACTATAAATGCAGTCTGCTGACAGTGTCCACCAGGTCCATAATACTGTATATAGCAGTACGGTAGGCCACTGCTGTACCTACCTCTGTGTCGTCACTCGTCGTCATACATAAAGTATACTAGTAGTATATCCATCCATCTACATTGTATACCTGTGGTGTCTTTTTTTCTTTATACTATAAACGCAGTCTGCTGACAGTGTCCACCAGGTCCATTATACTGTATATAGCAGTACGGTAGGCCACTGCTGTACCTACCTCTGTGTCGTCACTCGTCGTCATACATAAAGTATACTAGTAGTATATCCATCCATCTACATTGTATACCTGTGGTGTCTTTTTTTCTTTATACTATAAACGCAGTATGCTGACAGTGTCCACCAGGTCCATAATACTGTATATAGCAGTACGGTAGGCCACTGCTGTACCTACCTCTGTGTCGTCACTCGTCGTCATACATAAAGTATACTAGTAGTATATCCATCCATCTACATTGTATACCTGTGGTGTCTTTTTTTCTTTATACTATAAACGCAGTCTGCTGACAGTGTCCACCAGGTCCATTATACTGTATATAGCAGTACGGTAGGCCACTGCTGTACCTATCTCTGTGTCGTCACTCGTCGTCATACATAAAGTATACTAGTAGTATATCCATCCATCTACATTGTATACCTGTGGTGTCTTTTTTTCTTTATACTATAAATGCAGTCTGCTGACAGTGTCCACCAGGTCCATTATACTGTATATAGCAGTACGGTAGGCCACTGCTGTACCTACCTCTGTGTCGTCACTCGTCGTCACACATAAAGTATACTAGTAGTATATCCATCCATCTACATTGTATACCTGTGGTGTCTTTTTTTTTTAATACTATAAACGCAGTCTGCTGACAGTGTCCACCAGGTCCATTATACTGTATATAGCAGTACGGTAGGCCACTGCTGTACCTACCTCTGTGTCGTCACTCGTCGTCATACATAAAGTATACTAGTAGTATATCCATCCATCTACATTGTATACCTGTGGTGTCTTTTTTTCTTTATACTATAAACGCAGTCTGCTGACAGTGTCCACCAGGTCCATAATACTGTATATAGCAGTACGGTAGGCCACTGCTGTACCTACCTCTGTGTCGTCACTCGTCATCACACATAAAGTATACTAGTAGTATATCCATCCATCTACATTGTATACCTGTGGTGTCTTTTTTTCTTTATACTATAAACGCAGTCTGCTGACAGTGTCCACCAGGTCCATTATACTGTATATAGCAGTACGGTAGGCCACTGCTGTACCTACCTCTGTGTCATCACTCGTCGTCATACATAAAGTATACTAGTAGTATATCCATCCATCTACATTGTATACCTGTGGTGTCTTTTTTTCTTTATACTATAAACGCAGTCTGCTGACAGTGTCCACCAGGTCCATAATACTGTATATAGCAGTACGGTAGGCCACTGCTGTACCTACCTCTGTGTCGTCACTTGTCGTCATACATAAAGTATACTAGTAGTATATCCATCCATCTACATTGTATACCTGTGGTGTCTTTTTTTCTTTATACTATAAACGCAGTCTGCTGACAGTGTCCACCAGGTCCATTATACTGTATATAGCAGTACGGTAGGCCACTGCTGTACCTACCTCTGTGTCGTCACTCGTCGTCATACATAAAGTATACTAGTAGTATATCCATCCATCTACATTGTATACCTGTGGTGTCTTTTTTTCTTTATACTATAAATGCAGTCTGCTGACAGTGTCCACCAGGTCCATTATACTGTATATAGCAGTACGGTAGGCCACTGCTGTACCTACCTCTGTGTCGTCACTCGTCGTCATACATAAAGTATACTAGTAGTATATCCATCCATCTACATTGTATACCTGTGGTGTCTTTTTTTCTTTATACTATAAACGCAGTCTGCTGACAGTGTCCACCAGGTCCATAATACTGTATATAGCAGTACGGTAGGCCACTGCTGTACCTACCTCTGTGTCGTCACTCGTCGTCATACATAAAGTATACTAGTAGTATATCCATCCATCTACATTGTATACCTGTGGTGTCTTTTTTTCTTTATACTATAAACGCAGTCTGCTGACAGTGTCCACCAGGTCCATTATACTGTATATAGCAGTACGGTAGGCCACTGCTGTACCTACCTCTGTGTCGTCACTCGTCGTCATACATAAAGTATACTAGTAGTATATCCATCCATCTACATTGTATACCTGTGGTGTCTTTTTTTCTTTATACTATAAACGCAGTCTGCTGACAGTGTCCACCAGGTCCATAATACTGTATATAGCAGTACGGTAGGCCACTGATGTACCTACCTCTGTGTCGTCACTCGTCGTCATACATAAAGTATACTAGTAGTTGTTAGGGTCTCCTGCCCTGTGCTGTCACGTCGTCATGGCAACCGGGAGACAAGTGCTAGCGGAGTGACCTGAGCGCAGCTGATACTCCGGTTCGGGTCTTTTGCTGTGCAGTGGTTATAGGCTCTGTGCATGGCAGTGGATCCGGTGCTGGTTTTTGTGCTCACAGTCTGTGAGGTCTGAGTGGGGCGTGGACAGCACCTGCTTTATAAGGCCTCTTCTCAGGGTAAGCAGATGCTGCTGAATCTTTGTTGGTTAGTCAGTTTCTGAAAGTTAGCCAGTACTGTGTAGCTTTGTATTTGTTTGTTGCTTACTGCAAATAGGCCTGGGGATTTGGTATTACACTCTGCCAATCCAGACCTAGCAGTAAGACTGGAGTCAGTCGTTTAGCTTGCTGGGGTTCTGTTACTACTCTGTGAACTTAGCAAGTTTGCAGCTGTATTCTAAGACTTGCCTGTCTAATCCTGTCTCACTGTGCTAGGTGTCAGGGGTCAGTTTAGTGGCAGTAAACTTAACCTGTGCACTGCAAGTGAGAATTAGGATTGTGGAGACTCTCCTTGTGTCTATCATTCCATCTCTGACCAAGGAGTTTACTGCCACACCCGTTGGTAACCCTTTAGGGTTTTGCTGTTGCCCTTAGCAACAGCATTTCGGGTTCTCTACGTATTAAAACACAACATCTTGCTTTTCCCATCTGAGCAGTTCTAATACAAGGGAGATACCCAGTTCCTTAGCCTCTGGGCTTCTCTGTTCACTTTGTGTGTATTTTGTTACCCTATCACCTTCTGAGTACGTTATGTCATATTCCCCAGTCTGTCTGTAAGTCCATTTGTTTTGCATAACAGTTCAAACACCAGTACATTCCTGCAGGCACTGGAGTGCATAACAGTCCTGACACCAGTACTTTTCTGCAGGCACTGGTGTGCATAACATATTCAGCAGCCTAATACTCCTGTTGAAATTTTGTGGGAATATGGAGCATACCCCTCAAAATACGTTGCAACAGGTGGTCGATCAGGTGCAGGTCCTGACTCGACAATTTAATGATTTGTCCATTAAAATGCACACCTCCCAGGCTGCTGGCGGAGCTCCCGCAGCAGCAGCACCTGCAGGGGTTAAGGAGCCGAAAGTAAATCTCCCGGATCGTTTTTCTGGAGATCGCTCGCAGTTCTTTTGTTTCAAGGAGAGCTGCAAGCTATACTTCCGGCTTAGGCCTCAGTCTTCTGGGTCGGAGATTCAGCGGGTGGGCATAGTGATTTCCTTGCTACAAGGAGACCCACAGGTCTGGGCATATGGGTTGCAGCCTGACTGTCCGTCGCTTAAAAGTGTTGATGCTTTTTTTACGGCACTGGGCATGTTGTATGATGACCCTGACAAGACGGCCTCAGCCGAGGCTCAGATTTCGATCCTTAAGCAAGGGCGAAGGCCAGTTGAGGTTTACTGTACGGAGTTTCGGAGGTTGGCCCATGATACCCAGTGGAATGACCCAGCCCTGAGACACCAGTACCGAAGAGGTCTTTCTAACCAGATAAAGGACCAACTGGTACAATATCCCTTGCCTGATAGCTTGGATCAGCTCATGCAGTTATCCATCCGGGTGGATAGACGGCTGAGGGAGCGTAGGCTTGAAAGGGAGACTGAGATTTCCTTCCTTCCAAAGGGAACCTCAGACTCTGAGGAATTTTCAGAGGAGCCTATGCAGATTGGGGCTACTCGCGTGAGAAGACGCGGAGGAGACAGCAGGGGTTGTGTTTGTACTGTGGGAATAAAGGTCATGTGGTAGTATCATGCCCAGAAAAGCCGGAAAACTTCAGGGCCTGAGGGTGATGGGAAATATCCTGTCAGGCCAGAAGTCAGAATTTCCCAAGAAGACTTTTATCATTCCGGTGACCTTGAAGATCCTCGGTCAAACTGTCAAGACTGAGGCCTTTGTGGACAGTGGGGCCGACGGGGTTTTTATGGACCGCCAATTCGCCCTGAAACACTCTGTTCCCTTAGTACCCTTGGCATCGGAAATTGAGATTTGTGGGTTAAACGGGGAACCATTATCCCAAGGTAAAATTACCTCTTGCACTAGCCAGATTTCTTTGTTTATTGGAGCCACACACTCTGAAAAATTGTCCTTTTATGTGACTGTCTGTACTTTTGCCCCATTGGTGTTGGGGTTACCCTGGTTAAGGGCCCACAATCCTCAATTTGACTGGGTCTCTGGGGAGATTCTTAGTTGGGGTACTGATTGTTTCAGGAGTTGCTTGAGCCTTCCAGTCAGGCTCTCGCAGCTAAGTTTGCCAGGATTGCCAGGGTGTTATGCAGATTTTGCGGACGTGTTCTCCAAAAAAGTTGCAGAGGTACTACCTCCCCATCGCCCCTATGACTGTGCCATTGAGTTGTTGCCAAATGCTAAGCTTCCCAAGAGCAGGTTGTACTCCCTGTCACGTCCTGAGACTCAGGCTATGGCAGAGTACATTCAGGAGAACTTGGCTAAGGGATTTATCAGACCTTCACAGTCTCCAGTTGGGTCGGGGTTCTTCTTCGTGGGTAAAAAGGACGGTTCGTTGCGACCCTGCATCGACTTCAGGGAATTGAACCGTATCACGATTAAAAACTCATACCCACTGCCTCTCATTTCGGTCTTGTTTGACCAGCTTCGTACTGCCACCATTTTCTCTAAGATTGACCTACGCGGTGCGTACAATCTAATCCGAATAAGAGAGGGGGATGAATGGAAGACTGCCTTTAATACCCACTCAGGGCATTATGAATATTTGGTGATGCCTTTTGGGCTCTGTAATGCCCCGGCAGTCTTCCAGGATTTCATGAATGATGTGCTCAGGGAATATTTGGATAGTTTCTTAGTGGTATACTTAGATGACATCCTAATCTTCTCCCATTCCCTGGAGGAACATCGGAAGCATGTACGCTTAGTCCTCCAGAAACTCAGAGACCACCGGCTTGGGGCGAAGCTGGAGAAGTGCGAATTTGAAGTTCAGCAAATCGCATTTCTAGGATATATTATCTCCCCAGAAGGTTTCCAAATGGAGGGTTCCAAGGTACAGGTAGTCCTGGATTGGGTGCAGCCCACTAGTTTGAAGGCGCTTCAGCGTTTCCTGGGCTTTGCGAATTTTTATAGACGATTTATCGCTGGATTTTCGTCTATAGTGGCGCCCTTGGTGGCACTCACTAAGAAAGGGGCGGATGTTGCTCACTGGTCTTGTGAGGCTAAAGCGGCTTTTGCCCGTCTCAAAAGGGCATTTGTTTCGGCCAAGGTGCTGCGACACCCAGATCCAGAGCGTCCTTTTGTGGTGGAGGTGGATGCCTCTGAGATGGGTATTGGGGCAGTGCTTTCTCAGATGGGAGTGTCTGATAATCGCCTTCATCCCTGTGCTTACTTTTCCCGTAAATTTTCGCCTGCCGAGATGAATTATGACGTGGGTAACCGGGAATTGTTGGCTATTAAGGATGCACTTGAGGAGTGGAGACACTGGCTTGAGGGGGCTAAGTTTGTGGTCTCAATTCTCACTGACCATAAGAATCTGGCATATTTAGAGTCAGCGAAGCGTCTCAATGCCAGGCAGGCACGATGGGCTTTGTTTTTTGCTCGCTTTAATTTTTTGATAACATATCGCCCTGGGTCAAAAAACATCAAGGCTGATGCGCTCTCGCTGAGTTTTGCTCCAATCCAGGAGACCACCGAGGAGCCGTTGCCCATTGTTTCCCCATCATGTATTAAAGTGGGCATTACCCAGGACCTCTTATCATTAGTCCTTAGAGCACAGGAGCAGGCTCCTCCAGACCTTCCGGTAGGTCTTTTGTTTGTGCCTCCTAGGTTAAGACAGCGAGTGTTCCTGGAATTCCATGCCAAGAAGTCTGCAGGTCACCCGGGTATTGCCAGAACTCGGGAGTTGCTATCTAGGGCGGTGTGGTGGCCCTCGGTGGCTAAGGATGTGGATCAGTGGGTTCGGGCATGTGACATCTGTGCCCGAAATAAGACTCCTAGAGGGGTTCCGGTTGGCCCATTACATCCACTCTCTATCCCATCTAAGCCATGGACCCACATTTCAATGGATTTTGTGGTGGACTTGCCCAAATCCTCGGGGATGACAGCCATCTGGGTTGTCGTTGACAGGTTTTCGAAGATGGCGCACTTCGTTCCACTGGTTGGGCTGCCATCGGCCAGACGCCTGTCTGAATTATTTATGCTGCATGTTGTGCGTCTCCACGGGTTGCCACTTGATGTGGTCTCTGACCGCGGATCCCAGTTTGTGGCCAAATTCTGGAGGGCATTTTGTTCCGATCTCCAGATTTCTGTCAGCTTGTCGTCGGGCTACCATCCGCAGTCTAATGGGCAGACTGAAAGGGTGAACCAGTCCTTGGAGCAGTTCCTCAGGTGTTATGTCTCCAAGTGTCAGACTGACTGGGTTGCTCATCTGTCCATGGCGGAATTTGCCTATAACAACGCGGCTCACTCTGCTACAGGGATCTCTCCATTCCTTTGTGTGTATGGGCATCATCCTAAGGCCAATTCTTTTGACCCCCTGGACTCCACGCCTGGTGGTTCCTCTGTGGTTTCGGTCCTTAGAGGTATTTGGCGGAAAGTGAAGAAAGCCCTTGTGTCTGTGTCATTAGTGACCAAAAGGGTTTTTGATAAGCGGAAAAGACCCTGCAGCTTCAAATTAGGAGACTTTGTCTGGTTGTCTACCAAGAATTTGAAGTTGAGACAGCCATCTCATAAGTTAGGCCCCCGGTTCATCGGCCCTTATAAGATCACCAGGGTTATCAATCCGGTGGCATTTCAGTTAGATCTGCCCCGTTCTTTGGGTATCAATAAAACCTTTCATTGTTCCCTTTTAAAACGGGCGATTAGTAATCCTTCTTCCAGTGGAAGACCTTCCCCTCTTCTGATACGTGGCCAGAGGGAGTTTGTTGTTGAAAGGATTCTTGACTCCAAGGTGGTTCGGGGTCGGCTGTCATTTTTGGTGCACTGGAAGGGGTATGGCCCGGAGGAGCGGTCGTGGGTGCGCAGTTGTGATCTTCATGCCCCCAGACTGATACGCTCTTTCTTCTCGCAGTTCCCCGATAAACCCGGTGGTAGGGGTTCTTTGACCCCTCGTCAGAGGGGGGGTACTGTTAGGGTCTCCTGCCCTGTGCTGCCACGTCGTCATGGCAACCGGGAGACAAGTGCTAGCGGAGTGACCTGAGCGCAGCTGATACTCCGGTTCGGGTCTTTTGCTGTGCAGTGGTTATAGGCTCTGTGCATGGCAGGGGATCCGGTGCTGGTTTTTGTGCTCACAGTCTGTGAGGTCTGAGTGGGGCGTGGACAGCACCTGCTTTATAAGGCCTCTTCTCAGGGTAAGCAGATGCTGCTGAATCTTTGTTGGTTAGTCAGTTTCTGAAAGTTAGCCAGTACTGTGTAGCTTTGTATTTGTTTGTTGCTTACTGCAAATAGGCCTGGGGATTTGGTATTACACTCTGCCAATCCAGACCTAGCAGTAAGACTGGAGTCAGTCGTTTAGCTTGCTGGGGTTCTGTTACTACTCTGTGAACTTAGCAAGTTTGCGGCTGTATTCTAAGACTTGCCTGTCTAATCCTGTCTCACTGTGCTAGGTGTCAGGGGTCAGTTTAGTGGCAGTAAACTGAACCTGTGCACTGCAAGTGAGAATTAGGATTGTGGAGACTCTCCTTGTGTCTATCATTCCATCTCTGACCAAGGAGTTTACTGCCACACCCGTTGGTAACCCTTTAGGGTTTTGCTGTTGCCCTTAGCAACAGCATTTCGGGTTCTCTACGTATTAAAACACAACATCTTGCTTTTCCCATCTGAGCAGTTCTAATACAAGGGAGATACCCAGTTCCTTAGCCTCTGGGCTTCTCTGTTCACTTTGTGTGTATTTTGTTACCCTATCACCTTCTGTGTACGTTATGTCATATTCCCCAGTCTGTCTGTAAGTCCATTTGTTTTGCATAACAGTTCAAACACCAGTACATTCCTGCAGGCACTGGAGTGCATAACAGTCCTGACACCAGTACTTTCCTGCAGGCACTGGTGTGCATAACAGTAGTATATCCATCCATCTACATTGTATACCTGTGGGGTCTTTTTTTCTTTATACTATAAACGCAGTCTGCTGACAGTGTCCACCAGGTCCATTATACTGTATATAGCAGTACGGTAGGCCACTGCTGTACCTACCTCTGTGTCGTCACTCGTCGTCATACATAAAGTATACTAGTAGTATATCCATCCATCTACATTGTATACCTGTGGTGTCTTTTAGTTGTGCGCATTAAAATATGGAGAACAAAAATGTGGAGGTTAAAAAAATAGGGAAAGATCAAGATCCACTTCCACCTCGTGCTGAAGCTGCTGCCACTAGTCATGGCCGAGACGATGAAATGCCATCAACGTCATCTGCCAAGGCCGATGCCCAATGTCATAGTACAGAGCATGTAAAATCCAAAACACAAAAGATCAGTAAAAAAATGACCCAAAAATCAAAATTAAAAGCGTATGGGGAGAAGCGTAAACTTGCCAATATGCCATTTACGACACGGAGTGGCAAGGAACGGCTGAGGCCCTGGCCTATGTTCATGGCTAGTGGTTCAGCTTCACATGAGGATGGAAGCACTCAGCCTCTCGCTAGAAAAATTAAAAGACTTAAGCTGGCAAAAGCACAGCAAAGAACTGTGCGTTCTTCGAAATCACAAATCCCCAAGGAGAGTCCAATTGTGTCGGTTGCGATGCCTGACCTTCCCAACACTGGACGGGAAGAGCTTGCGCCTTCCACCATTTGCACGCCCCCTGCAAGTGCTGGAAGGAGCACCCGCAGTCCAGTTCCTGATAGTCAAATTGAAGATGTCAGTGTTGAAATACACCAGGATGAGGATATGGGTGTTGCTGGCGCTGGGGAGGAAATTGACAAGGAGGATTCTGATGGTGAGGTGGTTTGTTTAAGTCAGGCACCCGGGGAGACACCTGTTGTCCGTGGGAGGAATATGGCCATTGACATGCCTGTTCAAAATACAAAAAAAATCAGCTCTTCGGTGTGGAATTATTTCAACACAAATGCGGACAACAGGTGTCAAGCCGTGTGTTGCCTTTGTCAAGCTGTAATAAGTAGGGGTAAGGACGTTAACCACCTCGGAACATCCTCCCTTATACGTCACCTGTAGCGCATTCATCATAAGTCAGTGACAAGTTCAAAAACTTTGGGCGACAGTGGAAGGAGTCCACTGACCAGTAAATCCCTTCCTCTTGTAACCAAGCTCACGCAAACCACACCACCAACTCCCTCAGTGTCAATTTCCTCCTTACCCAGGAAAGCCAATAGTCCTGCAGGCCATCTCACTGGCAAGTCTGACGAGTCCTCTCCTGCCTGGGATTCCTCCGATGCATCCTTGAGTGTAATGCCTACTGCTGCTGGCGCTGCTGTTGTTGCTGCTGGGAGTCGATGGTCATCCCAGAGGGGAAGTCGGAAGACCACTTGTACTACTTCCAGTAAGCAATTGACTGTCCAACAGTCCTTTGCGAGGAAGATGAAATATCACTGCAGTCATCCTGCAGCAAAGCGGATAACTGAGGCCTTGGCAGCCTGGGCGGTGAGAAACGTGGTTCCGGTATCCATCGTTACTTCAGAGCCAACTATAGACTTGATTGAGGTATTGTGTCCCCGGTACCAAATACCATCTAGGTTCCATTTCTCTAGGCAGGCGATACCGAGAATGTACACAGATGTCAGAAAAAGAGTCACCAGTGTCCTAAAAAATGCAGTTGTACCCAATGTCCACTTAACCACGGACATGTGGACAAGTGGAGCAGGGCAGACTCAGGACTACATTACTGTGACAGCCCACTGGGTAGATGTATTGCCTCCCGCAGCAAGAACAGCAGCGGCGGCACCAGTAGCAGCATCTCGCAAACGCCAACTCGTTCCTAGGCAGGCTACGCTTTGTATCACCGCTTTCCAGAATACGCACACAGCTGAAAACCTCTTACGGCAACTGAGGAAGATCATCGCAGAATGGCTTACCCCAATTGGACTCTCCTGGGGATTTGTGGCATCGGACAATGCCAGCAATATTGTGCGTGCATTACATCTGGGCAAATTCCAGCACGTCCCATGTTTTGCACATACCTTGAATTTGGTGGTGCAGAATTATTTAAAAAACAACAGGGGCGTGCAAGAGATGCTGTCGGTGGCCTGAAGAATTGCGGGCCACTTTCGGCGTACAGGCACCGTGTACAGAAGACTGGAGCATTACCAAAAACACCTGAACCTGCCCTGCCATCATCTGAAGCAAGAGGTGGTAACGAGGTGGAATTCAACCCTCTATATGCTTCAGAGGATGGAGGAGCAGCAAAAGGCCATTCAAGCCTATACATCTGCCCACGATATAGGCAAAGGAGGTGGAATGCACCTGTCTCAAGCGCAGTGGAGAATGATTTCAACGTTGTGCAAGGTTCTGCAACCTTTTGAACTTGCCACACGTGAAGTCAGTTCAGACACTGCCAGCCTGAGTCAGGTCATTCCCCTCATCAGGCTTTTGCAGAAGAAGCTGGAGGCATTGAAGGAGGAGCTAAAACAGAGCGATTCCGCTAGGCATGTGGGACTTGTGGATGGAGCCCTTCATTCGCTTAACCAGGATTCACGGGTGGTCAATCTGTTGAAATCAGAGCACTACATTTTGGCCACCGTGCTCGATCCTAGATTTAAAACCTACGTTGTATCTCTCTTTCCGGCAGACACAAGTCTGCAGAGGTTCAAAGACCTGCTGATGAGAAAATTGTCAAGTCAAGCGGAACGTGACCCGTCACCATCTCCTCCTTCACATTCTCCCGCAACTGGGGGTGCGAGGAAAAGGCTAAGAATTCCGAGCCCACCCGCTGGCGGTGATGCAGGGCAGTCTGGAGCGAGTGCTGACATCTGGTCCAGACTGAAGGACCTGCCAACGATTACGGACATGTCGTCTACTGTCACTGCATATGATTCTGTCACCATTGAAAGAATGGTGGAGGATTATATGAGTGACCGCATCCAAGTAGGCACGTCAGACAGTCCGTACATATACTGGCAGGAAAAAGAGGCAATTTGGAGGCCCTTGCACAAACTGGCTTTATTCTACCTAAGTTGCCCTCCCTCCAGTGTGTACTCCGAAAGAGTGTTTAGTGCCGCCGCTCACCTTGTCAGCAATCGGCGTACGAGGTTACTTCCAGAAAATGTGGAGAAGATGATGTTCATTAAAATGAATTATAATCAATTCCTCCGTGGAGACATTCACCAGCAGCAATTGCCTCCAGAAAGTACACGGGGACTTGAGATGGTGGATTCCAGTGGGGACGAATTAATAATCTGTGAGGAGGGGGATGTACACAGTGAAAGGGGTGATGAATCGGATGATGATGATGAGGTGGACATCTTGCCTCCGTAGAGCCAGTTTGTGCAAGGAGAGATTGATTGCTTCTTTTTTGGTGGGGGCCCAAACCAACCAGTTATTTCAGTCACAGTCGTGTGGCAGACCCTGTCGCTGAAATGATGGGATCGTTAAAGTGTGCATGTCCTGTTTATACAACATAAGGGTGGGTGGGAGGGCCCAAGGACAATTCCATCTTGCACCTTTTTTTCTTTCATTTTTCTTTGCGTCATGTGCTGTTTGGGGAGTATTTTTTTGAAGGGCCATCCTGCGTGACACTGCAGTGCCACTCCTAGATGGGCCAGGTGTTTGTGTCGGCCACTAGGGTCGCTTAGCTTAGTCACACAGCTACCTCATTGCGCCTCTTTTTTTCTTTGCGTCATGTGCTGTTTGGGGAGTATTTTTTTGAAGGGCCATCCTGCGTGACACTGCAGTGCCACTCCTAGATGGGCCAGGTGTTTGTGTCGGCCACTAGGGTCGCTGAGCTTAGTCACACAGCTACCTCATTGCGCCTCTTTTTTTCTTTGCGTCATGTGCTGTTTGGGGAGTATTTTTTTGAAGGGCCATCCTGCGTGAAACTGCAGTGACACTCCTAGATGGGCCAGGTGTTTGTGTCGGCCACTTGGGTCGCTTATCTTAGTCACACAGCTACCTCATTGCGCCTCTTTTTTTCTTTGCGTCATGTGCTGTTTGGGGAGTATTTTTTTGAAGGGCCATCCTGCGTGACACTGCAGTGCCACTCCTAGATGGGCCAGGTGTTTGTGTCGGCCACTAGGGTCGCTTAGCTTAGTCACACAGCTACCTCATTGCGCCTCTTTTTTTCTTTGCATCATGTGCTGTTTGGGGAGTATTTTTTTGAAGGGCCATCCTGCGTGACACTGCAGTGCCACTCCTAGATGGGCCAGGTGTTTGTGTCGGCCACTAGGGTCGCTTAGCTTAGTCACACAGCTACCTCATTGCGCCTCTTTTTTACTTTGCGTCATGTGCTGTTTGGGGAGTATTTTTTTGAAGGGCCATCCTGCGTGACACTGCAGTGCTACTCCTAGATGGGCCAGGTGTTTGTGTCGGCCACTAGGGTCGCTTAGCTTAGTCACACAGCTACCTCATCGCGCCTCTTTTTTTCTTTGCGTCATGTGCTGTTTGGGGAGTATTTTTTTGACGGGCCATCCTGCGTGACACTGCAGTGCCACTCCTAGATGGGCCAGGTGTTTGTGTCGGCCACTTGGGTCGCTTATCTTAGTCACACAGCTACCTCATTGCGCCTCTTTTTTTCTTTGCGTCATGTGCTGTTTGGGGAGTATTTTTTTGAAGGGCCATCCTGTGTGACACTGCAGTGCCACTCCTAGATGGGTCAGGTGTTTGTGTCGGCCACTTGGGTCGCTTAGCTTAGTCATCCAGCGACCTCGGTGCAAATTTTAGGACTAAAAATAATATTGTGAGGTGTGAGATGTTCAGAATAGACTGAAAATGAGTGGAAATTATGGTTATTGAGGTTAATAATACTATGGGATCAAAATGACCCCCAAATTCTATGATTTAAGCTGTTTTTTAGGGTTTTTTGAAAAAAACACCCGAATCCAAAACACACCCGAATCCGACAAAAAAAATTCGGTGAGGTTTTGCCAAAACGCGGTCGAACCCAAAACACGGCCGCGGAACCGAACCCAAAACCAAAACACAAAACCCAAAAAATTGCCGGTGCACATCACTACTCTCTGCACACCCCACCTGCCTAATTCAGACCTGATCATAGATGTGCAAAAAAACGCACATCTACGATCAAAATCTTAGGCATGCGAGGGGACGCCCAGCACAGGACAAGTCCGCCCCGCATGCCAGGCCCTATCCCTCCCCCCCCCCCCCCACACACACACACTCCCCCTCACAGATATGAGAAAGCATCGCACAGCGGCGATACTCGCATCTGCTGAGTAGCTCCCTGCCTATGTAGCCTGGCTACCCACCATGTTTTTGACGGCAGCGGTTGCATGTGATGTCACGCAGCTGCCGCGGCCCACCAGCGATCCGGTCAGACCTGCATTGTCCAGACTGCGTCCCCCCAACACCACTGCAACACCGTCAATCAGGCAGAGGCGATCGCACAAGTGAGATGCGAAGGCATAGTGCTTCAGCCTGTGATCGCTTCCGCTGCAGCGACCAGGTCTGAATTATTCCCAAAGTCACTTGCACCTCTTTGCTTTGCTCCCATATCAGATAGAGCCCCTATGTTTGGACTTTGCCTAGCTTTGAGGATGATTGTAAAAGTAGCATTTCATTTTGTGAGGTGATATTACATTTTAGGGACATTCCTTGCTGTGTAGAGTGCACAACCACTTCCAAAAACAGCTTGGAACAGTGAAAAAACTGCTATTCACACAATTCTATGACATTTGCCTCAAAATTTTTGGCAAATTTACATAAATAGAATTAAAGGTGTTTGGTTACTTTGAAGTTTCATACACAACATCATATGCTTACAAGCAACAAACTTTGCTGTAACAGGCTGATGCTGTATAGAATAAATTCTGGGTCACAAAATCTATGTATACCATACCTTATTCATCCCTTCAGGGGACACGCGGTCTATCTGCCTGATTCAATTTTCATCAGGCAGATGGCCTTCTTACCCCTAAAGGGATAAATTAAACACTTCACTTCAAAAGTTTTTTTTTTTTTTTTTTTTTAGGATATATACTGTACTTTTTATATAGTTGAGCACTATTTTTCAATCTTAGACAGCCCCATCTGGCCATTAATAATAAATGGGCCCATTATTAAAAATATCCAAAAACTATAATTTCCACATGTGTAACCAGCCCATTAGTGATCAAGAATAAGCCCATCAATGAGGGTCATTCTGACCTGATCGCACGCTAGGATTTTTGCTGCACTGCGATCAGGTCAGAACTGTGCATGCATATGCACCGCAATGCGCAGGTGCCTCAGACGGGTACAAAGCGGATCGTTGCTGAGCGATGGATTTTACAAAGAATCCATTCTCACAGCTGATCGCAAGGAAATTGACAGGAAGAAGGCGTTTGTGGGTGTCAACTGACCATTTTCTGGGAGTGGTTGGACAGACGCAGGCGTGTCCAAGCATTTGCAGGGCGGGTATCTGACGTCAGTTCCGGGCCCAGACAGGCTGAAGTGATCGCAGCGGCTGAGTAAGTTCTGAGCTACTCAGAAACTGCACAAAACTTTTTTGTACCGCTCGGCTGCACATGCGATCGCACAATTGCAAAGCAAACATACACTCCCCTATAGACGGCGACTATCTGTTTGCAGCACTGCAAACAATAGCTAGCGAGCGATCAACTTGGAATGACCCCCTATATGACCCCCTATATTAGCATCATGACAAACTGATTTGTCAGAGGTCACATGGAGCCGATACTCTGACATGAACAGGGATCTCAAGCAGGTCTGTCAGTATCACTGTTAAATGGTCTGTGCTCGTGAGGTTAATTAAATATGAACATTTAAACAGTGATAATAATTTATATATATATTAATTATGACATGATCTGGTCTGGTGTTTACAATATGCTCGGTGGTGGCCTCATGGAATGGGCACAGTCTCACAGAAGAGGGTGGCCTCGTGGTGCTGTGCTTTTCTTCCCACATTGTGTTGTGCTCCCCATAAAACACAGCCTCATCCCCCCTTTTGTCTCTCCAGCCCACACAAGTGTCTCTCCAGAGTCCAGACCTATCCCACACAAGTGTCTCTCCAGCCCACACAAGTGTCTCTTCAGACCTAGCCCACATAAGTGTCTCTCCAGTCCCAGCTACAGATCATTGTTAAAATAGTGCATACTTACATAATATCTAAAGCAACATGAGAAATGAGAATCCCTGCAGACTCCGGCCCCAGCCCACACAAGTATCCCTGCAGCCTCAGTTTCAGAATGTTGTTAACATAGTTCACATATATAATATATATAATCTCAAACAACATGAATGAATCCCTGCAGGCTGTGGCCCCAACCCACACAAGTGTTTCTCCAGCCACTACATGTACCTTCTTTGATGTCCTCTGGCTGCCGCCCACCACGGCTTCTCTACTCTGCCTGTCTCAGCGGTGCTGCGAGACATCATGCCACTCATACTGCGCTGCAATAAAGAAAACAACTACCCACCGCCAGTGCAATTAAACTCCAGCGGCTGCAATAAAACTACAGCTCAAAATTGCTAATTAGAATTTAGATGTCCAGCCTGCGAAGATGCCCCTAGGCCAGGCCTGGCCAATCTGTGGCTCTCCAACTGTTGTGAAACTACACATTCTAACATTCCTTGACACAGCTTTAGCATTCCCTAATAGCAAAACTGTAGCAGGGCATGCTGGGACTTTTAGTTTCACAACAGCTGGAGAGTCACAGGTTGACCAGACCTGCCCTAGGCATTTGCCTATACTGCCTATTCCTAGGCCTCTGTTTCCACACATACACACTCCCTTGTGCAATGGCAGAGTGATTCTGGAAACAGAATCAGTAGGATTTACCGACGATCAGGATGCCGGCCATCAGTATACCGACAACGGCATCCCGATCGCCAGTATGCCAGAAGCGAGACGAGCGCAAATAGTCCCCTTGCGGGCTCGGTGGCTCGCTACACTCGCCACAGGTTCTATTCTCACTCTATGGGTGTCATGGACACCCACGAGTGGAAATAGCCCGTTAGCCGGGATTCCAGCTGTTGGCATTGTCAGCTGTCGGGATCCCGGCGTCGGGATCCTGACCGTCTGGATCCCGACTACCGGCAACGTAACTGCATGCCCTGGAAACAACTTTGAAATGATTGCAGATATGATCATGGGAAAGGTTGTGTCAGCCATACTATAGTGCACCCCAGCTGTAAGGCCTAACTTGCTGGCAGATATTGCTTCATTGTTTGTTCAATTTTTATAGACTTGTAAAAAATCTCTTTTATTAGCTATCAAACTACCATTTCCTGCCCGTGACAGGCTGCCCCAGACATAACAGCTCTAGAACATTTACCTATACGGGCATTGTGCATTATATCTAAAGACCTATCTGACCTAACACCAAGCCTAGAGAACCCTTTTCACATTCTTTCCAAATAGTTATGGGCCACATACACTTAATATGCATTGCTTGGATGTTTATTTTACATTGTAATAATAATTAGATGGTTTAATATCCGACCATCTGCACTGTGTACATTTTAAATGTGTATCCTTGATCTGTTACAGACGTTTTACTTCCTTCCTGGACATGCAGCAGATTCAGGCAAACACGGAATAAATGTGAGATGGTGTTTACTTTAACGACTTCTTATGTTAAAGATTGTCTGGTTATGGTGATAAATCCTTAATACTACACACAAAAAGTAAATTAATATTAAAACTAAATACTCTAAAGTCTAAAACTATTGGTCGACTAAACGGGAAAGTACAGTTTGCTACGTATGACAATATATTTATATATATATATATATATATATATATATATATGCGAAAAGCCTCACTCACTCACTCACTCAACACTAATTCTCTTATTTCTCGATATGTTAAGAAGCTGAAATTTAACATAGGTAACCTTCAGGTGGGATTAGTAAAACTACTAATTAGAATTTTAATAACCCTCCCCTAAGGGCACGAAAAGCGGGTTGACATAATGACATCATTACCAATGTGTGGCTTGCGTTAAGTGAACGATAACGTCCAGTGTGAAGAACTACAAAAATGGTCCCATCACTTTTTTCCGTATCTGCTACGGGTGCTCCTCGGGTAACGCCAAGAACCATGGATTTAAATTTACTTACAGTACATTAAAGACATCTCAAATTTAAATCTCTACAGATTTTCCAAATTTTTAACACTCATTTATATTTACAACCGTGAAAATCAGAAACTGCCGTGCAAAGAATGGGTAGAACATCTAGTATATATATATATATATATATATATATATATAGGTAGTGTATATATATATATATATATATATATATATGTTACAGGTTTGACCAACCTTTAGAATAGGAAAGATTTACGTTGGCTGTTCAGTATGAAGTTAATTTTGTCACCTAACTGTTTGCACAGCAATTTGGCCAATTTGCTCATGATACTTTTTTTTTTTGTAAAATGTAGGTTTTAATACTGGGGGAATATGTACTAAGCCATAGAGAGTGATAATGAGGAGAGAGGTAAAGTACCAGCCAATCAGCTCCTAACTGTCATGTTACAGGCTGTGTTTGAAAAATGTCAGGAGCTGATCTGTTGTTACTTTATCACTCTTCGCTTTATCACTTTCCAAGGCTTAGTACATCTGCCCCTATTACAAAATAGAAAGTAACTTGAAATTATTTGAGATGATAGAAACCTGATGATAGAAAAGCATGCATTAGCATTAGACTGAAATTATAAAATCTAGGTAATGTACTCTTTATGTGCGGTATTCAATTATCCTCTGTAATTTACGTCGGCTAATTGGTTCACTGGGTGCTATCCAATTAGCCCCGATAAGACAGAGTTTATATCTGATGCCGGCACGCAAAGCATAATCTGCGATAGGTGCCCCTTAGACCCACGATAAGTGCCCTGATAATACATAGGTCTGCAACTTTTTGCGGAACCTTTGTATTTTTGCATTAAATGGGTGTTTTTCTCGGGACCTAATTTTATAGGGTGCTAAAAAAAATTGAAAAACACCCATTTTTCATGCCTGCGGCACTATTGCTGGTAGTTGGATAACTCCCTATGGCTCATAAACCGCAATAAAGAAAAAAAAATGGCTTCTTTATTTGTGGAAGAGGCCTTTTAGTACACCAAGCATATTCCCTGGTGCATGCAACTGTCCAGGAGCCATTTTTATCTGCAAATCTACATACTTACCCATACAACTGTTTTCAATGTTTGTAAATAAGCCTTTGTGCACTGTGTACCAACAATGCAAAGAACTCAGGAAAGACTCAGAGATAGATACAAAAGTCATAGAGATTCAGTCTTAAGGATTAGGGGGTACATGCATGACCATTAGGGGTACAGATTGCCTGTATCGTCAGTACTAGCTGACCCTGTGGGCCCCTCCTTAACTTTTTGATTGAGCAGAATTACCTGAAGCTTACTCAGAAGGGATGAAAATCATTCATTCACAATGTAGGTGCAAGCTGTAAATAGAAGCAATACAAAATAAACCTGCAATTTGCCAGGGAAAATACATTTATCGCAACATTGTAGTGGTCCCAGTGATGGATCAGCTGTATAATCACAATAGGAATAAATAAAACCAGACAAGGACAGAGCTAGACAAGAACAGGTGAAACCAGACTGATTTTAATTTTTTTGCTGCCCAGGGCCATTGTCAATGCACAAGTTTTCTCTATTAACATAAAAGAAATGTATAAATGATATATCTTATAAACATTCATGAATTAGGGAAGAAACAGATACGTGTACGCTGGCAAAAATTATTTACATTCATTTCATATATTTAGTTAATAAAATCCCCTACTTGGCCCAGTAACAATGGCCCCTCTGTCGCCTTCTGGACTCCTGCAGACGATAGCTCCTTGTCTTCTTGAGTCGTTTTGTTCACTCTGAGTTTTCAGTGCATCCTATATCTCCAGTGAAGGGTACAGAGCTAGGGACTCGATCACAGAGAACTTTCCCGAGCAGCCGGCTATGATTGCCGGGCCAGATCATCCAATGGGCAACCTAGGCTCCCAACAAGGGCACAGACAACACTGGAGGGCACACATTGCGCTAATCCATTTCTATGTTTGTTTTTTTTAAACAAACAGGACTCCAGGTAATCTTAATCTGGCTCTGTACGACTGTGAGCCTCTGTGACTGTGAGTCTCTGTATTACTGTGAGTCTCTGATGGCACAACAGACTCTAAAGCTGGGAACACCCTGGGCGATACGTTCCGTGAGCGATATCGCCTAGTGTTTCCCCTAGCCTCCCGGGCGGCCTATATAGTGCCTACACACTGAACGATATCACTAATGATATCGTTCAGTGAAGTCAAGCTGCAGCCGGCCCGAACCTGCAGTTTTGGACGATAAATCCAAATTGACCTGCATGCACAGGTGACAGAGGGGGCCGATAACGATGTGCGGGAGAGCGTAGCGCACACACTGGGCGATATTACAAACGATGTTGCTCAGAAGGGTTAAAATGAGCGATATCGTTTCAAATATCGCATAGTGTCTGTGCACCATTAGATATATTTACTAAAGATCAGTTTTTTAAACACATGGATTCTCGGCGGCCTTTAGAGTTGAATTTAAAAATAATACCTGCAAAACCAGCCTGATGTTGCCTCTATTACGGGACTATTGCCCTTGTAAATTCAGCCTTCAATGCTACAGAGAATAAAAAACTGAGCTTTCTCTACATCTCCAGATTATCTTCTCCAGGACAGAGTAAGTGACAGCCCGCCTCTCAGGTATCTGCCCACTGTGGATGTGGGCTTGAAGTGCGGCCTGGGTGCTGCGAGGGAGGGAGCAGCTGCTGCTTACCGCGGCGGCCGGGGTGAATGGAAGCTGTGTCCTGGGATGGGATCACAGGCTGCGCTAGGACACTGCTGCTGAGGCATATATTACTGGGGCGGCCTGGGGCTCAGCAGCTGGCTCTAGAGTCACCTCCAGTCCCCCCTACCCCCTGTGTCAGACTGGGTACAGTTCTGTGTACCCCCTCCTGACCCAGGATAGCTGCCTCTTCAGGTGCACACAGAAGTGTCTGCAGCACCCACTGTGCCAGTCTCTATAGCTCACCAGTGGCGTAACTACCACCCCCGCAGCCACTGTGGAGGCGCAGGGCTGCGGGGGTGCCGCCACTGATTGCTGCTGTTCTGTCCGGGAAGGAGGGTACAGTCCGGGAAGGAGGGCACAGCGCGCACCACTCCTGTGTCCGTCCTGACTCCTGTGTCTCCAGCGGTGGCGGCGTGTCTGTCAAATGAAGTGCTGGTTCGTGAGCCAATCAGAGCTCGCAGACCGGCAGCCAATCAGGAGCCACAGCTGCCGGTCCGCGAGCTCTGATTGGCTCATGAAACGTCACTTCATTTGACAGACATGCTGCCGGAGACAAAGGACGGACATAGGAGAGGCACGCACTGTGCCCTCCTTCCCAGACTGTACCCTCCTTCCCGAATAGCACAGCAGTGGTGAGCAGGGGGAGGGTGTGTACCTGGCACTAGGAGGGGCATATTTGGCACTGGGGGCACATATGTAGCTGGCATTGGGGGTATATGTGTATCTGGCACTGGGGGAGCATATGTGTATCTGGTACTGCAGGGTCATATGTGGCACTGGGGGCATATGTATTTCTGGCACTATGGGGCATATTTTTATTTGGCACTGTGGGGGAATATCTGGCACTGGGGGCACACCCCTAGCAACAAGCATTACCCCCTGGTAACAAGCATGACACCCAGCTCATGAAATCCCTGGCAACAAGCATTACCCCCTGGTAACGAGCTTGACACCCAGCACATGATACCCCTGGCAACAAGCATAACACCTAGCGCATGAAACCCCTGGCAATGAGCATGACACCGTGAGCATGAAAACCCCTGGCACCGTGCATGGAACCAAGAGCATGAAACCCCTGGCAACAATCAGGTAATTTAAAGGTAATTAGAAGCCTTACTGTAGGGCTTAATGTGTAATGGGCATTGCAGTGTGAGGCATAATGTATCATGGACATTGCGGTGTGTGGCATAATGTATCACGGACATTGTGTGTGTCATAATGTGTCATGGACATTGCGGTGTGTGTCATAATGTGTCACAGGCATTACGGTGTGTGGTATACTATATCACAGGCATTGTGGTATGTGGTATAATGTCTCAGGGGCATTGCAGTGTGGCATAATGTATAACGGGCATTGCTGTGTGTGGCATAAGGTATAACGGGCATTGTGGTGTGTGTCATGTGTCACAAGCGTTACAGTGTGTGGTATACTATATCACGGGCATTGTGGTATGGGGTATAATGTCTATGGGGCATTGCAGTGTGGCATAATGTATAACGGGCATTGCAGTGTGTGGCATAATGTATAATTGGCATTGCGGTGTGTGTCATAATGTGTCACAGGCATGACAGTGTGTGGTGTACTGTATCACAGGCATTGTATGTGCTATAATGTCTTGGGCATTGCAGTGTGTAGCATAATGTATAACGGTCATTGCAATGCGTGGCATAATGTATCACGGACATTGCGGTGTGTGGTATAATGTATCACGGACATTGTGTGTGTCATAATGTGTCACGGACATTGTGGTGTGTGTCATAATGTGTCACAGGCATTATGGTGTGTGGTATACTATATCACGGGCATTGTGGTATGTGGTATAATGTCTCAGGGGCATTGCAGTGTAGCATAATGTATAACGGGCATTGCAGTATGTGGCATAAGGTATAACGGGCATTGTTGTGTGTGTCATGTGTCACAGGCGTTACAGTGTGTGGTATACTATATCACGGGCATTGTGGTATGGGGTATAATGTCTATGGGGCATTGCAGTGTGGCATAATGTATAACGGGCATTGCGGTGTGTGGCATAAGGTATAACTGGCATTGCGGTGTGTGTCATGTGTTACAGGCATTATGGTGTGTGGTATGCTATATCACGGGCATTGTGGTATGTGGTATAATGTCTAGGGGGCATTGCAGTGTGGCATAATGTATAACGGGCATTGCGGTGTGTGGCATAAGGTATAACTGGCATTGCGGTGTGTGTCATGTGTTACAGGCATTATGGTGTGTGGTATGCTATATCACAGGCATTGTGGTATGTGGTATAATGTCTCAGGGGCATTGCAGTGTGTGGCATAATGTATAACTGGCATTGTGGTGTGTGTCATAATGTGTCACAGGCATGACAGTGTGTGGTGTACTGTATCACAGGCATTGTATGTGCTAGAATGTCTCAGGGGCATTGCAGTGTGTAGCATAATGTATAACGGTCATTGCGATGCGTGGCATAATATGTCACAGGCATTACGGTGTGTGGCATAATGTGTCAGGGGCATTACGGTGTGTGGCATATTGTGTAATGGGCATTATTGTGTGTGGCATAATGTCTAAGGGCCATTGCAATATGTGGCATATTGTGTACAGGGCATTACTATAAGGAGGAAAAATGACAAATAATGTAAGGGGCATGAATCAGGATTATTATTTTTCCTGTGGTGGCAACGTCTGGGCATGCAGGTTGCAAAACTGGGGTATAAGGTAGTCTTTTCATGCAATGCCACGCCCCTTTAAGCAAAGCCATACCCATTTCAGGAAGGCCATGCCCCCTTTTCCCATCACTTCTCTAGTGGCAATTATGGGTGGGGTGGGGGCGCCAGAGAATGTTTTGGCTTGGGGGAGAAAAGTTTCTAGTTATGCCACTGTAGCTCACTATTGTCCCTCTATATGTCACTCCTATTTCTGTACACACCACAGTGTCTGCACCGTTCTCTATGTGTCAGTGTGGCTGCCTCTCTAGTTTACTATTATCCTTTTCCATGTTACAGTTATCCCAGTACACACAGCAGTGTCTGCACCATTCTCTCTCTGTCAGTGTGGCTGACTCTATAGCCCACTGTTTTACATCTACATGTCACTATTATTTCTGCATGCACAACAGTGTCGGCCCCATTCTCTCTGTGTGCTGCCTCTATAGCTCACTATTATCACTCTACATGTCACTATTATCACTGTACACACCGCAGTGTCTGCACCATTCTGTGTCAGTGTGGCTGCCTCTAAGGCTCACGTGATGTATTCCTCTAAGGGCCACTATTATCCTTGTACACACAGCAGTATCTGTGTGCAAGTGTTGTACTGACCTGACTGCCCCTTGCGCATGAGGCAGTAGGAAAGTTGGTAAAGGTGTCTACATATTAGACAATATGTTACTTGAGTTATATAGTGTTTGCCCTTCCCTCCCGGGAGGCTGATACAGAGCGCACACACTGAACGATATTGCTAACGGTATCGTTCAGTGACGTCATCTGGCGTCCACCCCAAACATGCAATTTAGGACACCAAATTTTACTGCATGCACAGACGACAGAGGGGGTCGTTAATGATGCACACTTCCGCGCATCATTAATGACCCCCTCTGTCATCTGTGCATGGAGTCAAATTTTCTGTCCAAAACTGCATGTTTGGGGTGGACGCCAGATGACGTCACTGAACGATACCGTTAGCGATATAGCCCTTACACATTAGATGATGGCCCTCATTCCGAGTTGTTCGCTCGCTAGCTGCTTTTAGCAGCATTGCACACGCTAGGCCACCGCCCTCTGGGAGTGTATCTTAGCTTAGCAGAATTGCGAACAAAAGATTCGCAGAATTGCGAATAGAAATTTCTTAGCAGTTTCTGAGTAGCTCCAGACTTACTCAGCCATTGCGATCAGTTCAGTCAGTTTCGTTCCTGGTTTGACGTCACAAACACATCCAGCGTTCGCCCAGACACTCCCGCGTTTTTCCCAGAAACGCCAGCATTTTTTCGCTCACGCCCAGAAAACGGCCAGTTTCCGCCCAGAAACACCCACTTCCTGTCAATCACAGTACGATCACCAGAACGATGAAAATTCCTCGTTATGCCGTGAGTAAAATACCTAACTTATCTGTAAAGTAACTAAGCGCATGCGCTCTGCGAACCTTGCGCATGCGCATTAAGCGACTAATCGCAATATAGCGAAAATCGGCAACAAGCGAACAACTCGGAATGACCACCGATATGCACAAAAATATTGTTAATGATATATTTCTATATCGTGCAGATAGTTTAAAATGATCTTCTAATGTGTAGCCACCTTAAATATGGTATAGGTGTGTACCATTTCACCATGAATTTGCACAGCACACAGAAAGTCACAAGATGGCCTCCAAACATTCTCTATATATTTTTCTTTAATTACTCATATTCCTAAATAACCTGTCACGGGTGGCTTTTTGTCTGATTCTTACATTAACTGACCTTACAGAAGAAAGAAAGCTACTATACTGACATATAAAAAGCTACTTATACCAACATATAAGATTGATAAAGATGAACATTTAATTCACTGCTAGAAATATTAAAGTGTGGAACTGTTTTTTTCCCTTCCATTTCATTTTTAAAGGATGGCAACTGCAACACTTTTTATAACCGTAACTCTACAACCATTTATCATTTGGGGGATTATGCAGCTTTGTTTGCAATTTTAAAAAAGCACACTAATGAGCAAAAACCATGATGCACTGCCGGTGGGGCAGATGTAACGTGCAGAGTTAGATTTGGGTGGGTTATATTGTTTCTGTGCAGGGTAAATACTGGCTGCTTTATTTTTGCACTGCAATTTAGATTTCAGTTTGAACACACCCCACCCAAATCTAAATCTGTCTGCACATGTTACATCTGTGCCACCTGAAGTGCAGCATAGGGTCTAATTAAGACCTGATCGCAGCAGCAAAATGTTGCTCTAATGGGCAAAACCATGTGCAGTGCATCGGGGATGTAACATGTGCAGAGAGAGTTAGATTTGGGTGGGGTGTGTTCAAACTGAAATCTAAAGTGCAGTGTAAAAATAAAGCAAAAAAGTATATACCCTGCACAGAAAGAATATAACCCACCCAAATCTAAAGGGCCCTACACACTGGCCGACATGACTGCACGATATGAACGATATAACCCACCCAAATCTAAAGGGCCCTACACACTGGCCGACATGACTGCACGATATGAACGATCTCGTTCATTAATGAACAAGATAACGTTCATATCGTGCAGTGTGGAGGCTCCAGCGATGAGCGATGCGCGGCCCCGCACTCGTTCATCGCTGGTCCCCCGTCGACTGTACATGCAGGCCAATATGGACGATCTCGTCCATATTTGCCTGCACTTCAATGCAGCCGGGTGACGGGGGGAGTGAAGAAACTTCACTCCCCCCGTCACTGCCCCCCTGCCGCCGGGTCGCCCGTCGGCCGTATCCGCCGTCGGGCAGCTCGGCGGCGGATCGGCCAGTGTGTAGGGCCCATAACTCTCTCTGCACATGTTATATCTGCCCCACCTGCAGTGCACATGGTTTTACCAATTAGAGAAAGATTTTGCTGCTGCGATCAGGTCTGAATTATGACTATAGTTTTGTCCCGCTTCCTTTTTTAGTTTGCTAACAAACCTGAATAAAGCCCTTGGTGTTTATCCCTTGGTTCCCTTTTCTCTGTGTTCTGCAATACAAAGGAAAAAAATAATGATGGAATGTACAGTATTCTGTAATTTCCATCCCTTCCATGCACCATCCCTATGAAAGGATCCCTACCAAATTAGAACTGGAGTTATTAAGCACCTTTAAAATAAAAAATAAAAATGGAACCATTGTCTAAAAAACACCACCAGTTTAAATAAATATTATTGATGAACATATATTCCAGTTCATAATTAATGAGTTTTCCATTAAAGTGCACTTCACAAACGTCTGTATTGATAAACACTGTTTTGTTTGTTTTTAGATATGTTTTATATACATCGCTTTCTCTTTTATTCTGATAACAGTAAAAGATTTGATAAACCAGTGCACAGATACGCTGAATAAATCGGAAAGCAAAGCCTGATAGAAAACTATTTGTTTTTAGCAGTTGATCCATAATACATGGAACCAAACGAATAACATGTGCCTCCAGCATATATTTCCATAAATAACCCAGATAACATGTTTAATAAAAAGAAGGTGAATTGCTACGGAAAAAACAAGAACTTTTTTTTCAAATGCCACTTATATGAAAATGATGCTTTAGTGAAATATCACTATGTCGGTACTGCTTATAAAAATAAAACTTAAGGCAATATTGGTTTTAATCCATTGTATTTATTTCATTCTGTGTGAATTGGATTCAATTTAATTGGATTCAATTTATACAACAATCTATTTGAAAAACAAAGTAGTGTGATACTGCCACCTGGTGTCTTATTTTAAAAACGCACTCAGTGTAATATACTATGGGTAATGGGACTGAATTACTATAAGTGCGACCCTGTTGGCAGCATGTCCAGTGCTGAAAGTAGGGTGGTACCACCACCTGGTGGCTTATTTTAAAAATGCACTCACTGTTATATACTATGGGGAGTGGGACTGACTTGCTATAAGCACGACCCTGTTTGGAGCATATCCAGTGCTGAAAGTAGGGCGGAAATATGGTGGTGGTACGCAGTACCACCAGCCTACCGCTGGGGCATTTTTGTGTGTGGGACATAAAATGGTGTCAGTGCATAACTGTGTGTGGCATAATATGTAATAGGCATAACTGTGTGTGGCATAATATGTAATAGGCATAACTGTGTGTGGCATAATATGTAATAGGCATTACGGTGTGTGGCATATTGTGTAATGGGCATTACAGTGTTTGAAATAATGTGGCTATGCCCTTATTGTCATGTAGCCACTCCCCTAGTTTTGTGTGACTTCGCCCCCTCATGACACGTGACCATGCCCATTTTTACTATCAGTACCACTAAGAAAATATTTCTACTTGCACCACTGAGCATATCTTGTGTGTATTTGCATTCTGGAATTGAGCGTTCTCTCAGGTAGGTAAAGTTCAGTGATAATAATGACTGGTAGCAAATAAGGCATACACATATGGGGTAGGCGCACAGCAAGATGCATACAACTCTGTATACACATTTTTTTCCGGGAGCGACACACGCATTTGTGCTTCATATGGGTATAAATTAGTGATGTGCACCGGACATTTTTCGGGTTTTGTGTTTTGGTTTTGGATTCGGTTCCGCGGCCGTGTTTTGGATTCGGACGCGTTTTGGCAAAACCTCACCGAAATTTTTTTGTCGGATTCGGGTGTGTTTTGGATTCGGGTGTTTTTTTCAAAAAACCCTAAAAAACAGCTTAAATCATAGAATTTGGGGGTCATTTTGATCCCATAGTATTATTAACCTCAATTACCATAATTTCCACTCATTTCCAGTCTATTCTGAACACCTCACACCTCACAATATTATTTTTAGTCCTACAATTTGCACCGAGGTCGCTGGATGGCTAAGCTAAGCGACACAAGTGGCCGACACAAATACCTGGCCCATCTAGGAGTGGCACTGCAGTGTCAAGACAGGATGGCACTTCAAAAAAATTGTCCCCAAACAGCACATGATGCAAAGAAAAAAAGAGGCGCACCAAGGTCGCTGTGTGACTAAGCTAAGCGACACAAGTGGCCGACACAAACACCTGGCCCATCTAGGAGTGGCACTGCAGTGTCAAGACAGGATGGCACTTCAAAAAAATTGTCCCCAAACAGCACATGATGCAAAGAAAAAAAGAGGCACACCAAGGTCGCTGTGTGACTAAGCTAAGCGACACAAGTGGCCGACACAAACACCTGGCCCATCTAGGAGTGGCACTGCAGTGTCAAGACAGGATTGCACTTCAAAAAAATTGTCCCCAAACAGCACATGATGCAAAGATAAAAAGAGGCGCACCAAGGTCGCTGTGTGACTAAGCTAAGTGACACAAGTGGCCGACACAAACACCTGGCCCATCTAGGAGTGGCACTGCAGTGTCAAGACAGGATGGCACTTCAAAAAAATTGTCCCCAAACAGCACATGATGCAAAGAAAAAAAGAGGTGCACCAAGGTCGCTGTGTGACTAAGCTAAGCGACACAAGTGGCCGACACAAACACCTGTCCCATCTAGGAGTGGCACTGCAGTGTCAAGACAGGATGGCATTTCAAAAAAATTGTCCCCAAACAGCACATGATGCAAAGAAAAAAAGAGGCGCACCAAGGTCGCTGTGTGACTAAGCTAAGCGACACAAGTGGCCGACACAAACACCTGGCCCATCTAGGAGTGGCACTGCAGTGTCAAGACAGGATGGCACTTCAAAAAAATTGTCCCCAAACAGCACATGATGCAAAGAAAAAAAGAGTCGCACCACAGGTATAGAATGTAGATGGATAGTATACTTAATGACGACACAGAGGTAGGCACAGCAGTGGCCTTCCGTATCGTACTGCTATATATAGTATACTGGTGGTCACTGTGTCAGCAAACTGAAAAACTAAAATGCACCACAGGTATAGAATGTAGATGGATAGTATACTTAATGACAACACAGAGGTAGGCACAGCAGTGGCCTTCCGTATCGTACTGCTATATATAGTATACTGGTGGCCACTGTGTCAGCAAACTGCAAAACTAAAATGCACCACAGGTATAGAATGTAGATGGATAGTATACTTAATGACGACACAGAGGTAGGCACAGCAGTGGCCTTCCGTATCGTACTGCTATATATAGTATACTGGTGGTCACTGTGTCAGCAAACTGCAAAACTAAAATGCACCACAGGTATAGAATGTAGATGGATAGTATACTTAATGACGACACAGAGGTAGGCACAACAGTGGCCTTCCGTATCGTACTGCTATATATAGTATACTGGTGGTCACTGTGTCAGCAAACTGCAAAACTAAAATGCACCACAGGTATAGAATGTAGATGGATAGTATACTTAATGACGACACAGAGGTAGGCATAGCAGTGGCCTTCCGTATCGTACTGCTATATATAGTATACTGGTGGTCACTGTGTCAGCAATCTGCAAAACTAAAATGCACCACAGGTATAGAATGTAGATGGATAGTATACTTAATGACGACACAGAGGTAGGCACAGCAGTGGCCTTCCGTATCGTACTGCTAAATATAGTATACTGGTGGTCACTGTGTCAGCAAACTGCAAAACTAAAATGCACCACAGGTATAGAATGTAGATGGATAGTATACTTAATGACGACACAGAGGTAGGCACAGCAGTGGCCTTCCGTATCGTACTGCTATATATAGTATACTGGTGGTCACTGTGTCAGCAAACTGCAAAACTAAAATGCACCACAGGTATAGAATGTAGATGGATAGTATACTTAATGACGACACAGAGGTAGGCACAGCAGTGGCCTTCCGTATCGTACTGCTATATATAGTATACTGGTGGTCACTGTGTCAGCAAACTGCAAAACTAAAATGCACCACAGGTATAGAATGTAGATGGCTAGTATACTTAATGACGACACAGAGGTAGGCACTGCAGTGGCCTTCCGTATCGTACTGCTATATATAGTATACTGGTGGTCACTGTGTCAGCAAACTGCAAAACTAAAATGCACCACAGGTATAGAATGTAGATGGATAGTATACTTAATGACGACACAGAGGTAGGCACAGCAGTGGCCTTCCGTATCGTACTGCTATATATAGTATACTGGTGGTCACTGTGTCAGCAAACTGCAAAACTAAAATGCACCACAGGTATAGAATGTAGATGGATAGTATACTTAATGACGACACAGAGGTAGGCACAGCAGTGGCCTTCCGTATCGTACTGCTATATATAGTATACTGGTGGTCACTGTGTCAGCAAACTGCAAAACTAAAATGCACCACAGGTATAGAATGTAGATGGATAGTATACTTAATGACGACACAGAGGTAGGCACAGCAGTGGCCTTCCGTATCATACTGCTATATATAGTATACTGGTGGTCACTGTGTCAGCAAACTGCAAAACTAAAATGCACCACAGGTATAGAATGTAGATGGATAGTATACTTAATGACGACACAGAGGTAGGCACAGCAGTGGCCTTCCGTATCGTACTGCTATATATAGTATACTGGTGGTCACTGGTCAGCAAAACTCTGCACTGTACTCCTCCTATATAATATTAATTATACTGGTGGTCCCCAGTCCCCACAATAAAGCAGCACACTGAGCACAGATATGGAGTGTTTTTCAGGCAGACAACGTATACTGGTGGTCACTGTCAGCAAAACTCTGCACTGTACTCCTGCTATATAATACAGCTGCTCCCCAGTCCCCACAATTAAGCAGTGTGAGCACAGATATATTATGCAGCACACTGAGCACAGATATGGAGCGTTTTTTTCAGGCAGAGAACGGATAAAACTGGTGGTCACTGATCAGCAAAACTCTGCACTGTACTCCTCCTAACAGCTGCTCCCCAGTCCTCCCCACAATTAAGCAATAAAGCAATCAAGTTCAACAATAAACGGAGAGGACGCCAGCCACGTCCTCTCCCTATCATCTCCAATGCACGAGTGAAAATGGCGGCGACGCGCGGCTGCTTATATAGAATCCGAATCTCGCGAGAATCCGACAGCGGGATGATGACGTTCGGGCGCGCTCGGGTTAACCGAGCAAGGCGGGAAGGTTCGAACCTGCCTCGGACCCGTGTAAAATGGGTGAAGTTCGGGGGGGTTCGGTTTCCGAGAAATCGAACCCGCTCATCACTAGTATAAATATAAACTATTTTCCAGTCACACCTGGATTCGCCTGAGCTCATCATACCTTACTTTGTTTATGCACATCTTGGAGCTCTGCTATCATGAATAACTATAATAACATTCTAACCCCCTGTTCCACGCTCTCTATGTACCCCATCTGTGTCACCCCTGTCTGTCTACCCCTCCCTTTAGAATGTAAGCTCTCACGAGTAGGCAGGGACGTGCAGTCAGGGGAGGCAGTGCCTCTCCTGTGATTAATTATTAAAATAATATAAAGAAGATACTTATGACACATATTCTGTGTCATAAGTATATTCTTTATGTAATTCTAATAATTTTCCTGGTTTAATGTGTTTGGGAGGCACTGATAGCAGTGTCTCCCAAACATAATGGAAACGAAACTGAGCGGGGGGCGGGGCCAAGCACTGGGCTGTAAAAGCCCATTCAAAAAGATAGGAAAAGCGGCACTTCTACAAGTGCCTCGCTGACAGGGACACCACCCCCATGTCAGCGAGGCACCTGTGATTGGACAGCGGATCCAGTGCTGGATCTGCTGTCCAATCCCACACATGCAGCGCTGGAGGCAGCTGATCCCGGCGGTGAGTGTCGCTGGAGGTAGGCGGGAGTGCGGCTCTCCCCCGACCTCCTCCGTCTTCCTGCTGACCCAATCGCCATGGTGTGTGGCTCTCCCCCTCCTCCGCCCTCCCGCTGACCGGAGCGGCTCTCTCTCCTCCGGTGTGGCTCTCCCCAGCTGCAGCAGAGGTAGTGTGTGTGTTGTGTGTGCGTTCAGCAGGAGCAGGTGTGTGTGTGGGGGGGGGGTGTCCAGCAGTAGAGGCAGTGTGTGTGTGTGTGTGTGTGTGTGTGTGTGTGTGTTGTGTGTGTGTGTGTGTGTGTGTGTGTGTCCAGCAGCAGCAGGTGGGGGGAGGGGTGTCCAGCAGCAGCAGGTGGGGGGGGGATGTATCCAGCAGCAGCAGGTAGGGGGGAGGTGTGCAGCAGCAGGTAGGGGTGTGTGTGTGTGTCGGTCTCGTGCGGCTCTCCCCAGCAGCAGGTATCCGCAGCAGGTGGGGGGGGGGTCAGTCTTGTGCGGCTCTCCCCAGCAGCAGGTAACCCACTCCTCCAGGGAACACCGGCAAGGGGTAACTAGTTGGGGGGGTAATGCAGCGGCCGCAAGGACCTACATAAATGTGTCCCCCGGCTGTGGCATTATGTCCCTGGCTAGTATAGCCCGGTGCTGGTTTTAAAAATACGGGGGACCCCTACATCTTTTGTTCCCCGTATTTTTGGAACCAGGACTGGACTAAGAGCCCGGTGCTGGTTGTCTAAATACGGGGAACCCCTGTCCAATTTTTCCCCCAGTATTTAAACAACCAGGACCGGCTCAAAGAGCCCGAGGCTGGTTATACTTAGGAGGGGGGACCCCTCCCATTCAGACCCTTCTCCATTAAGTTAATGGAAGCCCTGGACAACAAAATTGCATTAATGTCCTCCTCCCACTCCCTTCCCAGTCCCAAACACAATTTTTTTATTTATTTTTTCTATAAAAATGTACAATATACAACAAGTATGATGAGCAGGCAGACAGCGGGCATTGGCGGCATCGGACTAAGATGCAAATTAGTGGCAGAGGGCTGGGTCAGTTGATGGTGGGCAAGTTTTTAAGCCATTGGCGGTGGCAGCGGGCATCGGCTCAGAGGCAGTAGCGGGCATTGGCTCGGCGGCGGTAGGGGTCATCGGCAGGATGCGGCGGACATTATGGCTGTAGTGCTTCACCAGCCACTGATCTCACCGCACACGACGCTGCGAGTAGGGACCTCTTCTCTCATGTGCTTATCCTTTTCTTATTTTAATTAAAATAAACTGCCCAAATCCTGCAGTTTTTTGGCCACCTTGGAACTTATCTCTATGTCGTTTACTGATGTAGTTACGCTTAGTTACCCTGTACTTGTCCGATATTGTCTTCAACTGTAAGTCACTGTTTTCCTGTTTTGATTATGTGCATATGTACTCTGCAATTGGGCGCTGCGGAATCCCTGTGGTGCCATATAAATAAAGGATAATAATAATAATAACATCAAACATGCAGATAAGATAAATTTTAGGGGCTTGTGTAGTTCAATGCATTTGTTTAAAACAATGTGAATACATAAAAAAGCTGCAATTACGCGTGAATGCTGAGCCGGAAATATTTGAAGATGCATTCAGATTGGCACCAATAGCATGTGAGATAGGTTTATATCTGCAGCATGCACAAACATTTGCACTTCGTTTACACTAGGAGTAGGGCCGTCTTTAGGGGTGTGCAACTGATGCTGCCCCCCAGGCGACACCATATTTGCCAGTATTTGACTAGGAAAGGCAAAAATTTGGAAAGCAGCCTGGACAGCCACACAGCATCTGTCTTTAAGCTCCTGGTCCCCCTTCTGCGACTACATGACATCACATGAGCACAGGTGTGGGTGTGCGTGGGTGGTTGGGAGGAGGTTGTTGGGATGGCCCTGGTACAACACTGACCAGGAGCAATAAAAGTACAGAGATGCCACTAGACAGTGTTGGTAGAAAGTCACATTACCCATTGTGCACACCGTATAATACTGTAATAGTGTCATATACATAACTTCAGTAGGCAATGTGGACCTTTATTTGGGGCTATGCCTTGCTGCTACTTCTACTATTCCGATTGCAAAACCATGAAATGTCATTCCATTACCTGTACCATGTCGCCACTTCTTATTAATAAATGCAAGACTCAAATGTCACAAGTAAATTACAATTAAATATACATACAAAGACAATTTAAAGGCACACATTGACTGAAATTACAAACATCCATATTCTCCCCCTTTAAAAATCTGATGGAGTCTTTTCTGCCATGCTCCAAAGCAAATATCTATTTAATAATGCAAATAGATGTCCACAATTCATATAGGCCTATTACAGCAGCCACATTAGTAATTTATATACTATCAGTGGGACAGGTTCAGAGTCAGACGCTATAAACCAATTAGATGGGGCAGCCGATCGTCATCATCCTCACTGTGTAGTGTGTACTTTCTATCAGGGATTAAGGGCCCGCAAGAAATACTCTTTGTGACATGACTATATGCTTTTGTGTCCAGGTCTCAGTATCGCGCTTTTATTCTCACTTGCGCGACCCTTCAAACCCCCATTCCACCTCTCCAAGTGTAGGGAGTTGTAACTGTACTATATGTCTAGACTCCAGAATGATCTGCATATGGACGCAAGCATAAGTCTTTTGTGTGAATGTGCGATAGAAATGCGTATTTCATGCAGAAATTAGATGGATCACTGCAAGCGCTCATGTCTGAATAGTCTGCAATTCCGTCTACACAGCCATGACATGCTTCCTACACATTTATGTACATGCAAACAACCAATTACACCAACCACACTGCTGGGGCGGATTAAGAGAGGAGGGGGCTGCGTGCAGGCTCCTTGCAGGCACCCTCTTCTCTGTCAGCAGCCATAGCACTGTAGACTCTTTGTGCCAGTCTACTGCGCATGTGCAGGCCTCTGGGAAAATGATGCCAGCGCCTTATTCCTGGGGATATATCTACAGCACGTGGGCGAATCCAGGTGCGTAAATTCAAACCAGATGCCCGGAGACAAATTAGACTGCGAACCCCCCCCCCCCCCCCACACCTCATTTGCAGCCACATATGCGCACACACACAGCCAAATATAAACATAGCCACATATGCAGACAGCGACATCTACAGTCACACATATACACGAACAGCCACATACTGTATACACACACCCACTTATACACAGACATGCAAACAGCTACATATACAGACAGCCTCCTCACCTACAGTATAGCAGATATAAATGCAAGGCATCGTCCAAGAGAACCTTCCTAAGCAGCATGTGCCGGTGCGAGGGGGGTGGCGGCAGAAGAAAGTTGGTGGGCTGTGGGAAACGAGCAGCAAGGCTGTCGGGAGGTGGGCGTATTGCCTGATACTACCAGCAAACCTCACCTCCTCCCAGCCACTGAGATTCTATATTGATGCTGCCCGGAACTGCCACTGCAGCGCTGTTCAGACACATACTGTAGTGGCTGGCGCACAGAGACTGGGGGAGCTCACCAGAGGCAATGGAGAGGGTCGAGGTACCCCTTTCAGAACTGGCGCCCAACTCCGTTGTCTCCGATACTTCCGCCACTGCACACAGCCACATATGCACACACATCCACATACATGCACAGTCCCATACACGCACAGTCCCATACACGCACATGCACAGCCTGATACACGCACACAAACAGCCCCAAATACGCCAGTGCGCACATGCACAGCTCCATACACACTCACAGCCTCATTTACAGAACATACACACACAGCCCCGTATACATACACACACACACACACACACACACACACACACACACACACACACCCATATACATACATACTGTACACACACACAGCCCCATATACATACATTCTGTACACATACAACGCCCCATATATATATATATATATATATATATATATAATTATTTATTTTATTTATTTATCTTGGGGGGGGGGCGGATAGCTTTATTGTATGTATTTATATACACCCTTGGATCCCCAAACATTGCAGCCTACGCTGCCACTCCTCACCTGAAATCAGCCATCCAGCAGACTCCAGGACATCAGGGAGCAGGTATAGAGTGCGGACTGCAGAGTACTACTACGTCCCGCCTGGCATGAGCCACTCTGGGGAGAAGAGAGCTGGCGGGAGATGGACCGCAAGACTGTCAGGAGGCGGGGCGCATTGCCTGACACCGACAGCAAACCCCGCCTCCTGCCTGCTGAGATTCCGGGGTGAAGCTGCTGCTCTGCAGCCGCATCCGAGTAGCTGGCCGCTGGCGCACAGAGGCTGTACTCGAGTCGGAAGTAACAGGAGGCAATGGAGACGGTCAGGCCGAGTGCCCCTTTCAGAGCTGGAGCCCGGCGGCGACCGACTCCATTGACTCCGGTACTTCCGCCACTGGGCGAATCACCAGGAAAATGGCTACTGCACCATTTTCTCTGTGATTTATTTCACTAGTGCCGACCACATCGGGATTCCGGAGAGGTAACTATAATTATAATGGCGCAGGGTGTGCGGTTTGGGCACCACCGGGGTCCCATGTGCACCGCACATGCTGCACCTATTATAGATACACCCATGCTACACTGTAAGTGGAGCTGTGGCTGAGATGCCGTTGTAGTTGCTCAAAGCTGCATATGCAGGGCTTCAACATCTGTGCAATAGCTAAAAATGTATTGGCTTTGGGCCTAATGCAGATCTGATCGCAGCAGCAAATTTGTTTGCAAATGGGCAAAACCATGGCCCTCATTCCAAATTGTTCGCTATATTGCGATTAGTCGCTTACTGCGCATGCGCAAGGTTCGCAGAGCGCATGCGCTTAGTTATTTTACACAAAAGTTAGGTATTTTACTCACGGCATAACGAGGATTTTTCATCGTTCTGGTGATCGGAGTGTGATTGACAGGAAGTTGGTGTTTCTGGGCGGAAACTGGCCATTTTATGGGCGTGTACGAAAAAACGCTGGCATTTCTGGGAAAAACGCGGGAGTGTCTGGGCGAACGCTGGGTGTGTTTGTGACGTCAAACCAGGAACGAAACAGACTGAACTGATCGCAGTGGCAGAGTAAGTCCCGAGCTACTCAGAAACTGCAAAGAAATTTCTATTCGCAATTATGCGAATCTTTCGTTCGCAATTCTGCAAAGCTAAGATACACTCCCAGAGGGCGGCGGCTTGGCATGTGCAATGCTGCTAAAAGCAGCTAGGGAGCGAACAACTCGGAATGAGGGCCCATGTGCACTGAAGGGGGGGCAGATATAACATGTGCAGAGAGAGTTAGACTTGGGTGGGGTGTGTTCAAACTGAAATCTTAATTGCAGTGTAAAAAATAAAGCAGCCAGTATTTACCCTGCACAGAAACAATATAACCCACCCAAATCTAACTCTCTCTGCAAATGTTATTGTTGAAATATGTACAACAGACTATGGGTTTGTTTATATGCATGTAGTTACCATACAGGGGCAGCAGATGGCGCTGTATACTTACAGAGGTGTAGTGTTTGTCTGCTGTATATGCATGTACTTGTTTGTTCTTCCTCCCCACGTGTGTGTTCTAGAAAAGTCTCTGAGGAAAGGAGGTGAGCTGAGCAGCTCATGTTACTGACATGTTTAAGTTAAGAAGCTGTTACTGAAACCTGTTGTTATATTGATCCTGGTACTCAGTACTATATAAAGAAGATATACATCTCAAGTCTCGTTCTGTCTGAATACAAGGTAACTCCTGAGGTGATCCTTTATCTATAAGACCTCCTGCTGCACACCTATGGTATCAATCCATTGCACCATGCCAATAGGTTATGGGCCCAGACTGGAGTCTATACAAGATAAAGTTTTCAGGAGTGCATCCTAAGCAGCATCCAGATCACGAGTTGCACTGCAAGTCCCAGCAGGCGCAGACAGCAGACTGTGTAACGTACACAAGAAACAACCCAGGAGAACCTTGGAAAGAAAACTGTGAGTAAAACAAGTTTAATACCACAGAAGAATAGAGAGATCTATACAAGGAAGGGTTATGGCAAATTACACAGATCTCAGACTAGCCGCTAGCAAGCTTTCTAATGAGAACTATCAGACATGGAAGTTTAAAGTAGAAATGCTATTAACCAGAGATGATTTATGGGATGTTATAAATGCAGACAGACCTGCAGGAGAGAATCAGCAGTGGATTAAGAAGGACAGACAGGCAAGAGCCACTATAAGTTTACTGGTGGAAGATGAACAGCTTATACACATAAGACAAGAGAGTACAGCTAAAGACATGTGGACAGCATTACAGTGAGTGCGTGAAGGATCAAGTTTGAACAGCAAACTATTCCTATTAAGAAAATTATACCAAATGAGATTTAATAAAGGCAAGACAATGCAAGAACACATCAGTGCACTACTAGAGATAAGCATACAGCTCAGGTCAATGGGAGAAGAAATCAAAAGCAACCACATAGTAGCTATCCTCCTGTGCAGTTTACCAGATACATACAGTGCACTAATAAATGCACTAGAAATGAGACCTGAAGCAGAAATCACACTAGACTTTGTGAAGAACAGGCTCATAGAGGAGTATCAACGCAGAAAGGAGCTTACAGAGTGCAATACTGAAAGTGACACAGAGAAAGCACTTAAAATGGCGGACACTAAGCCACACACCAGGGAAACAAGAGCATGTTTCAGATGCAAGAAAGTGGGTCACCTGAAAAAAGATTGCACCATATGGAAGACAGAGCAGCACAAACCACCAGAAAGATTACACAAACAAAGAGCCAAAGCCACACTTACAGATACAGGAGCACACAATTGGAATGGAACATTTAAAGCGACAGTAACCCAATTGTCAGAAAAGTGGTATGTAGACTCAGGAGCGACTAGTCATATGACAAATAACAAGGACTTCTTTACTGAACTTGATTTGAACCATAAAGAAACAATCTACCTAGAAGATGGAACAAATATCATTGCAGAAGGGAAAGGGAATGGTCAATTCCTATGCTCCAAGGGTAATGGCAGCTATGCAGAAATACCCGTAACAGATGTGCTATATGTTCCCAAGCTTGAAGGAGCACTGCTATCAGTAAAGAATCTAGTAGAAAAGGGACTTACTGTAAAGTTTCAGAATAATAAGTGTTTTATCCAAAATGGAAGAGAAACGCTAGCTACAGCCAGAATAAAAGAACATTTATACTGTCTGGATATCGCAGCACAGCAGGCAAAGCTGAGTACACAGAAACACGCTGACTGTATTCACAAGTGCCATAGAAGATTAGGACACAGACACCCAGATTGCATAAAGGAAATGCAGAGGAGAGACCTAGCCAGGGATCTCAAAGTGTCAGACTGTTCGGAAATGATGAAGTGCCAATGCTGCATAAAAGCAAAAGCAACAAGGATGACAATTCCTAAGAAAAGTGAAAACAGAGCTTCCAGACCACTAGACCTGGTACATAGTGATGTATGTGGACCTATGAAAACGCGAACCGTAGGAGACAAAAGGTATATGCTGACATTCATTGACGACTACTCCAGGTTCACAGTCACTTATCTAATAAAAAGTAAAGATGAAGTCTTAGAAAAGCTGCAAGACTATGTGACCATGACCAGAAACAGGTTCAAGAGGAATATGCTAACTCTTCGCAGCGACAATGGAGGCGAGGTCACAGGACAGAAAATAGAACGGTACTTAAGAATACTCGGTATTGAGCATCAGAAGACAGTACCATATACACCAGAGCAAAACGGTGTATCTGAGAGGAAAAACAGATCACTAACAGAAATGATAAGGTGCATGCTTACAGATTCAGGACTACCTGATAAATATTGGGGTGAAGCAGCAGCAACAGCCACCTATCTTCAAAACAGACTACTTTCCAAAGCAGTAAGGAAGACACCATATGAGCTGTGGCACGGTAAGAAACCCAGCTTAAAGCACATTAGAGTTTTTGGATGCAGAGCCTTCGTCTACATTCCCGCTGAAAAACGAAGCAAGTTGCAGAACCGAGCAGAAGAGGGAGTTCCAGTCGGCTACAGCGAACATTCAAAAGGCTACAGAATCTTAAATCCAAGAACTGGAAAAGTAGTTATAAGCAACAGTGTGACATTCATAGAAGAAACACGAGATGATGTCATAATTCCAGTAGGCTCTACTGAAGAAGAAAGCACTGAATCCAAAGAAACAGATGAAGTAGAGATCACTCAAGAAGTTGAAGTACAACACAAGACAAATACCAGCGACACTCGTGAGAGTACATCCGAGGGGGTGAGACGCTCTTCAAGAGAAAATAAGGGAAAAGCACCTGCACGTTTATCTTACAAAGCAAAAGCTATTAACATACAAGAACCTGCATCATGGGAAGAAATTGCTAATTTTTCTGAAAGAGAAGCACAGAAATGGTTAGGAGCCGCAAAAGAAGAAATGGAATCAATGGAAGACAATCAGACATGGACATTGACCAGACTACCAGTAGACAAAAAGGCCATAGGATGTAAATGGACTTTTAAGGTCAAATATGATTCTGAAGGAAAAATAGAAAGATACAAGGCAAGACTGGTTGCTAAAGGATATTCACAGAAATTTAGAGAAGATTATGATGAAACGTTTGCTCCAGTTGTGAAGCACACTACCATTAGAACCTTACTCCTAACAGCAGCCATAAAGGGTGTGCAAGTGAAACATTTAGATGTAAAGACGGCTTTCCTACATGGTGAACTAAAGGAAGATATATACATGGAACAACCACCAGGCTTCGTGAATTCTCAGAACCCAGATCATGTATGTAAACTTAACAAGAGTATATATGGTCTTAAACAAGCAGCAAGAGCATGGAATACAAAGATAAATGGAGTTCTGACAGAAAAGGGATTCATCAGAAGCAAAGCAGACCCATGTCTCTATACAAAGTTGATAGAGGAAAGATGGTTCTATGTATTGATTTACGTGGATAATTTGCTAGTTTGTTTTGAACAAGAAGGGGACGAAATTGAATTGCTACAAGAACTAAACCGTCAGTTTGAAACAAAAGACCTCGGCCACATAACGCATTACTTGGGAATGCAAATCTCAAGAGAAGATGATGGAACATTCACACTAAGTCAGAAATACAAAATTCAGGAAACCATTGAGGAATTTGGTATACAAGATGCAAAGACAGCAAGCACTCCTATGGAGACAAGTTATGAAAAGGAACCAAATGATCAGAGCAACCTGTTACAGGATAACCATCTATACAGAAAAGCCACAGGAAAATTGCTATACATTGCAACCGTCACCAGACCAGATATCTCCACAGCGGTCGGGATTTTAAGCAGAAAAGCCTCTAAACCAACCAAGATGGATTGGAATGCAGTTAAGAGGGTAATTCGTTACTTAAAGGGAACGATTAACAAGAAGCTTAAGCTCTCAGCAAACACAAGTCACAAGTTAACAGGCTATGTTGACGCAGATTGGGCTGGAGACACAAGTGACAGAAAATCCACAAGTGGATATCTATTCTCTATCGGAGAAGGATTAATCAGCTGGACAAGCAAGAAGCAGTCTACCGTAGCACTATATATATCGCAGCAGCTCACGCCAGTCAAGAAGTGGTATGGTTAATGCAACTACTATCAGACCTAGGAATGCCTCAAGAAGAACCTATCAAGATATATGAGGATAATCAAGGATGCCTTGCATTAGCGCAAACAGAAAGAGTGAACCCAAGAACCAAGCACATTGATGTCAAGCATCACTTCCTGAGGGATCTACAGGAACAAGGTCTTATAGAGTTGAACTATTGCCCAACAGAAGATATGACAGCTGATAACATGACTAAGCCTCTTACCAGAGAGAGACATTGGAGACTTACGTCAAAGATGGGTCTAACTGAAGAAACCCAGTCTGTTGAGAAGGGGTGTTGAAATATGTACAACAGACTATGGGTTTGTTTATATGCATGTAGTTACCGTACAGGGGCAGCAGATGGCGCTGTATACTTACAGAGGTGTAGTGTTTGTCTGCTGTATATGCATGTACTTGTTTGTTCTTCCTCCCCACGTGTGTGTTCTAGAAAAGTCTATGAGGAAAGGAGGTGAGCTGAGCAGCTCATGTTACTGACATGTTTAAGTTAAGAAGCTGTTACTGAAACCTGTTGTTATATTGATCCTGGTACTCAGTACTATATAAAGAAGATATACATCTCAAGTCTCGTTCTGTCTGAATACAAGGTAACTCCTGAGGTGATCCTTTATCTATAAGACCTCCTGCTGCACACCTATGGTATCAATCCATCGCACCATGCCAATAGTTATATCTGTCACACCTGCAGTGCACATGATTTTACCCAACTGCTAACAAATTTGCTGCTGCAATCAACTCTGAATTACCCCCATGGGCCCTCATTCCGAGTTGTTCGCTCGCTAGCTACTTTTAGCAGAAATGTAAACACAAAGCCGCCGCCCTCTGTGAGTGTATCTTAGCATAGCAGAATTGCTAACGAAAGATTAGCAATTGCTAACGAAAGGGGGGTAATTCCAAGCTGATCGCAGCAGGATATTTTTTAGCATTTGGGCAAAACCATGTGCACTGCAGGGGGGGCAGATATAACATTTGCAGAGAGAGTTAGATTTGGGTGGGTTATTTTGTTTCTGTGCAGGGTAAATACTGGCTGCTTTATTTTTACACTGCAATTTAGATTGCAGATTGAACTCACCACACCCAAATCTATCTCTCTCTGCACATGTTATATCTGCCCCCCTGCAGTGCACATGGGTGGTCATTCCGAGTTGTTCGCTCAGTAATTTTCTTCGCATCGCAGCGATTTTCCGCTAATTGCGCATGCGCAATGTTCGCACTGCGACTGCGCCAAGTAAATTTGCTATGCAGTTAGGAATTTTACTCACGGCATTACAAGGTTTTTTCTTCGTTCTGGTGATCGTAATGTGATTGACAGGAAGTGGGTGTTTCTGGGCGGAAACTGGCCGTTTTATGGCTGTGTGTGAAAAAACGCTGCCGTTTCTGGGAAAAACGCGGGAGTGTCTGAAGAAACGGGGGAGTGTCTGGGCGAACGCTGGGAGTGTTTGTGACGTCAAACCAGGAACGAAACTGACTGAACTGATCGCAGTTGCCGAGTAAGTGTGGAGCTCCTCAGAAACTGCTAAGAAGTGTCTATTCGCAATTCTGCTAATCTTTCGTTCGCAATTTTACTATGCTAAGATTCACTCCCAGTAGGCGGAGGCTTAGCGTGTGCAATGCTGCTAAAAGCAGCTTGCGAGCGAACAACTCGGAATGTGGGCCATGGTTTTGCCCAACTGCTAAAAAAATTCCTGCTGCGATCAACTTGGAATTACCCCCAAGATTAGCAATTCTGCTAATATTAGCAGAATTGCTAATGAAAGCAATTTCCTTGCAGTTTCTGAGTAGCTCCAGACCTACCCCTAGATTGCTATCACCTCAGTCCGTTTAGTTCCTGGTTTGACGTCACAAACACGCCCAGCATCCGACCAGCCCCTCCTCCGTTTCTCCAGCCACTCCTGCCTTTTTACCTGGCACGCCTGCATTTTTTAGCACACTCACCCAGAAACACCCACTTCCTGTCAATCAGCAGAGCGATTGAAAAGTTTAGTTCGCCTGTGAGTAAAATAGCATAGTTTTGTGTAAAATTGCTTAGCGCGTGCGCCCTGCTGTGCATACGCATGCGCAGAACTGCCGGATTTTAGCTTATCAGCAATTCTGCTAAAATTAGCAGCGAGCGAACAACTCGGAATGAGGGCCATGGTTTTGCCCATTTGCTAACAAATTTGCTGCTTCGATCAGATCAAAATTAGGCCCTTTATCCTTTCCAAGTGTATTATGGTGACTGAAGGGAAGAAGAGTATTGCGGCTAAATAATTGGAACTACCACTATGCTACACAAAATATCAAGGGGACAACAATATCCAAAAACTTATGTTGGCATATTTTCCATACCTTACAGTACTTCAGATGGCACCATTAGTTTAAATTATATATATATATAAGGGGGCACTATTATTTTTAATATATTTTATGGTGGCACCTTTAGTTTGATTGAATATACAGGGACACCATTACAATGTATAGAATAATTCCCTGGCACCCATAGGAGGTGCACAATTTGGGATGAACATACTGAGAGGAACAGACCCCTAGAGGACCAGGGCCATTATAAAGTAGCACAACCCATTAATGAAGAGGCGGTAACTTTTATTTCTTACATTATTAATAATAATAATAATAATAATAATAATAATTATGTATTCTTACCTTAATAATAATGGCAGTTTCACATAGACAGCATGCAGTTTGGGCTAACCTAATAGGTGATTTAGGGGTTTCCAGACCAGCAAACATCTCGGAATGTTGCTTTTGGTTGCAGTTTGTAGGGCACAATTGGTGGCGATGTGTGGTTGTTTTGAAACTACAAATAATCCTGCTCTTTGATTAGTGATGAGCGGGTTCGGTTTCTCGGAAACCGAACCCCCCGAACTTCACCTTGTTTACACGGGTCCGAGGTAGGTTCGAACCTTCCCGCCTTGCTCGGCTAACACGAGTGCGCACGAACGTCATCATCCCGCTGTCGGATTCTCGCGAGATTCGGATTCTATATAAGCAGCCGCGCGTCGCCGCCATTTTCACACGTGCATTGAGATTGATAGGGAGAGGACGTGGCTGGCATCCTCTCCGTTTATATAGTTATATACTACACAGTTGATCTGATTGCTTAGCTTATTGTGGGGAGGATTGGGGAGCAGCTGTTAGGAGTACAGTGCAGAGTTTTGCTAATAGTGACCACCAATTTTTTATCCGTTCTCTGCCTGAAAAAAACGCTCCATACCATATCTGTGCTCAGTGTGCTGCATGATATATCTGTGCAGAGTGCTCACACTGCTTAATTGTGGGGACTGGGGAGCAGCTATAGCAGGAGTACAGTGCACAGTTTTGCTGACAGTGACCACCAGTATACGTTTGTCTGCCTGAAAAACACTCCTGTGGTGTCTTTTTTTTTTTATACTATAAACGCAGTCTGCTGACAGTGTCCACCAGGTCCATTATACTGTATATAGCAGTACGGTAGGCCACTGCTGTACCTACCTCTGTGTCGTCACTCGTCGTCCATAAGTATGCTATCCATCCATCTACATTGTATACCTGTGGTGTCTTTTTTTTTTATACTATAAACGCAGTCTGCTGCCAGTGTCCACCAGGTCCATTATACTGTATATAGCAGTATGGTAGGCCACTGCTGTACCTACCTCTGTGTCGTCACTCGTCGTCCATAAGTATACTATCCATCCATATACATTGTATACCTGTGGTGTCTTTTTTTTTTATACTATAAACGCAGTCTGCTGACAGTGTCCACCAGGTCCATTATACTGTATATATCAGTACGGTAGGCCACTGCTGTACCTACCTCTGTGTCGTCACCCGTCGTCCATAAGTATACTATCCATCTATCTACATTGTATACCTGTGGTGTCTTTTTTTCTTTATACTATAAACGCAGTCTGCTGACAGTGTCCACCAGGTCCATTATACTGTATATAGCAGTACGGTAGGCCACTGCTGTACCTACCTCTGTGTCGTCACTCGTCGTCCATAAGTATACTATCCATCCATCTACATTGTATACCTGTGGTGTCTTTTTTTTATACTATAAACGCAGTCTGCTGACAGTGTCCACCAGGTCCATTATACTGTATATAGCAGTACGGTAGGCCACTGCTGTACCTACCTCTGTGTCGTCACTCATCGTCCATAAGTATACAATCCATCCATCTACATTGTATACCTGTGGTGTCTTTTTTTATACTATAAACGCAGTCTGCTGACAGTGTCCACCAGGTCCATTATACTGTATATAGCAGTACGGTAGGCCACTGCTGTACCCACCTCTGTGTCGTCACTCGTCGTCCATAAGTATACTATCCATCCATCTACATTGTATACCTGTGGTGTCTTTTTTTTATACTATAAACGCAGTCTGCTGACAGTGTCCACCAGGTCCATTATACTGTATATAGCAGCACGGTAGGCCACTGCTGTACCTACCTCTGTGTCGTCACTCGTCGTCCATAAGTATACTATCCATCCATCTACATTGTATACCTGTGGTGTCTTTTTTTTTATACTATAAACGCAGTCTGCTGACAGTGTCCACCAGGTCCATTATACTGTATATAGCAGTACGGTAGGCCACTGCTGTACCTACCTCTGTGTCGTCACTCGTCGTCCATAAGTACACTATCCATCCATCTACATTGTATACCTGTGGTGTCTTTTTTTTTTATACTATAAACGCAGTCTGCTGACAGTGTCCACCAGGTCCATTATACTGTATATAGCAGTACGGTAGGCCACTGCTGTACCTACCTCTGTGTCGTCACTCGTCGTCCATAAGTATACTATCCATCTATCTACATTGTATACCTGTGGTGTCTTTTTTTTTTATACTATAAATGCAGTCTGCTGACAGTGTCCACCAGGTCCATTATACTGTATATAGCAGTACGGTAGGCCACTGCTGTACCTACCTCTGTGTCATCACTCGTCGTCCATAAGTATACTATCCATCCATCTACATTGTATACCTGTGGTGTCTTTTTTTCTTTATACTATAAACGCAGTCTGCTGACAGTGTCCACCAGGTCCATTATACTGTATATAGCAGTACGGTAGGCCACTGCTGTACCTACCTCTGTGTCGTCACTCGTCGTCAATAAGTATACTATCCATCCATCTACATTGTATACCTGTGGTGTCTTTTTTTTTTTATACTATAAACGCAGTCTGCTGACAGTGTCCACCAGGTCCATTATACTGTATATAGCAGTACGGTAGGCCACTGCTGTACCTACCTCTGTGTCGTCACTCGTCGTCCATAAGTACACTATCCATCCATCTACATTGTATACCTGTGGTGTCTTTTTTTTTTATACTATAAACGCAGTCTGCTGACAGTGTCCACCAGGTCCATTATACTGTATATAGCAGTACGGTAGGCCACTGCTGTACCTACCTCTGTGTCGTCACTCGTCGTCCATAAGTATACTATCCATCTATCTACATTGTATACCTGTGGTGTCTTTTTTTTTTTATACTATAAACGCAGTCTGCTGACAGTGTCCACCAGGTCCATTATACTGTATATAGCAGTACGGTAGGCCACTGCTGTACCTACCTCTGTGTCGTCACTCGTCGTCCATAAGTATACTATCCATCCATCTACATTGTATACCTGTGGTGTCTTTTTTTTTTATACTATAAACGCAGTCTGCTGACAGTGTCCACCAGGTCCATTATACTGTATATAGCAGTACGGTAGGCCACTGCTGTACCTACCTCTGTGTCGTCACTCGTCGTCCATAAGTATACTATCCATCCATCTACATTGTATACCTTTGGTGTCTTTTTTTTTATACTATAAACGCAGTCTGCTGACAGTGTCCACCAGGTCCATTATACTGTATATAGCAGTACGGTAGGCCACTGCTGTACCTACCTCTGTGTCGTCACTTGTCGTCCATAAGTATACTATCCATCCATCTACATTGTATACCTGTGGTGTCTTTTTTTTATACTATAAACGCAGTCTGCTGACAGTGTCCACCAGGTCCATTATACTGTATATAGCAGTACGGTAGGCCACTGCTGTACCTACCTCTGTGTCGTCACTTGTCGTCCATAAGTATACTATCCATCCATCTACATTGTATACCTGTGGTGTCTTTTTTTTTTATACTATAAACGCAGTCTGCTGACAGTGTCCACCAGGTCCATTATACTGTATATAGCAGTACGGTAGGCCACTGCTGTACCTACCTCTGTGTCGTCACTCGTCGTCCATAAGTATACTATCCATCCATCTACATTGTATACCTTTGGTGTCTTTTTTTTTATACTATAAACGCAGTCTGCTGACAGTGTCCACCAGGTCCATTATACTGTATATAGCAGTACGGTAGGCCACTGCTGTACCTACCTCTGTGTCGTCACTTGTCGTCCATAAGTATACTATCCATCCATCTACATTGTATACCTGTGGTGTCTTTTTTTTATACTATAAACGCAGTCTGCTGACAGTGTCCACCAGGTCCATTATACTGTATATAGCAGTACGGTAGGCCACTGCTGTACCTACCTCTGTGTCATCACTCGTCGTCCATAAGTATACTATCCATCCATCTACATTGTATACCTGTGGTGTCTTTTTTTCTTTATACTATAAACGCAGTCTGCTGACAGTGTCCACCAGGTCCATTATACTGTATATAGCAGTACGGTGGGCCACTGCTGTACCTACCTCTGTGTCGTCACTCGTCGTCCATAAGTATACTATCCATCCATCTACATTGTATACCTGTGGTGTCTTTTTTTTTTATACTATAAACGCAGTCTGCTGACAGTGTCCACCAGGTCCATTATACTGTATATAGCAGTACGGTAGGCCACTGCTGTACCTACCTCTGTGTCGTCACTCATCGTCCATAAGTATACTATCCATCCATCTACATTGTATACCTTTGGTGTCTTTTTTTTTATACTATAAACGCAGTCTGCTGACAGTGTCCACCAGGTCCATTATACTGTATATAGCAGTACGGTAGGCCACTGCTGTACCTACCTCTGTGTCGTCACTTGTCGTCCATAAGTATACTATCCATCCATCTACATTGTATACCTGTGGTGTCTTTTTTTTATACTATAAACGCAGTCTGCTGACAGTGTCCACCAGGTCCATTATACTGTATATAGCAGTACGGTAGGCCACTGCTGTACCTACCTCTGTGTCGTCACTCGTCGTCCATAAGTATACTATCCATCCATCTACATTGTATACCTGTGGTGTCTTTTTTTTTTATACTATAAACGCAGTCTGCTGACAGTGTCCACCAGGTCCATTATACTGTATATAGCAGTACGGTAGGCCACTGCTGTACCTACCTCTGTGTCATCACTCGTCATCCATAAGTATACTATCCATCCATCTACATTGTATACCTGTGGTGTCTTTTTATCTTTATACTATAAACGCAGTCTGCTGACAGTGTCCACCAGGTCCATTATACTGTATATAGCAGTACGGTAGGCCACTGCTGTACCTACCTCTGTGTCGTCACTCGTCATCCATAAAGTATACTATCCATCCATCTACATTGTATACCTGTGGTGCCTTTTAGTTGTGTGCATTAAAATATGGAGAACAAAAATGTGGAGGTTAAAAAAATAGGGAAAGATCAAGATCCACTTCCACCTCGTGCTGAAGCTGCTGCCACTAGTCATGGCCGAGATGATGAAATGCCATCAACGTCGTCTGCCAAGGCCGATGCCCAATGTCATAAAACAGAGCATGTAAAATCCAAAACACAAAAGATCAGTAAAATGACCCAAAAATCAAAATTAAAAGCGTCTGAGGAGAAGCGTAAACATGCCAATATGCCATTTACGACACGGAGTGGCAAGGAACGGCTGAGGCCCTGGCCTATGTTCATGGCTAGTGGTTCAGCTTCACATGAGGATGGAAGCTCTCATCCTCTCGCTAGAAAAAAGAAAAGACTTAAGCTGGCAAAAGCACAGTAAAGAACTGTGCGTTCTTCGAAATCACAAATCCCCAAGGAGAGTCCAATTGTGTCGGTTGCGATGCCTGACCTTCCCAACACTGGACTGGAAGAGCTTGCGCCTTCCACCATTTGCACACCCCCTGCAAGTGCTGGAAGGAGCACCCGCAGTCCAGTTCCTGATAGTCAAATTGAAGATGTCAGTGTTGAAGTACACCAGGATGAGGATATGGGTGTTGCTGGCGCTGGGGAGGAAATTGACAAGGAGGATTCTGATGGTGAGGTGGTTTGTTTAAGTCAGGCACCCGGGGAGACACCTGTTGTCCGTGGGACGAATATGGCCATTGACATGCCTGGTCAAAATACAAAAAAAATCAGCTCTTCGGTGTGGAATTATTTCAACACAAATGCGGACAACAGGTGTCAAGCCGTGTGTTGCCTTTGTCAAGCTGTAATAAGTAGGGGTAAGGACGTTAATTACCTCGGAACATCCTCACTTATACGTCACCTGCAGCGCATTCATCATAAGTCAGTGACAAGTTCAAAAACTTTGGGCGACAGCGGAAGCAGTCCACTGACCACTAAATCCCTTACTCTGGTAACCAAGCTCCCGCAAACCACACCACCAACTCCCTCAGTGTCAATTTCCTCCTTACCCAGGAAAGCCAATAGTCCTGCAGGCCATGTCACTGGCAAGTCTGACGAGTCCTCTCCTGCCTGGGATTCCTCCGATGCATCCTTGAGTGTAACGCCTACTGCTGCTGGCGCTGCTGTTGTTGCTGCTGGGAGTCGATGGTCATCCCAGAGGGGAAGTCGGAAGACCACTTGTACTACTTCCAGTAAGCAATTGACTGTCCAACAGTCCTTTGCGAGGAAGATGAAATATCACAGCAGTCATCCTGCTGCAAAGCAGATAACTCAGGCCTTGGCAGCCTGGGCGGTGAGAAACGTGGTTCCGGTATCCATCGTTACTTCAGAGCCAACTATAGACTTGATTGAGGTACTGTGTCCCCGGTACCAAATACCATCTAGGTTCCATTTCTCTAGGCAGGCGATACCGAAAATGTACACAGACCTCAGAAAAAGAGTCACCAGTGTCCTAAAAAATGCAGTTGTACCCAATGTCCACTTAACCACGGACATGTGGACAAGTGGAGCAGGGCAGACTCAGGACTATATGACTGTGACAGCCCACTGGGTAGATGTATTGCCTCCCGCTGCAAGAACAGCAGCGGCGGCACCAGTAGCAGCATCTCGCAAACGCCAACTCGTTCCTAGGCAGGCTACGCTTTGTATCACCGCTTTCCAGAATACGCACACAGCTGAAAACCTCTTACGGCAACTGAGGAAGATCATCGCAGAATGGCTTACCCCAATTGGACTCTCCTGGGGATTTGTGACATCGGACAACGCCAGCAATATTGTGCGTGCATTACATCTGGGCAAATTCCAGCACGTCCCATGTTTTGCACATACCTTGAATTTGGTGGTGCAGAATTATTTAAAAAACGACAGGGGCGTGCAAGAGATGCTGTCGGTGGCCCGAAGAATTGCGGGCCACTTTCGGCGTTCAGGCACCGCGTACAGAAGACTGGAGCACCACCAAACACACCTGAACCTGCCCTGCCATCATCTGAAGCAGGAGGTGGTAACGAGGTGGAATTCAACCCTCTATATGCTTCAGAGGATGGAGGAGCAGCAAAAGGCCATTCAAGCCTATACATCTGGCCACGATATAGGCAAAGGAGGTGGAATGCACCTGTCTCAAGCGCAGTGGAGAATGATTTCAACGTTGTGCAAGGTTCTGCAACCCTTTGAACTTGCCACACGTGAAGTCAGTTCAGACACTGCCAGCCTGAGTCAGGTCATTCCCCTCATCAGGCTTTTGCAGAAGAAGTTGGAGACATTTAAGGAGGAGCTAAAACAGAGCGATTCCGCTAGGCATGTGGGACTTGTGGATGGAGCCCTTCATTCGCTTAACCAGGATTCACGGGTGGTCAATCTGTTGAAATCAGAGCACTACATTTTGGCCACCGTGCTCGATCCTAGATTTAAAACCTACGTTGTATCTCTCTTTCCGGCAGACACAAGTCTGCAGGGGTTCAAAGACCTGCTGGTGAGAAAATTGTCAAGTCAAGCGGAACGTGACCCGTCAACAGCTCCTCCTTCACATTCTCCCGCAACTGGGGGTGCGAGGAAAAGGCTAAGAATTCCGAGCCCACCCGCTGGCGGTGATGCAGGGCAGTCTGGAGCGAGTGCTGACATCTGGTCCAGACTGAAGGACCTGCCAACGATTACTGACATGTCGTCTACTGTCACTGCATATGATTCTCTCACCATTGAAAGAATGGTGGAGGATTATATGAGTGACCGCATCCAAGTAGGCACGTCAGACAGTCCGTACGTATACTGGCAGTAAAAAGAGGCAATTTGGAGGCCCTTGCAGAAACTGGCTTTATTCTACCTAAGTGGCCCTCCCTCCAGTATGTACTCCGAAACAGTGTTTAGTGCCGCCGCTCACCTTGTCAGCAATCGGCGTACGAGGTTACTTCCAGAAAATGTGGAGAAGATGATGTTCATTAAAATGAATTATAATCAATTCCTCCGTGGAGACATTCACCAGCAGCAATTGCCTCCAGAAAGTGCACGGGGACCTGAGATGGTGGATTTCAGTGGGGATGAATTAATAATCTGTGAGGAGGGGGATGTACACAGTGAAAGGGGTGATGAATCGGACGATGATGATGAGGTGGACATCTTGCCTCTGTAGAGCCAGTTTGTGCAAGGAGAGATTGATTGCTTCTTTTTTGGTGGGGGCCCAAACCAACCAGTCATTTCAGTCACAGTCGTGTGGCAGACCCTGTCGCTGAAATGATGGGTTCGTTAAAGTGTGCATGTCCTGTTTATACAACATAAGGGTGGGTGGGTGGGAGGGCCCAAGGACAATTCCATCTTGCACCTCTTTTTTCTTTAATTTTTCTTTGCGTCATGTGCTGTTTGGGGACAATTTTTTTGAAGTGCCATCCTGTCTGACACTGCAGTGCAACTCCTAGATGGGCCAGGTGTTTGTGTCGGCCACTTGAGTCGCTTATCTTAGTCACACAGCTACCTCATTGCGCCTCTTTTTTTCTTTGCGTCATGTGCTGTTTGGGGAGTATTTTTTTGAAGGGCCATCCTGCGTGACACTGCAGTGACACTCCTAGATGGGCCAGGTGTTTGTGTCGGCCACTAGGGTCGCTTAGCTTAGTCACACAGCTACCTCATTGCGCCTCTTTTTTTCTTTGCATCATGTGCTGTTTGGGGAGTATTTTTTTGAAGGGCCATCCTGCGTGACACTGCAGTGCCACTCCTAGATGGGCCAGGTGTTTGTGTCGGCCACTTGTGTCACTTAGCTTAGTCACACAGCGACCTTGGTGCGCCTCTTTTTTTCTTTGCATCATGTGCTGTTTGGGGAGTATTTTTTTCAAGTGCCATCCTGTCTGACACTGCAGTGCCACTCCTAGATGGGCCAGGTGTTTGTGTCGGCCACTTGGGTCGCTTTAAGCTTAGTCACACAGCTACCTCATTGCGCCTCTTTTTTTCTTTGCATCATGTGCTGTTTGGGGACAATTTTTTTGAAGTGCCATCCTGCCTGACACTGCAGTGCCACTCCTAGATGAGCCAGGTGTTTGTGTCGGCCACTTGTGTCGCTTAGCTTAGCCATCCAGCGACCTCGGTGCAAATTTTAGGACTAAAAATAATATTGTGAGGTGTGAGGTGTTCAGAATAGACTGGAAATGAGTGGAAATTATGGTTATTGAGGTTAATAATACTATGGGATCAAATTGACCCCCAAATTCTATGATTTAAGCTGTTTTTTAGGGTTTTTTGAAAAAAACACCCGAATCCAAAACACACCCGAATCCGACAAAAAAATTTCGGTGAGGTTTTGCCAAAACGCGTCCGAATCCAAAACACGGCCGCGGAACCGAACCCAAAACCAAAACACAAAACCCGAAAAATTTCCGGTGCACATCACTATCTTTGATATAATTCCCCCAAAAGAATTTCCACAATTACCATATACCTTTTTGTCATTGGAAATTAGGACTGTGCCTCAAAATGGAAGGAGAAGAGATGGTGAGGAGAATGACTGTGTTGAGTAATGTCTGCTACTGATCCAATGGCTGTGGTGGATTGGTGGTGAGGAGATTGGATTGTGGTGAGTAGTGGTACTGCTATTGATCTGGTGGCACTGGTTACGTGGAGGATAGCAGTGATGAGTTGTGGTATTGCTACTGATCCAATGGCTCTGGTGGGGAGGATATGCATTGTGTTGAGGAGTGGTACTGCTAGTGATCCAATAGCCTGGCAGAGCGGAGGGGCTGGTTATAAAAGAAGCTGATTCAGAAAAGACATGCCACATGAGCTGGAAGATGTGCAATGCATGATGCATGTGCAGTACACCCTGCTCTCCCACAGGGGAGGTCTGCAGCATAACCTCTCTGACTTCTAGGATAAATGTCAGTATTTGGGACCATGGGACCTGCACCTTGGGTTCTGGATTCATTTACAAGTGTGACTGTTGTAACACTTGTTATTTTAGCACAGACGCTCTGTTTATAAAGACCTGCTGCATTTCAACATGTAAATTATATTTTTAAAAAGTACAATAAAAACAGGGTGATTAATTTATTGGATAAATTCAGGGATTAGAAACTAGGCGGGGACCAGATGGACAGGTGTTCACCAAAACTAGGCAGGGACTAGATGGACAGGTGTTCACCAAAACTTGTCAGGGACTAGATGAACAGGTGTTCACCAAAACTAGGCAGGCACTAGATGGACAGGTGTTCACCAAAACTAGGCAGGGACTACATGGACAGGTGTTCACCAAAACTAGGCAGGGACTAGATGGACAGGTGTTCACCAAAACTAGGCAGGGACTAGATGGACAGGTGTTCACCAAACTAGGCAGGGACTAGATGGACATGTGTTCACCAAAACTAGGCAGGGACTAGATGGACAGGTGTTCACCAAAACTAGGCAGGGACTAGATGGACAGGTGTTCACCAAAACTAGGCAGGGACTAGATGGACAAATGTTCACCAAAACTAGGCAGGGACTAGATGGACAGGTGTTCACCAAAACTTGTCAGGGACTAGATGGACAGGTGTTCACCAAAACTTGTCAGGGACTAGATGAACAGGTGTTCACCAAAACTAGGCAGGCACTAGATGGACAGGTGTTCACCAAAACTAGGCAGGGACTACATGGACAGGTGTTCACCAAAACTAGGCAGGGACTAGATGGACAGGTGTTCACCAAAACTAGGCAGGGACTAGATGGACAGGTGTTCACCAAACTAGGCAGGGACTAGATGGACATGTGTTCACCAAAACTAGGCAGGGACTAGATGGACAGGTGTTCACCAAAACTAGGCAGGGACTAGATGGACAGGTGTTCACCAAAACTAGGCAGGGACTAGATGGACAAATGTTCACCAAAACTAGGCAGGCACTAGATGGACAGGTGTTCACCAAAACTTGTCAGGGACTAGATGGACAGGTGTTCACCAAAACTAGGCAGGCACTAGATGGACAGGTGTTCACCAAAACTAGGCAGGGACTAGATGGACAGGTGTTCACCAAAACTAGGCAGGGACTAGATAGACAGGTGTTCACCAAAACTAGGCAGGGACTAGATGGACAGGTGTTCACCAAAACTAGGCAGGGACTAGATGGACAGGTGTTCACCAAAACTAGGCAGGTACTAGATGGACAGGTGTTCACCAAAACTTGTCAGGGACTAGATGAACAGGTGTTCACCAAAACTAGGCAGGCACTAGATGGACAGGTGCTCACCAAAACTAGGCAGGGACTAGATGGACAGGTGTTCACCAAAACTAGGCAGGCGCTAGATGGACAGGTGTTCACCAAAACTAGGCAGGGACTAGATGGACAGGTGTTCACCAAAACTAGGCAGGGACTAGATGGACAGGTGTTCACCAAAACTAGGCAGGGACTAGATGGACAGGTGTTCACCAAACTAGGCAGTGACTAGATGGACATGTGTACACTAAAACTAGGCAGGGACTAGATGGACAGGTGTTCACCAAAACTAGGCAGGTACTAGATGGACAGGTGTTCACCAAAACTAGGCAGGGACTAGATGGACAAATGTTCACCAAAACTAGGCAGGGACTAGATGGACAGGTGTTCACCAAAACTAGGCAGGGACTAGATGGACAGGTGTTCACCAAAACTAGGCAGGGACTAGATGGACAAATGTTCACCAAAACTAGGCAGGGACTAGATGGACAGGTGTTCACCAAAACTTGTCAGGGACTAGATGGACAGGTGTTCACCAAAACTAGGCAGGGACTAGATGGACAGGTGTTCACCAAAACTAGGCAGGGACTAGATGGACAGGTGTTCACCAAAACTAGGCAGGGACTAGATGGACAGGTGTTCACCAAAACTAGGCAGGTACTAGATGGACAGGTGTTCACCAAAACTTGTCAGGGACTAGATGAACAGGTGTTCACCAAAACTAGGCAGGCACTAGATGGACAGGTGTTCACCAAAACTAGGCAGGGACTAGATGGACAGGTGTTCACCAAAACTAGGCAGGGACTAGATGGACAGGTGTTCACCAAAACTAGGCAGGGACTAGATGGACAGGTGTTCACCAAAACTAGGCAGGGACTAGATGGACAGGTGTTCACCAAAACTAGGCAGGGACTAGATGGACAGGTGTTCACCAAACTAGGCAGGGACTAGATGGACATGTGTACACTAAAACTAGGCAGGGACTAGATGGACAGGTGTTCACCAAAACTAGGCAGGGACTAGATGGACAGGTGTTCACCAAAACTAGGCAGGCGCTAGATGGACAGGTGTTCACCAAAACTAGGCAGGGACTAGATGGACAGGTGTTCACCAAAACTAGGCAGGGACTAGATGGACAGGTGTTCACCAAAACTAGGCAGGGACTAGATGGACAGGTGTTCACCAAACTAGGCAGTGACTAGATGGACATGTGTACACTAAAACTAGGCAGGGACTAGATGGACAGGTGTTCACCAAAACTAGGCAGGTACTAGATGGACAGGTGTTCACCAAAACTAGGCAGGGACTAGATGGACAAATGTTCACCAAAACTAGGCAGGGACTAGATGGACAGGTGTTCACCAAAACTAGGCAGGGACTAGATGGACAGGTGTTCACCAAAACTAGGCAGGGACTAGATGGACAAATGTTCACCAAAACTAGGCAGGGACTAGATGGACAGGTGTTCACCAAAACTTGTCAGGGACTAGATGGACAGGTGTTCACCAAAACTAGGCAGGGACTAGATGGACAGGTGTTCACCAAAACTAGGCAGGGACTAGATGGACAGGTGTTCACCAAAACTAGGCAGGGACTAGATGGACAGGTGTTCACCAAAACTAGGCAGGTACTAGATGGACAGGTGTTCACCAAAACTTGTCAGGGACTAGATGAACAGGTGTTCACCAAAACTAGGCAGGCACTAGATGGACAGGTGTTCACCAAAACTAGGCAGGGACTAGATGGACAGGTGTTCACCAAAACTAGGCAGGGACTAGATGGACAGGTGTTCACCAAAACTAGGCAGGGACTAGATGGACAGGTGTTCACCAAAACTAGGCAGGGACTAGATGGACAGGTGTTCACCAAAACTAGGCAGGGACTAGATGGACAGGTGTTCACCAAACTAGGCAGGGACTAGATGGACATGTGTACACTAAAACTAGGCAGGGACTAGATGGACAGGTGTTCACCAAAACTAGGCAGGGACTAGATGGACAGGTGTTCACCAAAACTAGGCAGGGACTAGATGGACAAATGTTCACCAAAACTAGGCAGGGACTAGATGGACAGGTGTTCACCAAAACTAGGCAGGGACTAGATGAACAGGTGTTCACCAAAACTAGGCAGGGACTAGATGGACAGGTGTTCACCAAACTAGGCAGGGACTAGATGGACATGTGTACACTAAAACTAGGCAGGGACTAGATGGACAGGTGTTCACCAAAACTAGGCAGGGACTAGATGGACAGGTGTTCACCAAAACTAGGCAGGGACTAGATGGACAGGTGTTCACCAAAACTAGGCAGGGACTAGAGGGACAGGTGTTCACCAAAACTAGGCAGGGACTAGATGGACAAATGTTCACCAAAACTAGGCGGAGACTAGATGGACAGGTGTTCACCAAAACTAGGCAGGCACTAGATGGACAGGGTGCAGTGTAAATATTGGCTGCTTTATTTTTACACTATAATTTAGATTTCAGTTTGAACACACCCCACCCAAATCTAACTCTCTCTGCACATGTTATATCTGCCCCCCCCCCTCCTGCACTGCACATGGTTTTGCCCATTAGCTAACAAATTTGCTTCTGCAATCAGATCTGAATTAGGCCCTGTGTGTACTGTGATACCACACAGGTACAAAACACCAGACCCACCAACATGACCCCATCCACCAGGTACACAATGCTCTGCTCCTGGACATCCCTCTCCATGTATGACTGCAGTCACCTGTGAGTACCTGTGCTATCAGTTTGACTTTCCTTCCAGTGGTTATATTACAGCTCTCAGGGATTTCTAGAATATACCTCTCTATTATGCATGTTCTTTAATAGCGGATACCTGGGAAATGGGCAAGACTCCTGATGGCGCCCGTGAGCACCACCTGCCGCATCTTGAGTGAAATGGGCAGTATGGGAAGCTTGATGAAGCGATTCATGGTTGAGCAATTTGCCATCTGGTTGTTCCGGCAACCCTGAAAATTGGGGGTTATTCAGAGATGGACGCAGACGCTGCAGCCACGTCCATCAGGTCTGCGCACGTGCACCTGCCATGGTGCATGTGCACACACTAAACCATGCAGTCTCATCCCGGTGATTGACAGCTGCGGCTGTTGGGGGGCGATTAACAGCGGAATTATTGACAGCTGCGGCTGTTGGGGAGGGGGAATTGATACGGCATTTAGTGGGCCCTGTCTGGGCAACACAGGCGTGTCCGGACCATTTTGGGGATGGCTGTATGAAGTCACACGCAGCCGCTCCAAGAAAAAAAAATGGCGCCGGACCATCATGGGGCAGCTCCACACACATGGTGGGCGGCTTTGCCTTGTGCTGGGTGGCCCCTAGGTGAGTAGATGGAGGCAGATCTTGGTTCAGCAGCAAAATCTGCATCCATCTCTGAATAGCCCCAATTATCAGACATATTCTGTATGGCTCGGGTGTCGACATGTTAACTTTTTCTTGTTGACCTTCTGTTCATTTCGATATTCTGACTATTGACATTCTGGTGTCGATATTCTGTCTGTTTACGTTCTGTCTGGATACAATTTGGCCCTCCTTTTGTATAGTTAAACTGGCTACAGCTGAATAACTCAGTTGCACAGTATAATGCCAACTTAATGTTGGCCACTGTCATAAGGCCCGATCCTGTCACTCAGCCCAAACTTCAAGAAGCGGGATATATTTTCAGTTTGGTCAGACACAATGGGTTAAATGTAATAGGGTGCAAGTAAATTTAGGGGCTCAAACAAGCTGCAACTCAGATTGCAACTACTGCACCAGGTTCTTTCTAGCATGGATGTAATGCCACAACCGGGGCACAATTTTCTATTGGTACCTCCAGCCTGGGGAAGTGGGGACTCTCCCCTAATAAACCCTGGGTGCCTGCACTGAAGAGGACACAGCACAATGGGTAGATGAGTATGGATTTTTTAATAACAGCAAACGGGAATGCTACTGGACAACTGGATTAGCGGTACCAGGGACAAGGTGCGTACGTGTGAGTGTGAGTGCAAGTTTGTATTAAAATTATACTGTCACAGTGTGTGTGTCTTGTCTTTTTGAATATTTCTTTTACAGAGGACTCCAGGTTACTGTCTTGCCCCGGGTGACAAAAATCCTAGTTTAGGCCCTGCTAAACATCCCTGAGAAGCTGTCCTCAGTGCTTTGGGAGTTCCATAGTGAGACATTTGATATTATATTTGTGGATGAAACATACATCAAACAATGGAACACTCCATCATTTAAAAAGTATTACTATATCCATGTGCTTACACTAGTCGGAGAGTAAAACTAAAGGAATTTTGTTTTCTAGACGCCTCCCCCTTACAGAGGTTGTCACACATTGGCCCTCATTCCGAGTTGATCGGTCGCAAGGCGATTTTAGCAGAGTTACACACGCTAAGCCGCCGCCTACTGGGAGTGAATCTTAGCTTCTTAAAATTGCGACCGATGTATTCGCAATATTGCGATTACTAACTACTTAGCAGTTTCAGAGTAGCTCCAGACTTACTCTGCCTGTGCGATCATTTCAGTGCTTGTCGTTCCTGGTTGACGTCACAAACACACCCAGCGTTCGCCCAGGCACTCCCACCGTTTCCCCGGCCACTCCTGCGTTTTTTCCGGAAACGGTAGCGTTTTCAGCCACACGCCCCTGAAACGCCGTGTTTCCGCCCAGTAACACCCATTTCCTGTCAATCACATTACGATCGCCGGAGCGAAGAAAAAGCCGTGAGTAAAAATACTTTCATCATAGTAAAGTTACTTGGCGCAGTCGCAGTGCGAACATTGCGCATGCGTACTAAGCGGATTTTCACTGCGATGCGATGAAAAATACCGAGCGAACAACTCGGAATGAGGGCCCTTGTGTAACTGGAGGTCGATCTTTAATTGTCATTGGAAAACTGGTTCACCAAATGCATACTTATGTGAATATTTATGGGCCAAATAAGGGTCAGCCTGCCTTTTTCACTAAAGTGTTACAACATGTTGAATCTGTCCAACAATGAATTATTATAGGTGATGATTTCAATTGGACATTCAACCCAGCTCTGGACACATCTGGGTTGGTCTCAAATGTATCCCATAAAAATCTGTGTAAGGCAAGCAAACTCTTTCATGATCATCATTGTTGAATTCTAGGAGACTAAAAACATCCTACAGAAAAAGAATTTACCTTTTTCTCTAATACCCATAATTTATATTTCCAATTTAATTACTTTTTTATATCCCACAGACACCTTCATCTCATCACACATTCATCCATTGATTCCATCACATGGTTGAGACATGCCCCTACATCTTTATGTATTTTTGTCCCGGAATCTAAACCTAAATGTTGGTCTTGGAAATTGAGTGGAAGTTTATTTCAGATTCCTGAATATAAAGATAGTATTATTAAGACTATTGAAGATTATGTAATCCTTAGTAATACCCCTGATGTTAGCAAATGCTCCATATGGGAAGCACACATGTGTGGTCCGAGGGAAACTTATACAACTAGGCTCTGTGGCTAAAAAATAGGGTAGCACAACAAGAGGGACTCCTGCTTAAAATACACAAGAATTATATCATAAATCCTATCTAGATGCTACTATAGGCATTGAGTTGCTGCAAACTTAAACGGCTTTAAATAAGTTATCGGACCAGACTAAATTAGCTTTTAGGAAATGCCACTGCAAGCCTTTTTAAATGGGGCAATTAACTATTCAAAGTCCGTGTGGCCCTTAATCCGAATGCTCTGGATTCTATGATTCAAGGTTTGCAATCGGCCTTCTCGTTCAACTGGGCATACAGATTCAATATGTGGGCATTGAGTTGAGAAAAGATGTTTAAATCTATTCCAGGTTAATTTTTACCCCCTTTTGCTGAAAATTGGTAGAGACCTTCAGACTATGCAACCCAAACAATTTTCTTAGATTGTGAGGGTAAACATTATAAAAATGAATGAATTTTATATTGTCTACAAACTCTTCGTATTTGTATCCCTCCATCCTTTTTTAGAGAACTTCCGAAATTGAAGCATGATTTTATTTACTATGGCAGGAAACCCAAATTTCGCCATGAGATGTAAACGGTTTATTCTATTATTATCAAGCAGTAAATGTAAACAGAATTGTTCATTGGTCTAAATTCCATTCTGATAAACAATGGGTTTCAGTGGAGCACTGCTCTTGCCCTGTTCCATTAAAGGCTATGTCTTGGGTTCACTCTACTGTCACTTCCACCATACAAATTTGGAAAAGTCCTAAGAGTTCAGTCATTGATATCCTCTATTCCTTCTCCACCTACCTCTACTTTGTGTAACCCTGATTTTCCCCTTGGTCTAGAATCAAGAATGGGGAACCTTTGGCCCTCCAGCTGTTGTTGAACTACACATCCCATGCCTTGCAATAGTTTTAGCATGGCCAAATAGCAAAATTGTAGCGGGGCATGCTGGGATGTGTAGTTCAACAACAGCTGGAGGGCCAAAGGTTCCCCACCCCTGGTCTAGATGAACATTCTTTCGATTCTGGAACTCCCAGGATATTTTTAGGCTAAATCCCAGAGGGTTCGTTCCTTTCCGGATCTGATATTGGAATGGGACCTTCCCTAGTCAGAATACTGGTCATATATTCAACTGATGTCCTATGTTAGGAAGGTAAATAAACAGGGTTTCGTGCATAGAGATCTGACTCATTTTGAAACATTGGGGTATATTTACTAAGCTCCCGATTTTGACCGAGATGCCGTTTTTTCTTCAAAGTGTCATCTCGGTTAATCTCGGTCATTTACTAAACACTAATCACGGCAGTGATGAGGGCATTCGTAATTTTTTGCTAGTTCAGGTAAAAAATTACGAATGAATACACCATCGGTCAAATTACGCCTGTTTAGATATGAATCTCGGTCATTTACTAAGAAGTGCAAAGCAAAAAAACACAAAACACTGCCGTGAAAAATTACAACTCGTAAAAAAGTCTAAAAAAAAACCGACCTGCTTTTTTTTTCCGTGATTTGAGATGCATGCAGGGATCCATGAGATCCGTGCATGTATATCAGTGGGAAGGGGTGGGAAAGTGCTTATTTTTGCCAAAAAAATTGCGTGGGGTCCTCCCTCCTAAGCATAACCAGCCTCGGGCTCTTTGAGCCGATCCTGGTTGCAGAAATATGGGGAAAAAAATGACAGGGGTTCCCCCATATTTAAGCAACCAGCATTGGGCTCTGCGCCTGGTCCTGGTCCCAAAAATACGGGGGACAAAAAGAGTAGGGGTCCCCCGTATTTTTAAAACCAGCACCGGGCTCCACTAGCTGGACAGATAATGCCACAGCCGGGGGTCACTTTTATACAGCGCCCTGCGGCCGTGGCATCAAAAATCCAACTAGTCACCCCTGGCCGGGGTACCCTGGGGGAGTGGGAACCCCTTCAATCAAGGGGTCCCCCCCCCCAGCCACCCAAGGGCCAGGGGTGAAGCCCGAGGCTGTCCCCCCCCATCCAATGGGCTGCGGATGGGAGGGCTGATAGCCTTTGTTGTAAAATAAAAGATATTGTTTTTAGTAGCAGTACTACAAGTCCCAGCAAGCCTCCCCCGCATGCTGGTACTTGGAGAACCACAAGTACCAGCATGCGGCGGAAAAACGGGCCCGCTGGTACCTGTAGTACTACCACTAAAAAAATACCCAAAAAAACACAAGACACACACACCGTGAAAGTATAATTTTATTACATACATACACACATACATACATACTTACCTTATGTTCTCACGCAGGTCGGTCCTCTTCTCCAGTAGAATCCAAGGGCTACCTGTTGAAGAAATTCTACTCACCAGATCCATGGGTCCAGGCTCCTCGGCAAATCCAGGGTTAATCCACGTACTTGAATAAATAAAAAAAAACGGTGTCCCGACCACGAACTGAAAGGGGACCCATGTTTGCACATGGGTCACCTTCCCACGAATGCCAGAAACCCACTTTGACTTCTGTCTAAGTGGGTTTCTTCAGCCAATCAGGGAGTGCCACGTTGTAGCACTCTCCTGATCAGCTGTGTGCTGCTGTCCTCACTGACAGGCGGCACACGGCAGTGTTACAATGTAGCGCCTATGCGCTCCATTGTAACCAATGATGGGAACTTTCTGCTCAGCGGTGACGTCACTTTAGGTCAACCGCAGGGCAGAAAGTTCCCATCATTGGTTACAATGTAGCGCATAGGCGCTACATTGTAACACTGCCGCGTGCTGCCTGTCAGTGAGGACAGCAGCACACAGCTGATCAGGAGAGTGCTACAACGTGGCACTCCCTGATTGGCTGAAGAAACCCACTTAGACAGAAGTCAAAGTGGGTTTCTGGCATTCGTGGGAAGGTGACCCATGTGCAAACATGGGTCCCCTTTCAGTTCGTGGTCGGGACACCGTTTTTTTTTATTTATTCAAGTACGTGGATTAACCCTGGATTTGCCGAGGAGCCTGGACCCATGGATCTGGTGAGTAGAATTTCTTCAACAGGTAGCCCTTGGATTCTACTGGAGAAGAGGACCGACCTGCGTGAGAACATAAGGTAAGTATGTATGTATGTGTGTATGTATGTAATAAAATTATACTTTCACGGTGTGTGTGTCTTGTGTTTTTTTGGGTATTTTTTTAGTGGTAGTACTACAGGTACCAGCGGGCCCGTTTTTCCGCCGCATGCTGGTACTTGTGGTTCTCCAAGTACCAGCATGCGGGGGAGGCTTGCTGGGACTTGTAGTACTGCTACTAAAAACAATATCTTTTCATTATCACAAATGGCTATCAGCCTCCCCATCCGCAGCCCATTGGATGGGGGGGGACAGCCTCGGGCTTCACCCCTGGCCCTTGGGTGGCTGGGGGGGGGGGACCCCTTGATTGAAGGGGTCCCCACTCCCCCAGGGTACCCCGGCCAGGGGTGACTAGTTGGATTTTTGATGCCACGGCCGCAGGGCACTGTATAAAAGTGACCCCCGGCTGTGGCATTATCTGTCCAGCTAGTGGAGCCCGGTGCTGGTTTTAAAAATACGGGGGACCCCTACTCTTTTTGTCCCCCGTATTTTTGGAACCAGGACCAGGCGCAGAGCCCGATGCTGGTTGCTTAAATATGGGGGAACCCCTGTCAATTTTTTCCCCATATTTCTGCAACCAGGATCGGCTCAAAGAGCCCGAGGCTGGTTATGCTTAGGAGGGGGGACCCCACGCATTTTTTTTTGGGATTTTACATTGTTTAATAAAAAAAAAAAAAATAAGAACCCCAGCACGGATCACACAGATCCGGCCGAGATTGATTGTAAAAAAAAACGGCAGTGTTTTGCTAATCACTGCCGTAAAAATAGGTAAAAAAAAAAACGAATGACATCGACATCGGAAGCAAAGAAAAATACGAATACGACAGCTTAGTAAATCCATCGTAATCAATTCAAAAAGTTGCAGTTTTACACTGTCGATGTCATTCGTGATTGAACTTTGACCTATTTTCGGAAATTACGAATCTTAGTAAATATACCCCATTATGTTCACAAAAAGAAGCCCTTCACCATGCTGTCTGTATTGCTTATAAGATATTGCTAGATAGTGCCTTTAATAGGATTTTAATACCTACCGGTAAATCCTTTTCTCCTAGTCCGTAGAGGATGCTGGGGTCCACTTCATGACCATGGGGTATAGACGGTTCCACAGGAGCCATGGGCACTTTAAGACTTTTCAAGGGTGTGAACTGGCTCCTCCCTCTATGCCCCTCCTCCAGACCTCAGTATAGGAACTGTGCCCAGGGAGACGGACATTTCGAGAAAAGAATTTACTTTTAAACTAAAGGTGAGATTCATACCAGCTCACACCTCAACCATGCCGCACAACATGGCATTCAACATAACACACGCCAACGGGCATGAACCATTGCAGCAACATGCTGAAATAATCGTAACACAACATTAGTGGAACTACAAAATAACAACTGCAGGTAATGTACGCACTGGGTCGGGTGCCCAGCATCCTCTACGGACTAGGAGAAAAGGATTTACCGGTAGGTATTAAAATCCTATTTTCTCATACGTCCTAGAGGATGCTGGGGTCCACTTCAGTACCATGGGGTTATACCAAAGCTCCAGTATGGGCGGGAGAGTGTGGATGACCCTGCAGCACCGATTGACCAAACTTGAGGTCCTCATCGGCCAAGGTGTCAAACTTGTAAAATTTAGCAAACGTGTTTTCCCCTGACCAAGTAGCTGCTCAGCAAAGTTGTAAAGCCGAGACCCCCTGGGCAGCCGCCCAGGATGAGCCCACCTTTCTTGTAGAATGGGCATTTACCGACTTTGGTATCAGCAATCCTGCCGTAGAATGAGTGTGCTGAATCGTCCCTCTGATCCAGCGCGCAATAGTCTGCTTAGAAGCAGGACACCCAATCTTGTTGGGAGCATACAGGACAAACAGAGCCTCTGTTTTCCTTATCCGAGCTGTTCTCGTGACATAAATTTTCAAAGCTCTAACCACATCAAGAGACTTTGACTCAGTGAAAGTGTCAGTAGCCACTGGCACCACAATAGGTTGGTTCATATGGAAAGACGAAACCACCTTTGGAAGAAATTGTTGGCGAGTTCTCAACTCTGCCCTATCTTCATGGAAGATCAGGTAAGGGCTCTTGTGAGACAAGGCCCCCAACTCAGACACCCGACTTGCGGATGCCAATGCCAAAAGCATCACCACTTTCCAAGTGAGAAACTTCAATTCTGTCTCCTGTAGAGGTTCAAACCAATCCGATTTAAGGAACTGCAACACCATTAAGGTCCCATGGTGCCACTGGAGGCACAAATGGAAGCTGGATGTGCAGCACGCCTTTCACGAATGTCTGAACTTCTGGAAGAGAGGCCAATTGTTTTTGAAATAAAACTGATAAGGCCGAAATCTGGACCTTGATTGAACCCAATCTTAGACCCCCATCCACACCAGCCTGCAGAAAATGGAGAAAACGTCCTAACTGAAACTCTTCTGTAGGAGCCTTTTTAGATTCACACCAAGACACATATTTTCTCCAAATACGGTGGTAATGTTTAGACGTTACTCCTTTCCTGGCCTGAATAAGAGTAGGGATGACTTCCTTGGGAATACCCTTTCGGGCTAGGATCCAGTGCTCAACAGCCATGCCGTCAAACGTAGCCGCGGTAAGTCTTGATACACACACGGTCCCTCGCGAGGAGGAAGAGGCCGAGGATCTTCTATAAGCAACTCCTGAAGATCTGGATACCAAGCCCTCCTTGGCCAGTCTGGGGCAATGAGGATCGCTTGAACCCTTGTTCTTCTTATGATTTTGAGAACTTTTGGTATCAGTGGAAGTGGATGGAAGACATATATTGACCTAAACACCCACTGGGTTACCAGTGCATCCACTGCTATTGCTTGAGGGTCTCTCGACCTGGAACAATATCTCTGAAGCTTCTTGTTGAGACAAGATGCCATCATGTCTACTTGAGGAACGCTCCAAAGGCTTGTCACCTCTGTGAAGACTTCATGGTGGAGGCCCCATTCTCCTGGATGGAGATCATGTCTGCTGAGGAAGTCTGCTTCCCAGTTGTCCACTCCCAGAATGAAAATTGCTGACAGAGCCCTTGCATGCCTTTCTGCCCAGAGGAGGATATTTGTCACCTCTGCCATTGCCGCTCTCCTTTTCATTCCACCCTGACGGTTTATGTACGGGACTGCTGTTACATTGTCCGACTGGACGGGTTGATCTTGAAGAAGATGTACTGCTTGTAGAAGGCCATTGTAAATGGCTCTCAATTCCAGAACGTTTATGTTAAGGCAGGTTTCCTGACTTGACCATTTTCCTTGGAAGCTTTCCCCCTGTGTGACTGCTCCCCAGCCTCAGAGACTTGCATCCGTGGTTACTAGGACCCACTCCTGAATCCCGAACCTGCGTCCCTCTAGTAGGTGAGAACTGTGTAGCCACCACAGGAGCGAAATCCTGGCTTTTGAGGACAGGATTATCTTCCGGTGCATGTGTAGGTGGGATCCGGACCGCTTGTCCAACAGGTCCCACTGGAATATTCTGGCATGGAATCGGCCAAACTGTATGGCCTCGTAGGCCGCCACCATCTTCCCCAACAATCGAATGCATTGATGTATTGACACTCTTGTTGGCTTCAAAATCTGTTTGACCATTCTCTGGATTTCCAGAGCTTTTTCTACTGGAAGAAATACTCTCTGAACTTCTGTGTCCAGTATCATCCCTAGAAAGGACAATCTTGTTGTCGGTTCCAATTGTGACTTTGGAAAATTCATGATCCAACTGTGTTGTTGGAGTACTGACAGGGAGAGTGCAATGTTCTGGACCAACCGTTCCCTGGATCTCGCTTTTATCAGGAGATCGTCCAGGTAAGGAATTATATTGACTCCTTGTTGTCGAAGGAGGACCATCATCTCTGCCATCACCTTGGTGAATACCCTCGGTGCCGTGGAGAGCCCGAACGGCAACGTCTGGAAATGGTAATGGCAATTCTGTATTACGAATCCCAGATAAGCTTGGTGAGGAGGATAAATGGGAACATGCAAGTAAGCATCTTTTATGTCTACCGACACCATAAAGTCCCCTTCCTCCAGACTGGAAATCACTGCCCTTAGTGATTCCATCTTGAACCTGAACCTTTTGAGGAAGAGATTCAGATTTTTCAGGTTTAAAATTGGTCTGACCGAGCCGTCCGGCTTCGAAACTACAAAAAGGCTTGACTAAAAACCTTCTCCTTGCTGTGACAAGGGTACCAAGACAATGACTTGATCCTGACATAATTTTTGAATTGCAGCTGTTACTACTTCTCTGTCTGGAAGAGAAGCTGGCAAGCTCGATTTGAAAAATCGGCATGGGGGACGTCTTGAAACTCCAGTTTATATCCATGGGACACTATTTGTAAGACCCATGGGTCCAGGCCAGATTGAAGCCAGATCTGACTGAAAAGTTTCAGACGTGCTCCCACCCGAGCGGACTCCCGCAAGGGAGCCCCAGCGTCATGCTGCAGATTTGGCAGAAGCAGGTGTTGATTTCTGCTCCTGCGATCCTGGAGATGCTGCGGATTTCTTTCCTCTCCCCCTTCCTTTACCTGCAAAGAAGGGGGAACCTTTGACCTTTTTGTATTTGTTTGGCCTAAATTACTGCATGTGAGAGTGATGTGTCTTTTTCGCCGGTGCAGGAGCAGAAGGCAAGAATGTCGACTTACCTGCGGTAGCCGCAGAGACTAACGCATCCAGCCCATCTCCAAACAAGGCCTCACCTTTATACGTGCGAGCCTCCATATTTCTTTTGGAATCTGCATCAGCATTCCACTGGCGAATCCACAACGCCCTCGGAGCTGAGACTGCCATGGTAGCAGCTTTTGAACATAAAAGTCCAATATCTTTCATGGCTTCTAGCATGTATGCAGCAGCATCTTTTATATGACCTAACGTTAGGAGTATCTCGTCTCTATCTATCGTGTCAATTTCCAATGACAAGTTGTCTGACCATTTCTCGATAGCCCTACGCACCCACGCGCAAGCAATGGTGGGCCTGAGCAGTGTACAATTGGCCATGTAAATAGATTTTAACACAGTCTCCAGCTTGCGGTCTGCCGGTTCCTTCAGTGAAGCTGTCCCAGGTGCAGGGAGAATCACCTTTTTAGTTAACCTTGACAGGGCACTGTCTAATACAGGGGGTGACTCCCATTTTTTCCTGTCCTCTGCCGGGAAAGGATAAATAACCTGAATCCTTTTGGGAATCTGAAATTTCTTTTCAGTGTTTACCCAAACTCCCTCAAATAGAGTATTCAGCTCATGAGAAGGAGGGAAAGTTACATTAATTTTCCTTTGTTTATAAAAATAAGCCTTCTCCTGAGGTAGAGGAGGGCTTCCGTAACTTCCAAAACTTCCTTTATAGCGGCAATCATATATTGAATGCTTTTTGCCATTTTAGGATCTATCCCCCTGGAATCACTATCGTCAGCACAGGAATCAGAGTCCGTGTCGGTATCAGTATGTACTATTTGTCTAAATGGTCTCTTATGTGACCCAGCGGGGTCGCCTGTGGATGAAGAGGCAGAACTATGAAAAATCACATCTTCTACAGATTTTCTCCAGCTCTCTGCATGAGACTCAGACTTATCTAATCTCTTACTGATATGATTCACACTATCACGTAATTCTTTCACCCATTCACGCTCATGGGGTGCCGGCAGCGCCACCACATTACAACTCTGTGTCCCTAAAATGGCTCCCTCAGGGGAAGAGCTCCCTGCCTCAGACATGTCACACACGTGTACAACCACACCACAGACACTCCGGGACTTATAGGGGACAGACCCACAGTAAAATCTGTCAGAAGGACACAGATAGGTTTTGCCAGCTCACAACCCAGCGCCAGTAACACAATGTCTGTGAAACACAAAATGCCCACTGACATGCAGCACTTTTATAATGTTAATCACACAATTATATAGCACCAGGGCCGGCCCAAGCCTAAATTTTTTGGTAATCGAATATAGATTTTGGCACCCCCAACCCCCCCCCCCCCCCCCGCCCCCTCCAAATGGTTTATGGAAAAAATTATACACACAAAAGCTTAAAGTGCATTAAGCAAAATATAGGTGAAATCAACTGCCTACCATAAAGATAAAGCTTAAAGGGCAAAACCGTTAAGTAAGTGTATTCTATCTAATTATTCTAACTTTTAAAAATGGGGGTCCTACCTGTCCTTTTCTGGGTCCCATTGGAATGAAGGTTTTTATTAATCTTATTAATTATTCAAATATAAAGACAGAGACTTGATTTGGACACTACAAAGTGTTGAAAGGGGGGTGGGGGGGATGACAGTGCTGCTGGGCTGTGTAGCATACAGGACACTGCACCAGAGCTGTAACTAGACATTTCGGTGCCCTTTTGCAGAAAGTAAATTGGTGCTCCCCCTCCCATATCTCCCAAAATTTAGCGGTGTGGCTTCATGGGGAACGAGCATGGCCACATAATAATACCAATTCACATTAACACCACACAGATAGAGCACGTTACACACATTGCACCAGGTAGAGCACGTTACACACATTGCACCAGGTAGAGCATGTTACACACATTGCACCAGGCAGAGCATGTTATACACATTGCACCAGGTAGAGCACGTTACACACATTGCACCAGGCAGAGCACGTTACACACATTGCACCAGGCAGAGCACGTTACACACATTGCACCAGGCAGAGCACGTTACACACATTGCACCAGGTAGAGCAAGTTACACACATTGCGCCAGGCAGAGCATGTTACACACATTGCGCCAGGCAGAGCACGTTACACACATTGCGCCAGGTAGAGCATGTTGCACACATTGCACCAGGCAGAGCACGTTATACACATTGCACCAGGTAGAGCACGTTACACACATTGCACCAGGCAGAGCACGTTATACACATTGCACCAGGTAGAGCACGTTACACACATTGCACCAGGCAGAGCACGTTATACACATTGCACCAAGTAGAGCACGTTATACACATTGCACCAGGTAGAGCACGTTACACACATTGCACCAGGTAGAGCACGTTACACACATTGCACCAGGCAGAGCAAGTTATACACATTGCGCCAGGCAGAGCACGTTATACACATTGCGCCAGGCAGAGCACGTTATACACATTGCGACAGGTAGAGCACGTTACACACATTGCACCAGGTAGAGCACGTTATATACATTGCGACAGGTAGAGCACGTTACACACATTGCGCCAGGTAGAGCACGTTACACACATTGCGACAGGCAGAGCACGTTATACACATTGCGACAGGTAGAGCACGTTACACACATTGCGCCAGGCAGAGCACGTTACACACATTGCGCCAGGCAGAGCACGTTATACACATTGCGACAGGTAGAGCACGTTACACACATTGCACCAGGTAGAGCACGTTATACACATTGCGCCAGGCAGAGCATGTTATACACATTGCGCCAGGCAGAGCACGTTACACACATTGCACCAGGCAGAGCACGTTATACACATTGCACCAGGTAGAGCACGTTACACACATTGCACAAGGTAGAGTACGTTACACACATTGCACCAGGCAGAGCACGTTACACACATTGCACCAGGTAGAGCATGTTATACACATTGCACCAGGTAGAGCACGTTATACACATTGCGACAGGTAGAGCACGTTACACACATTGCGCCAGGCAGAGCACGTTATACACATTGCGCCAGGCAGAGCACGTTATACACATTGCCACAGGTAGAGCACGGTGCCCTCCAAGGTGATTTCCCACCAGATACATAGCACAAGAACGGGCGGCACTCACGGGACTGTCAATGGTGGAAATCAATGGGCACAATACAGGTGTGACTCCCGTGTCCATTGATTTCCGCCATTGACAGTCCCGTGAGTACTACCCGTTCTTGTGCTATGTATATATATATATATATATATATATATACACACACATATATATATACACACACATATATATATACACACACACACACACACACACACACATATATATATATATACATATATATACATATACATACATATTTATATACAGTGTATATTTACATACAGTATATGCACACACACACACATATATATATATATATATATATATATATATTAATATGTATACACACAGTACCCGGAGCAATAATAAAACAGCCAGGCTTACTTTTGTTGTAATACAGGAGACAGGAGAGTGAGAACTCACTCTTCTCTGTCTCCTCCAAGGCGCGTACATGCTGCTCCACATGCTGCCTGCCACTGCCAGGGGACATTTCTTTACCCTGCAGCCTGCGCACTCAGCCAATTACCGAACCGCAGGCTGCTGTTTTACAGGCTATTGGACAGCTGAGCCGTCACTCAGCTGTCCTGTACTGTTAGGCTGCCCTGGCGGTCGGCGCTGCAGGTGTACGGTTGCCGGGGCAACCAAGGGAAGCCGGAAGTGCAGCTCAGTGCCGCAGATCGGTAAGAGCTCTGATCTGTGGCACTGTCATAGCGCAGCTCCCTCTCTTCCTCACCCTGGCCGCCTCAGCATCCGGGGGCACCTCTACTAAACTCCGTCCGCGAGCCCACACACCGCATAGGAGCTGGCGGTATACAGCAGGCAGCATGGTAGCGTCTAGTTTCTCTGGGAGCGTGGTCTACGCTGCCGGTGCCCTCCACAGTGTGGCGCCTTACTCTTACGCGTAACCCGCGTAACGGGCGGGCCGGCCCTGTATAGCACCAAATTTCACTGTGCCCCCCCTGTTTTGCACCCTGATACTTGTTCAGCAGTGGAGGAGGACCAGCGTTCTTCTCTGCAGCCTGGAGGGAGAGAAAATGGCGCTGAGCAGTGTGCTGGCTGACTGAGGAGGAAGCCCCACCCCCGCAATGGCGCGTTTCTCCTCAGCATTTATGAGGTAATTTTTTATACTGGCGGGGGTAGGCCTGTGCCTCAGCAACTTATGCCTCTTAATATGCCAGTTTCAATAGGTTACATGCTGCCCAGGGCGCCCCCCCCCCCCCCCCCGCACCCTGCAGTGCCTGTGTATGTGTGGGCAATATGGCGCGCTGCACTCCCGCCAGCCGGCCGGTACCTTTAGCCGTCACTTTGATTGAAGATCCTTTCTTCTAACACTCACCTGTCTTCTGACTTCTGGCTCTGTAAGGGGGGTGACGGCGTGCTGTGGGAGTGAGCGCATAGCCGCAGCTAGCGTTCAGTACCCTTCAGGAGCTAATGGTGTCCTGTCAGCCAGAAGCAGAGCCATGAAACTATTCAGTAAGTTAGTTCCTACTTCTGCCCCCTAAGTCCCACGTAGCAGGGAGACTGTTGCCAGCAGTTCTTCCTGAAAATAAAAAAAAACCTAACATAAGTCTTTTCAGAGAAACTCAGTAGAGCTCCCCTGGAGTGCATCCAGTCTGCCTGGGCACATTTTCTAAACTGAGGTCTGGAGGAGGGGCATAGAGGGAGGAGCCAGTTCACACCCTTGAAAAGTCTTAAAGTGCCCATGGCTCCTGCGGAACCGTCCATACCCGATGCTACTGAAGTGGACCCCAGCATCCTCTAGGATATATGAGAAACCTTGTTTACCAAGTCTACTAATGCTTGGAGTACTGACCTGTGCATTTCGCTTACTGACCAACAATGGTCTCAGGCTTTTACATCTCCTCTCAAAGTGTGTCAGGTATTGAGACGCAATATAGTTACTACTAGGTGGAATAGTGTTTTGAGCAAAATGTTCCCAGGTCTTCCTAATATATGCTGGAGATGTAATGGAAATCTGAACTCTCCTTCACCTATGTGGTGCTCTTGTCCTGTTTTGGCGTCCTTCTGGAACCAAATTATTCAAATCGCTAAAGCTATTGAGAGGTTGGTGGTCCCTGATGGTCCACAGTTTTGGATCCTGAATATTATTCCTTGGCCAATTTCTAAATACTAAAACATCCAAGGCAATTATACCAAGCAATTATACCAGTCATCCAAGGCAATTATACCAGTCAAATGGAGATAAACATCTCCTCCCTCCATTAGAGATTGGTTACTCCACCTAGATTTGTATATGACTCTGGAAGAGATTTCTGTGGCTGCTAACGACTGCCTTTCTACATTCATTTTCACCTGGTTCTATTTTTTGCAGTTTAATGAATCTTATAAATACAACACCTTAATGGCCTGACCTATTTGAATCCCATCACAGGTAGTTCTAGATTGGGATCAGTGCCGGTTCTAAGGCTCCCAGCGCCCTGGGCGGGCAAAAGGGGCATGGCTTCATACAGGGGGCGTGGTCAGTTACGCCCCCTGTACAGTAGTGAAATGATGTGCGGTGCGCGATGACATCATCGCGCACCGCACAGTAAAGGTCCTCTCCACGAAGGGAAACTAGACGCTACGCGTCTAGTTCCCTTCACAGTGGGGGGCAGCGGGACAGAGCGGGCAGCGGGGGGCACAGCAGCGGATCTTGCCATGGTGCGGCGCCCTCCGGAAGGCGCCGCCCCGGGCAAAAGTCCTGCTTGCCCGTGGCAAGATCCACTACTGATTGGGATATGTTTACTTTGATGGAGACCTGGGAGACCCTTCACCCCTTCCCCTCCATTTTTCATGTTTCTCATACATCCTAGAGGATGCTGGTGATAATGTCGATTATCTTACAGGAAAGAAAGCTATACCTTATACACACTTAGAATACACTTTACCATGGAGCCACTGCGGCCGCTAAACTTAGTACACACGCGACGTACTTTATACACTGTTTGCGTACGGAGTCCCGTATCACTGTACGGACTTAGCGTACAAACGCTGCGCTGGGGGTACAAAGTACACACAGCGCGCGCACACAGAGATACACTTTAAACCTTTACAGTAATGCAATGCAATGCTATTACACTTTAAACCTTATGCAGCAATGCAGTGTGATGCTATTACACTTTAAACCTTCACAGTAATGCAATGCAATGATAAAACACTTTAAACCTTAGCAGGGCAATGAAGACACGACACCAATTGTTATTTAACCGCTGGGTTCCAACACCACAGTAGATTATTGCTGAAAGGGGGTTACAATACAAATAATACAATACAATATAACAGAGTAAATGGCTACAGTCAATGTTACATACGTGAGTGGATTCGCTTGCGCTACCCGGTTCGGTCCTCCGCCATCTGATAGATAACGTTGTGAGCCTTGTGTCTCACCAGGCTAGAAGCAGGCTCTCTTTATACACTTCTTCCAAAAGCAATACAATAGATACTGTAATCCCTTTGTCCATTGGACACAGGAATTCACTTTTACAGTACAGGAGAGGTCATAGGTCTGTTTGAATAGGTGGGCGATGTCTATTTTCACTGCTCTTGTGGGTGGTCTCCTCTGGATTCCTGCCGCATACATAATGTACAGTAAATACAGTTTATATCTATATTCTGCTCCTGCACATAACTATCCGCAGGAACATGCAATCTTCCTCAAACCAACACCGGAATGTTTCCCTTAAAATACCCTACAGCTGGATACCAAACACCACCTTGTAACTTTATTCTGTCCCCTCCTATTCTGTAAAGGTGAATCCCTTTGTTCTGAAACCATTTAAACTGTTGTTATTTTCTGGTGTGGTGCAGGGGGACTATGTGTACATTGTGCACTATTTGGATTAAATATGTAATGTGTTTTGATAGCTCTCCATGCATTCACAAACTCTACCGTAAATACCCATACCATGCGCTGATGCGCACGACCGCGGGAGCGACCATACACAAATTGCGAATATGTGCACGCACAGCAGAACAGAGTGGTAGGTAGGAAATGTATGACCTAGTGGGATAGTAAAAAGCATGCATGTATGAATCCATGTCTGAGGGGCATGTATCATCGTGACGTATATGTTCTAAATAAGCTTCGAGGTATTGCGAAGTATACATTAAATCCTTCTCATCCCGTTTTAAGGGTCTGTAAATGGGCCAACAAACACTACCGAGCTCTTTTCGGCTTCTTGTTCCAACAAATGGGGTGCACAATTAGTTGATGATACATGGAGGGGGAACATATGTGAGTGCTAATATATGTGGATATCACCTGTCGACTATGTGTGTCGTTAACTGAAGGTTGTAGAGATGAAGATAAGACACATATCTAAAATACATTCACATAAACATTTACATAAACATTCTTGGGTAGGGCTGATGTCTTTTCCGGATGGGTGTATCTGGGCAGTGGAGACAAAAGAAAAACAGATGAACGAAACAGGCCATGAAATTCATTTGCAATCCTTATCATATCACTGTCTCTATGGAAGGGTCTTGAATTAAATCTGCTGCTATAACAGTACCCTTGCTCCTGAGACTCATCAACTTTGTGCCGTGCTTGCGCCGCGTCAGAATTCGAACACACCTAAATATCGAACCAATAATTATGACGACTCCCAGGATACAAAGGAGAAACTTCCCTACACTCATAACATTTTGAGCCCACTCTCCTAATCCTGAGAACCAATTTCGTGGGTTCAACCATGAGACCCAGCCCGTCAGCTCATTATCCACAGCCGTCAGGGTAAGGTTGTGTCTCCTCCGGAACTCCCACTTCAACTGCAAGATATCGGCCATCTTTTGATCGATAATCTCGGTTGGGTCATCAGTGCTGTTTGTAATATACGTGCAGCACTTCACACCATACTGAGTTGCCAAAGTGACACGTACCCACCTGTCACGGCCGTGGATTCGTGGATCAAATCAGAGGCTGCGTGCTCTGTCCTATCTATGAGGTGTCTCTTGACGATGTGTTCATAGTGAGTATGAGTATAAGGAGCCTGAGCACTGCGGTGAACATCTCTCATCTTATCATGGGTTATGGTCATGACCTCTGGCAGTACTCTCCCAATAGAACACAATCCCTCTGAGCTCGGGGCAAGCCACTTGTACGCCTTCCTCCCACATATGAAATAGCCATCATCTGGGAAAACATAGGGGACAAAATATAACATCACCATATTACAAACTTTCCAAGTGAAAAACCCAATCCCTAGTTCTCCCATCTGCTCAGTACAAGTATCAGGATGGATGATATGAGCACAATACCCTGGCGATACTTTTCCAACCCACATGGTCTTGCTTCCACGAGTATACCTATACCGAAAATACCTCCCACTGTTGGCTATTTGGCGTACAAGTTCAGAGTCTATGGGTATCCTATCAGCTCTGTGTGAAAAGGTCATTGTCTGGTTATTCCACGTCACTTCCCAATTTCCCAGTTTTCGGTAATTGGAAATATTAAAACATAATAAGGATCTATCTACATGATACTGGTAGAGCTTCAAACTAGGGGGCCTAGAAATATTGAATTTATTGTCCACCGGTCTCCCACCCCGCAATTCGAGTACCTCATCTATTGCTAAAGGGTACGGTACTAATCCTGACTTGCTCTGACCTTGAGGTACCTGTGAGCACACCCAGCATTCTGTCTGGTTTAAGACCTTGTCCACTAGTGAGTGGTAATCACTCAACGGATGACGGTCTATGTGGATATTAAGGTTGGACTGACATCTCTGGATGCACCCATCCTCAACTATATTCTCATAATTCCTACAAATACAATATTCATCAGACAATAACCCCTCACAGTGCCTCCGAGCTCCCTGACTACCAGAGCGCTTACTGATGCCAGCCTTTACTAAAGTGATGTGCTGATCCTGAGATTAGAGATGAGCGCCTGAAATTTTTCGGGTTTTGTGTTTTGGTTTTGGGCTCGGTTCCGCGGCCGTGTTTTGGGTTCGAACGCGTTTTGGCAAAACCTCACCGAATTTTTTTTGTCGGATTCGGGTGTGTTTTGGATTCGGGTGTTTTTTTCAAAAAACACTAAAAAACAGCTTAAATCATAGAATTTGGGGGTCATTTTGATCCCAAAGTATTATTAACCTCAAAAACCATAATTTACACTCATTTTCAGTCTATTCTGAATACCTCACACCTCACAATATTATTTTTAGTCCTAAAATTTGCACCGAGGTCGCTGTGTGAGTAAGATAAGCGACCCTAGTGGCCGACACAAACACCGGGCCCATCTAGGAGTGGCACTGCAGTGTCACGCAGGATGTCCCTTCCAAAAAACCCTCCCCAAACAGCACATGACGCAAAGAAAAAAAGAGGCGCAATGAGGTAGCTGTGTGAGTAAGATTAGCGACCCTAGTGGCCGACACAAACACCGGGCCCATCTAGGAGTGGCACTGCAGTGTCACGCAGGATGGCCCTTCCAAAAAACCCTCCCCAAACAGCACATGACGCAAAGAAAAAAAGAGGCGCAATGAGGTAGCTGTGTGAGTAAGATTAGCGACCCTAGTGGCCGACACAAACACCGGGCCCATCTAGGAGTGGCACTGCAGTGTCACGCAGGATGTCCCTTCCAAAAAACCCTCCCCAAACAGCACATGACGCAAAGAAAAAAAGAGGCTTTTTACTGATATTTGGTGTTTTGGATTTGACATGCTCTGTACTATGACATTGGGCATCGGCCTTGGCAGACGACGTTGCTGGCATTTCATCGTCTCGGCCATGACTAGTGGCAGCAGCTTCAGCACGAGGTGGAAGTGGATCTTGATCTTTCCCTAATTTTGGAACCTCAACATTTTTGTTCTCCATATTTTAATAGGCACAACTAAAAGGCACCTCAGGTAAACAATGGAGATGGATGGATTGGATACTAGTATACAATTATGGACGGGCTGCCGAGTGCCGACACAGAGGTAGCCACAGCCGTGAACTACCGCACTGTACTGTGTCTGCTGCTAATATATAGACTGGTTGATAAAGAGATAGTATACTCGTAACTAGTATGTATGTATAAAGAAAGAAAAAAAAACCACGGTTAGGTGGTATATACAATTATGGACGGGCTGCCGAGTGCCGACACAGAGGTAGCCACAGCCGTGAACTACCGCACTGTACTGTGTCTGCTGCTAATATATAGACTGGTTGATAAAGAGATAGTATACTCGTAACTAGTATGTATGTATAAAGAAAGAAAAAAAAAACCACGGTTAGGTGGTATATACAATTATGGACGGGCTGCCGAGTGCCGACACAGAGGTAGCCACAGCCGTGAACTACCGCACTGTACTGTGTCTGCTGCTAATATATAGACTGGTTGATAAAGAGATAGTATACTCGTAACTAGTATGTATGTATAAAGAAAGAAAAAAAAACCACGGTTAGGTGGTATATACAATTATGGACGGGCTGCCGAGTGCCGACACAGAGGTAGCCACAGCCGTGAACTACCGCACTGTACTGTGTCTGCTGCTAATATATAGACTGGTTGATAAAGAGATAGTATACTCGTAACTAGTATGTATGTATAAAGAAAGAAAAAAAAAACACGGTTAGGTGGTATATACAATTATGGACGGGCTGCCGAGTGCCGACACAGAGGTAGCCACAGCCGTGAACTACCGCACTGTACTGTGTCTGCTGCTAATATATAGACTGGTTGATAAAGAGATAGTATACTCGTAACTAGTATGTATGTATAAAGAAAGAAAAAAAAACCACGGTTAGGTGGTATATACAATTATGGACGGGCTGCCGAGTGCCGACACAGAGGTAGCCACAGCCGTGAACTACCGCACTGTACTGTGTCTGCTGCTAATATATAGACTGGTTGATAAAGAGATAGTATACTCGTAACTAGTATGTATGTATAAAGAAAGAAAAAAAAACCACGGTTAGGTGGTATATACAATTATGGACGGGCTGCCGAGTGCCGACACAGAGGTAGCCACAGCCGTGAACTACCGCACTGTACTGTGTCTGCTGCTAATATATAGACTGGTTGATAAAGAGATAGTATACTCGTAACTAGTATGTATGTATAAAGAAAGAAAAAAAAAACACGGTTAGGTCACTGGTATATACAATTATGGACGGGCTGCCGAGTGCCGACACAGAGGTAGCCACAGCCGTGAACTACCGCACTGTACTGTGTCTGCTGCTAATATAGACTGGTTGATAAAGAGATAGTATACTACTAATATTATATACTGGTGGTCAGGTCACTGGTCACTAGTCACACTGGCAGTGGCACTCCTGCAGCAAAAGTGTGCACTGTTTAATTTTAATATAATATTATGTACTCCTGGCTCCTGCTATAACCTATAACTGGCACTGCAGTAGTGCTCCCCAGTCTCCCCCACAATTATAAGCTGTGTGAGCTGAGCAGTCAGACAGATATATAATATATATAGATGATGCAGCACACTGGCCTGAGCCTGAGCAGTGCACACAGATATGGTATGTGACTGAGTCACTGTGTGCTGTGTATCGCTTTTTTCAGGCAGAGAACGGATTATAAATAAAAGTGGTGGTCACTGGTCACTATCAGCAAAACTCTGCACTGTACACTACTGAGTACTCCTAATGCTCCCCAAAATTAGTAAATCAAGTGTCTCTCTAATCTATTCTAATTCTAAACGGAGAGGACGCCAGCCACGTCCTCTCCCTATCAATCTCAATGCACGTGTGAAAATGGCGGCGACGCGCGGCTCCTTATATAGAATCCGAGTCTCGCGATAGAATCCGAGCCTCGCGAGAATCCGACAGCGTCATGATGACGTTCGGGCGCGCTCGGGTTAACCGAGCAAGGCGGGAAGATCCGAGTCGCTCGGACCCGTGAAAAAAAACATGAAGTTCTGGCGGGTTCGGATTCAGAGAAACCGAACCCGCTCATCTCTACCTGAGATCCTACAAATTCATAGTTGCCATCAGAACCCATTCCAGATCCCTGTTCGACCTCTCTGGGACCATCACAAAAACAAACTGTCCTTATCAAAACCAGAGTTACTAATAGAACCCGAAACGCAATCTCTTGTGATTGATCCATTTCGTTTAGGGAAAGGAGGAAAATAAGAAGGGGAAAAGACAGGAAAATGCAGGGGGAGGTGAAGAAAAAAAAATGATACTACAACCGTTCTAGATCTGTGCTCGGATGCCCTTCAACAGTCCTGCCTCTCAACCCTCCCGGAACAGACACTCCAGTGATACGAGGTTCTCTACACTCTGCTCTTTGTCACGAGTTCTCTCCGGGTCAGCGGCCTTTCTGTAGGGAACATAAATCTTGTATTTCAATGTGTTTAACTGTTGTGTATTATCAGTTGTGTGAAGTAAACCATCTGTGGAAAGTGAAAAGAGAAAGGAAATAATAAAAATAAAAATTTTCAGATTTGTGTTCACCATCAGGCTGTCACGCCATCATGCATATCGGTGTCTATGCACAGTCTCCCTTCACCAGTATTCTCATTCTCCTTTGTGCATGACCAGGCACACTGCGTTAATACTGGTGTCCCTATGCTGGTGAGATATACTGGATTTGGGTAGAACTCTGAAAGACCGAGTAGGCCTGTGGCGTCTGAACTGTAACCCTGTCGGTGGACGTAAGAGATGAAGAGGAAGCTTTGAAGACAAATCACAGAGTTTAGTAACAGATAAGTTTGTAGAGGCAAAGAAGATTTTACAAAGTTTGACATCTGGATTGGGCACTAAGGGGAATGATTCTCTACTCGGTCTGCTCCCAAAAAAAAAAATCTATGTGTGTTATATCTCTACTGGGACTATCCCAGCCATCAATCCAGTGTCCTGTCCATTCTAAGTTCATAGGGAACCCGGTATCTTTGAGATAATTTCCTCTACCTGTGATGGACATGTATCTAGAACAGCGAAATGCAACCTTAGTCTTCGTGGGTATCCAACATAATTCGTACTTCCTGGGCGGGAGCACGCTATATGTATACCATCTCTAACAAAACTTCTGTTAAATTAATTAGAGGTCACTTATGCTGGAGAAAGAAGCAGAAGTTTAGGGACCTCCTCCTAACCCCAGTTCTGTCAAAAGGGTAAAGTTGCATTTATTCCATTCTTCCCATTAACCAAATCTGTGTTTTCTATATGGCTCGTGACTCCTTACTATATGTCCCTTGATCCCATCTATGTGTTTAATAACGTGGCTTGTTTTCTCTGTCTAGGGGTCTATATTGGCTATGTGCTCTACTACTCTTGCAATCTCTAGCAAAATGTCCTTTATTTTTTTTTACAAATGTAACAATTTCTCTCTCTTTTCTTACCAACTTGGTTTTTGGGGTTTAGGCTGATGAGACTCTGGTGTAGGAGCCTGTATACTTTCAATCCCCAGCCTCTCCTCCTGCAGTTCTCTATGCCTAGCAATATTCTTATGGTGTTCAATCGCGCACTCTCTACGACAAGCTACTGTGGCCCCTCTCTAATCAGGAAAAAAAATGTTTGTACCCTGTCCCTTACTGTCTGATTGAGTCCGTCCATTAATACAGAAACAGCTACCTTCCTGTAATTCACACCATTCCCTGTATCTGATACCCCCATGTATCTATTTATTATTTGCAGGTCCTGATGGAAGTATTCAGATGTCATTTCATTTTCCCTCTGTTTTATGGAGAAAATTTTTTCTCCACTTAACAGTTGTGGGGAAATACAACTCTAGTTGCATATTAATTTGCTCTAAGTTCTCCTGATTGAGTTTTGTCAGTCATAAGACTATCCGACTCTAATCTACAATCAGTGATACATTTTTGGGTGTCAATATTAGGAGGTAGGCACGCTTTCAAAAATATCCGTCAATGTTTGTTTGTCGGTTCATACGCATTACCCAGATCTCTGAAAAATTTCTGACATCTGGCTAAATGCTTCCGAGGGTCGGGGAATTCTGAAATGATTGATCGCAGCTCATCTCTGGGCCACGGGCAATACATTGCATTATTCCTGGTGAGGATTATTCCCTGACTATCGGTTCCCCCATTGGGGGTTACTATTTCCAAGACAAGGTGTAATCCTACCATTCCGTTCCTAATCTGTTTACTGTGAGGTGTTGTTGTCTCTGTGCAATGAACTGTCTCACACTTACCGGTAGCTGTGACCTCACCAGTTCTTTCATTGGGGAATATTGTTACTGCTCTACCTGGTTGGACAGGCCCCACCTGAGTTTCCTGCGGCGAGGTGACTGCTTGGAGGAGAGCTGCGATTTGGCTGGATATATTTGTTATTAAAAAAAAGATATAGATTCAATATATATATTACAAAGTACAGTATACCTATAGTTACAACTCATACAGTAAGCAGTTAAAACATAGTTACATACAATTACAGTTACAGGCCAGCGATACAATTACCATTCCCTCCAATGCATCTTATGTCTCTCTCTCTCTGTAAATAAATACAGGAACTGATCTGCCAGCAAGTCCATCATCCTCTTGTGACCTATAACCTTGAAAAGACTTCAAAAAAGAAAACAGGATACATCTTGCAAAAAAAAATAATTAGGGTTAATACATTGTTTTTACATACTACTATATTTTACGGATATACCATTGACTGTAGCCATCTTCTCCCCCGCAATATACGGTAGTGGTGGTGCGGTCGCCATTGTTTTCCCACTAGGTTTGGAACCTGCTGCACGAGCTAATTTCCTTTGCATATCCCCCTCTTGCTGCCATAATTTTAAACAATCATTATGTCTAATCCTTTGTTTTCTGGATTTAATCAGACATATCTTTAACCTTAAGTTCTGTAATAAATCTGGTTCAAAGCTGCTCACCTTAGGGAATGGTTCCCTATCTTTGTCAGTCATACGTATCCATTCAGACAAAAAGTCTTCAGTGTGTGATCCATATTTACCACACATAACAAACCTCGCTGACCCCTTAGGCCACGGCACCTCAACCTGAACCCTGGTTAAACGTCCACCGCTTGTGCAATTGGATCCCATCGCAAACTTTTTCCTATTATGCAATCCCCAATGCACAATATGAATAGACGGTGAAAGTTCTTAAAGCGCTTTCACCCACTCCTTCTCCGCCGGGTACCACGACTCACTCCAAGAATGACCACCGTGTACCCAGTGAGGTCCCTATCTGATTTCTATTCACTGGAAGTGTTTAGGAGTGACTTACCTATTTCCAGTGAATATACACCGTTGGAGATTTTCCTGAGAGAGACCAGCGAAAACTCCCTATGCACTTATACACAAATCACACTTGCGTATGCTCTATACAGTGCTAATGGTACCGCGATTTTACGCAAAGCACGTAAAGGGGTATCCAGTTGCGCTATATATATCACATCCACAAATGCGCGGTCCAATCGCACAGCATATAGGTACTTGTTACCTTTCTGCCGTACGATCACGGGTCGTTGTACAAACTGGGACCCTCAGTCTGGAGCGTAATACCAAAAACCTTTTAACTTCAATTCTTCGCAATAGAATGCACTATCATGCTCCTTTACAAATCACCTCACGTTTTGCGTTTTAAACCTTATACTAACGTGAGTCAGCCGCCTCACGCCACCAAGTCTCCACTCACTTGATGTACCGCACGACGGGATCCCGAATTCCGGGGTTCAAATTTCCACTCGCTCCTACGTTCGCTCACTCAAATACACTTTGGTTTTTCTGTACAGAAAATTATCATTCATTCAGACAAGCAGCGTTACTCCCAGAGGCAATACAGCAAATAAGAGTTTTATACTAAACTTTGGAAACTGGGCAATCTTGTGCTATTGTAGCGTGGCTACTGTCCCACCTTTAAACTAAACGAACTATCGTGTGGTTTTATTATGCGCACACAACGCTACACAAGCTTGCATAATTACGCAACCGTGCGTACCTCTATGCCACGTGTGCGGCCTTGCACCGCGTGCACGTTTTGTGTACGCTGTCCTCACGTTCCGTACCACGTGTACCAATGTGCGGACGCAATAAAACAACTCACACAATTTCTATAAATGTGAGCAATATTAACTATATATAATCGCTCACTTAACACGTCACACAGTTTCTTTCTGTATAAACCTTTATGCAGAACTGCGTTTGTGTCTTTACGCTTACTTCCTTAAAATACTGTTATTTCAAATGTACCTATATATTTACCTATATAGCAACAAATGTATCCTATTTCACACAGATCTATAATGACTCTAGCAATAATCAATAATTTAAATGATATGATTCAGATTGGATAGCTATCTTGCAGAATAGACACTTATATAAATATACACATAATTATAATAATTATATATATGTACCATTCACTGGTCTCCTGAGACTCCTTTACCCATTCAGTGCTCCTAATTTGCATATGAAAGCTATGTGCTTTTGCCTGCCTGTAAAAGTGGTTTTTCATTGCTAAGAAAAAGCAGTTACACAGGTTAATTTGCATTTCAATGGCTATCTTATAGCAAGCAGATTCTAACTAAATCCTAGAGGTAAAAGAAAAAAACAACAACTTTGTTTATCTCTGTGTGTAATTCTTACATCAAGTATTCATCTTACTATTAACTTTCACTAGGCCCAGCTGAAACTATTTGTATTTGACTATGGCATGGGTTAAATAAATGCATTGGTAACTCATAAATGGTGATTGATGTGACCAAGGAGAGCTAATTATTCTGGGCAGTGAAAATCAGCCATTTAGAAAAATGACCTTCCCAAAATGGCCGCTGCTCCTCCCCCTTCCACATCCATGTGGTTAGTCCAAAATGGAGGACAGACCATGCGGCTTCCTTTGTCACAAAGAAATCACACATCATACAAGCCCCTGAAGTTATTTTAGGCCTGAGTTAAACATAAAAACTATATCAATGCTATGCAGCAACTTTTAAATGTACTTTTAACCCTACTTAACAGATAAGCAATCCAATCTGAATCAAACACAACATGACTTATTTGAACCTTGTTTTGCAACAATGTGAGAGAGTATGCAAAGTATGGGTGCCGTGTATGCTTTTTGGCGCCAAACAAAATTCACAGATTTTAAATAGCTTTTTTCCTGTTTACCTTACGAGTTCTACCAGCATCCCTACAAACCATACAGAGCAGACGCCATCTAATCAGCAAATAAATAGGGTTTCTCTGTGCATCCACCGACCAAGAAAAGGATACGTAGGATAACTTTCCACCCTTTGCTGATAGATTACGTCTGCTGTGACCTGTTAGGTAGTAAGTATGTGAAAAACCGGAGAACCCCCAATTGATAATGTCGATTATCTTACAGGAAAGAAAGCTATACCTTATACACACTTAGAATACACTTTACCATGGAGCCACTGCGGCCGCTAAACTTAGTACACACGCTACGTACTTTATACACTGTTTGCGTACGGAGTCCCGTATCACTGTACGGACTTAGCGTACAAACGCCGCGCTGGGGGTACAAAGTACACACAGCGCGCACACACCCAGAGATACACTTTAAACCTTTACAGTAATGCAATGCAATGCTATTACACTTTAAACCTTATGCAGCAATGCAGTGTGATGCTATTACACTTTAAACCTTATGCAGCAATGCAGTGTGATGCTATTACACTTTAAACCTTCACAGTAATGCAATGCAATGATAAAACACTTTAAACCTTAGCAGGGCAATGAAGACACGGCAGCAATTGTGATTTAACCGCTGGGTTCCGACACCACAGTGGATTATTGCTGAAAGGGGGTTACAATACAAATAATACAATACAATATAACAGAGTAAATGGCTACAATCAATGTTACATACGTGAGTGGATTCGCTTGCGCTACCCGGTCCGGTCCTCCGCCATCTAATAGATAACGTTGTGAGCCTTGTGTCTCACCAGGCCAGAAGCAGGCTCTCTTTATACACTTCTTCCAAAAGCAATACAATAGATACTGTAATCCCTTTGTCCATTGGACACAGGAATGCCCTTTTACAGTACAGGAGAGGTCATAGGTCTGTTTGAATAGGTGGGCGATGTCTATTTTCACTGCTCTTGTGGGTGGTCTCCTCTGGATTCTTGCCACATACATAATGTACAGTAAATACAGTTTATATCTATATTCTGCTCCTGCACATAACTATCCGCAGGAACATGCGATCTTCCTCAAACCAACACCGGAATGTTTCCCTTAAAATACCCTACAGCTGGATACCAAACACCACCTTGTAACCTTATTCTGTCCCCTCCTATTCTGTAAAGGTGAATCCCTTTGTTCTGAAACCATTTAAACTGTTGTTATTTTCTGGTGTGGTGCAAGGGGACTATGTGTACATTGTGCACTATTTGGATTAAATATGTAATGTGTTTTGATAGCTCTCCATGCGTTCACAAACTCTACCGTAAATACCCATACCACGCACTGATGTGCACGACCGCGGGAGCGACCATACGCAAATTGCGAATATGTGCACGCACAGCAGAACAAGTACACACGCGGAGGCCATCTGTGTGTTGTTTGTACGTGATGTGTGTACTGCAATATTTTTCGACTTTGACACTGGGGACGACATCAAGACCATGGGGTATAGACGGGATCCGCAGGAGACATGGGCACTCTAAAGATTTTTCATTGGGTGTGAACTGGCTCCTCCCTCTATGCCCCTCCTCCAGACTTCAGTTTTAGAAATGTGCCCAGGTCGACTGGATGCACTCTGAGGAGCTCTACTGAGTTTCTCTGAAAAGACTTATGTTAGGTTTTTTTATTTTCAGGGAGATCTGCTGGCATCAGACTCCCTGCTTCGTGTGACTGAGGGGGCAGAAGCAGAACCAACTTCCTCAAAGTTTCATGGCTCTGTTTCTGGCTGACAGGACACCATTAGCTCCTGAAGGGAACTGAACGCTAGCCGTGTCTAGATGCTCACTCCCACAGCACGCCATTACCCCCTCACAGAGCCAGAAGTCAGAAGACAGGTGAGTATGAGAAGAATGATCTTCAATCAAGTAAGGGACGGCTGAGGTGCGGCGCGGCTGGCGGGAGCGCAGCGCGCCATTGCTGCCCACACACACAGGCACTGCAGGGCGCGGGGCGGGGCGCCCTGGGCAGCAAGAAAAATACCTCAAACTGGCTAAAAGGGGGCATAAGAGGCAGCTTTCACAGCCCTACCCCGGCCAGTATAAATATTGTCATGGATACTGAGGGGCGGAGCTTCTTCCTCAGGCAGCCAGCACACTACTCAGCACCATTTTCTCTCTTTCCTCAGGCTGCAGAGAACACGCTGGTCCTCTCCTCCACTTCTGACAAGTACAGGGTCCTATAAAGGGGGGGCACAAAGCGATTGTGGTGCATTTGATAGTGTATATTACTATTTAAAAGCGCTTTTGGGCTGTGGACATACTGTGTTCACAGGCAATACTGGTGCTGGGTTTGTGAACTGGCTACTCCTATCCTGTGTCCCTCTGACAGATTTTACTGTGGGTCTGTCCCCAAAATAAGTCCCAGTGTGTCTGTGAGTGTGGTGTACATGTGCTGAGGCATGTCTGAGACAGGGAGTTCCTCCCCGAAGGAAGCCATTTTAGGGACACAGAGTTGTAATGTGGTGGCGCTACCGGCACACCAAGAGCCTGCATGGGTGAAAGAGCTACGTGACAGTATGCATCTGATTAACCGTAGATTAGATAAGTCCGAATCTAAGGCTGCATGCTGGAGAAAATCTGTGGAAGATGTGATTTTTCAGGATGTTGTTATTCCTTATGCGGGCGGCCCCTCTGGGTCACACAAGAGACCATTTGCAAATGTTGTAAACACTGATACTGACACGGATTCTGATTTTTGTGTCGACAATAGTGAATCCAGAGAGATAGATCATAAATTGGCAAAAAGTATACAATATATGATTGCGGCTATAAGGGACATGTTGGAGGTTACAGAAAGCACTCCTGTACCTCAGGAGAAAGCTTATTTATGTAAGGAAAAGAAATCCAAAGTCACGTTCCCTCCTTCACATGAACTAAATGCTCTGTTTGAAGGGATGTGGGTGAATCCTGATAAAAAATTTCGTATTCCCAAAAGGATTCACATAGCTTATCCTTTCCCGGTTGAAGACAGGAAAAAATGGGAGTCAACCCCTGTGTTAGACAGTGCACTTTCCAGGTTGACAAAGAAGGTAATTCTCCCTGCTCCTGGCACGGCTTCTCTTAAAGAGCCAACAGACCGCAAAATGGAAACGACATTGAAATACATTTATGTTACCAATGGTACACTGCTCAGGCCCACTATTGCCTGCGCATGGGTGAGTCGCGCTATTGAAAAATGGTCAGAAAGCGTGTCATCAGAAATTGACACGATTGATAAAGATGAGATACTCCTTAAGTTAGGGAATATCAAGGACGCTGCCGCCTACATGCTGGAAGCAATGAAGGATATTGGACTCTTGAGTTCACAAGCCGCTACCATGGCAGTATCGGCTAGGCGGGCGTTATGGATTCGCCAGTGGAACGCGGATGCAGATTCCAAAAGAAACATGGAGGCTCTTCCATATAAAGGTGAGGCCTTATTTGGCGATGGCCTGGATGCGTTAGTTTCGGCGGCTACCGCAGGTAAGTCAACATTTTTGCCCTCTGCGCCTGCACCGGCAAAAAAGACCTATCACCCACAAATGCAGTCCTTTCGGCCCAATAAATACAAAAAGGTGAGAGGTTCCCCCTTGTTTGCAGGTAGGAGAAGGGGAAAGAAGCCCACACCGGCTCCAGGTTTCCAAGAGCAGAAGTCTACTCCTAATTCTGCCAAATCCCCAGCATGACGCTGGAACTCCCTTGCTGGAGGCCGCTCGGGTGGGGGCACGTCTCAAACTCTTCAGCCAGGATTGATTTCTGTCTGGCCTGGATCCCTGGGTGTTGCAAATAGTATCCCAGGGATACAAACTAGAGTTTCAAGCTGTTCGTTTTTCAAATCGACCTTGCCAGCTTCTCCGCCAGAGAGAGAAGCAGTAACAGCGGCAATCCAAAAATTATGTCAAGACCAGGTTATAGTCCTGGTACCGTTGTCACAACAAGGGCGGGTTTTTTTTATTCAAGCCTCTTTGTTGTTCCAAAGCCGGACGGCTCGGTCAGACCGATCCTAAATCTAAAAGTTCTGAATTTCTTCCTGAAAAGGTTCAAGTTCAAGATGGAATCACTTCGGGCGGTGATTGCCAGTCTGGAGGAGGGGGACTACTTAGTGTCGGTGGACATAAAGGATGCTTACCTGCAAGTTCCCATTTATCCTCCACACCAGGCTTATCTGAGATTCGCGATTCAGGATTGCCATTACCAATTCCAGACGTTACCTTTCGCTCTCTCCACGGCGCCGAGGGTATTCACCAAGGTGATGGCGGAGATGATGGTCCTCCTTCGTCAGAAAGGAGTCAATATAATCCCTTATCTGGACGACCTCCTGATAAAGGCGAGATCCAGGGAGCAGTTATTACAAAACATATCCCTCTCCCTGTCAATACTCCAACAACACGGGTGGATCATAAATTACCCAAAGTCACAGTTGGAACCGACGACAAGGTTGTCTTTCCTCGGGATGATTCTGGACACAGAAATTCAGAGAGTATTTCTTCCGCTGGAAAAGGCTCTGAAAATCCAGAAAATGGTAAAACAGATATTGAAACCATCAAGTGTGACGATCCATCAGTGCATTCGGTTGTTGGGGAAGATGGTGGCGGCCTACAAGGCCATACAGTTTGGCAGGTTCCATGCCAGAGTATTCCAGTGGGACCTGTTGGGCAAGTGGTCGGGGTCACACCTACACATGCACAGAAAGATAATCCTGTCGTCAAAAACCAGGATTTTGCTGCTGTGGTGGTTGCACAGCTCTCACCTGCTAGAGGGACGCAGGTTCGGGATTCAGGACTGGGTCCTGGTAACCACGGATGCAAGTCTCCGAGGCTGGGGAGCAGTCTCTCAGGGAGAAAACTTCCAGGGATGTTGGTCACAACAGGAAGCCTGCCTTCACATAAACGTTCTGGAGCTAAGAGCCATTTACAACAGCCTTCAACAAGCGGTACATCTTCTTCAAGACCGTCCCGTGCAGATCCAGGCGGACAATGTAACAGCAGTTGTATACATAAACAGGCAGGGTGGAACGAAAAGCAGAGCGGCAATGGCAGAGGAAATAAAAATCCTCCGCTGGGCAGAAAAACATATACAAGCTCTGTAGGCAATAATCATTCCGGGAGAAGACAACTGGGAAGCAGTCTTCCTGAGCAGACACGATCTCCATCCAGGAGAGTGGGGCCTCCACCAAGAAGTCTTTGCAGAGGTGACAAGTCTTTGGGGAGTTCCTCAAATAGACATGATGGCGTCTCGTCTCAACAAGAAGCTTCAGAGATACTGTTCCAGGTCGAGAGACCCTCAAGCAGTAGCAGTGGATGCACTGGTGACCCAGTGGGTGTTTCCGTCAGTGTATGTTTTCCCTCCACTTCCGCTGATCCCAAAAGTACTCAGGATCATAAGAAAGACAAGGGTTCGAGCAATCTTCATTGCCCCAGGCTGGCCAAGAAGGGCTTGGTACCCAGATCTTCAGCAGTTACTCATAGGAGATCCTCGGCCTCTTCCTCCTCGGGAGGACCTGCTGCAGCAGGGGCTGTGTGTGTACCAAGACTTACCGCGGCTATGTTTGACGGCATGGCTGTTGAGCGCCGTAACCTATCCAGGAAGGGTATACCTAAGGAGGTCATCCCCACCCTTACTCAGGCCAGAAAGGGAGTAACGTCAAAACATTACCACCGTATTTGGAGAAAATATGTGTCTTGGTGTGAATCCAAGAAAGCTCCTACGGAAGAGTTTCACTTAGGACGTTTTCTCCATTTTTTGCAGGATGGTGTGGAGACGGGCCTACGATTGGAATCAATCAAGGTCCAGATTTCGGCCTTGTCAGTGTTCCTCCAAAAACAATTGGCCTCTCTTCCAGAGGTTCAGACCTTCGTGAAAGGGGTTCTGCACATCCAGCCTCCATTCATGCCTCCAGTGGCACCATGGGACCTTAACGTGATATTGCAGTTCCTTCAATCGGATTGGTTTGAGCCTCTACAAAAGATAGAGTTGAAGTTTCTTACTTGGAAAGTGGTGATGCTTTTGGCATTGGCATCAGCAAGGCGGGTGTCGGAATTGGGGGCCTTGTCTCACAAGAGCCCTTACCTGATTTCCCATGAAGATAGGGCAGAGTTGCGAACTCGCCAACATTTTCTTCCAAAGGTGGTTTCTGCTTTTTACATAAACCAACCTATTGTGGTGCCAGTAGTTACTGATGCATTCACTGATTCAAAGTCTCTAGATGTGGTTAGAGCTTTGAAAATCTATGTTGCTAGAACAGCTCGTATACGGAAAACAGGCTCTGTTTGTCCTGTATGATCACAACAAGATTGGCTGTCCTGCTTCCAAGCAGACTATTGCACGTTGGATTAGAAATACGATTCAGCAAGCTCATACTAAGGCTGGATTGCTGTTATCGACGTCGGTAAAGGCCCACTCAACTGGGAAGGTGGGCTCATCCTGGGCGGCTGCCCGGGGAATCTTGGCATTACAACTTTGCCGAGCAGCTACTTGGTCAGGGTCAAATACATTTGCTAAGTTCTACAAGTTTGACACCTTGGCCGATGAGGACCTAAAGCTTGGTCAATCGGTGCTGCAGGGTCATCCGTACTCTCCCGCCCGTACTGGAGCTTTGGTATAGACCCCATGGTCTTGATGTCGTCCCCAGCATCCTCTAGGACGTATGAGAAAATAGGATTTTGATAACCTACCGGTAAATCCTTTTCTCCTAGTCCGTAGAGGATGCTGGGCGCCCGTCAAGTGCGTACATTACCTGCAGTTTAGTTATTACAGTTACACAAGTTGTTATCTTGGTTTCAGCATGTTGCTGCAATTGGTTCATGCCTGTTGGCGTGTGTTATGTTGAATGCCATGTGTGCGGCATGGTTGAGGGTGTGAGTTGGTAGATATCTCACCACTAGTTAAGTAATTCCTTTCCTCGAAATGTCAGTCTCCCTGGGCACAGTACCTACAACTGAGGTCTGGAGGAGGGGCGTAGAGGGAGGAGCCAGTTCACACCCAATGAAAAGTCCTTAGCGTGCCCATGTCTCCTGCGGATCCCGTCTATACCCCATGGTCTTGATGTCGTCCCCAGCATCCTCTACGGACAAGGAGAAAAGGATTTACCGGTAGGTTATCAAAATCCTATTTTTATGCTCTCAGTCCTTCTCTTCCATTCTGTTCTGCCTTTTCCCCTCCCCTACTTTCAATGTTTTTCCTAGTGTTTGTTTTTACTTATTATTACAAAAATTTTAGATGCATTTGTACAATTTGTGATCTTGATATTTTATATTTCAAATGAGTTTCACTGTATCTGTCCTGTGCTTCTTTAAATAAAAGAATATATACAAACGAAAATAAGGGGGGATGGCTCACGATCAATGGCACTTCATGGGAGGCTATGCCCCTTTTCCGGACACGCTCCTTTGGCATGTGTAAATGTTCTATTCTCCATAAATGGAATGTTGGAAGTTATACTTTATGGCATTTACTGGGATGCTGTCAGTACTAAGGCTAATGGTCTGCTAACCTCAACAGCGTTTGCACATAGATCCACTTTCATTAGTTTTTCTGATTCAAATTTTTAAATTCCCAATCTGCCATTGCTGCCCGGACCGGGCACTATAAATGAAACTTATGTGGCTAGTTACTGAATGTCTGGTTTCACTGCAAAACTTTAGGAGATATAATTCTAACCATGATTATCCAGCAAAAGCCCAGAGCTGTCTGACGATCACCTGCTGCAGCCACCTCTGTATGGGGTAGATTGTCTAAAATCAGTTTCCAGATTATAGGACATAAATTATAGAACCTGATCGGTTGCTTTTGGGCAACACCGCCACTTTCCCTTTTTAGAAGTTATAGTAAATCTACCCCAATATCATCCCACAACATATTATAAACATATATCTTAGTATGGTCTACTTACTTGTTCTTGCCATGTGGATCAAATGTAGGTGGCCCTGTTTATCAAGGTCAGATTACCTGTGCAGTAATGAGTACTAGAAACCACTTGAAGGTTTTCAATATGAATTGATATCTCAATAATACCAACACAATATATAACACCATTACACAGCCCGTTACTCACAGTCAGCCATTAAATCTTAGAAACACATAGGTTTTTATTATTCTAAAATATAAATTTGGACATTTAAAAGTGCAACAGTTAACGCATCTGTGGAGTACATCATAGTCAAAACACATATAAACAAAGGCAGTGATACAGCTTAACATAATTGTTTTGGCAGTATTTAAGGACTATATTGTAATAAAATATACAAATTGATGTATAACATCATCTTAGCTTACGTCCTTCAATAGAGAGTAGGACTATTTAACACAAACCCCATTTAATGAAGTATCTATTCATGTTCTAGAACAGAGCAGTGTTTACTGGAAAATATGAGATTGCATTTTAAAGATGACGAAGAAGATTATAATATAACTTCTTCTATTAAAAAGAGAATCTGTAATTGTGGTTTGGCGGGAGAATAAAACCACAATCCCAAACCTCGAAAAATATATTAAACAAAAAAAGAATTACATTTGGTCCATTTAATTGGTTCTTTGAACCATTTTCCAGTTTATTTTGTATATATGGCCAGTTTTTGTATAAGGTTAATCATTAGAAATAACAATTGAATAACGGTTATCTAGGTAGTGATCTGCAACAGAAGGATCTGTCATTCAAATTTCATGGCACTCAAATGTGCATCATATTCCTCAAAACATATGTATAGTGGGTGCCCCACTTACCAAATATGGCCATTTTAAATGTGACTTAAAATATTAAGTTACATATATGTCTCTTAAATTATGGCCTATATCAAGAACTATAAATGCACTAATACTGATGGCAGAATAAGTCATTGAATGAGTGAATCATACCATGTAGTCTTAAAGAACCAAAATAGAATTTCCAGCTATCTCCTCACATATGTTAAAACCATATCATGCAATTCAGAATGTTCGCCTTCCACCATTAGGATCTATTGAGACTGGGCTTCTCAACCATGCTAACAAAAAGGTATTTTATGGGCACCAAGAGGGCTGTTGATTGATATAACGCCAAACCTGGTAGAAGCGATCATAAGTTTTAGTGTAATGAAATACAGTTAAATGCTATTAGTTGCATTTACATAGTAAAGTTTTAAAAACAAAGTTTAAAAAAAAATAAAATACTATACTACAGCAGATTACTTTCTGTTTTAGTAACACTCTTTCAATTCATACTGTAGTGGTCAATAGTTTTCTCCTAAGTCAAACATCAGTTCTATTGCATATTAGCCGCATCCTGCTTTAAGCATTATTTAATCTGTATTAATACACAGCACAAAAATGTTTGCTTTATGTTAGACTATTTAGTCCTTAGAGTCCATTGGCTTGTTAACAAATAATACTTTCAATGAATTACCATGGGTTATCAAAAATACATCTAGTATTAATGCTAAAACATTGTTATTTGCACAGAACAACATTTATGATAGTATTGATGGCTAAAATTCTGTTTGCCAAATGCTTCATATTGCATTTAAAAAAAAGTGTTTGTTTTTTTCTGAGCTTTCTTCAGTCTCTTAAAGTGGTTTGAAAAGTTTTTGACCCTTGTGTAACAGCAGCCCCCAGTAAGAAATATAGCACACATAATTCTCGAGTGGTCTCTTCTTGTTAGTTCAAATAATATGTTCATTTATTCCATATTTACATAATTACATTGATGAAATTCAGCTGTAGATTGTTGTCAGTTTCTTGTTGTCAGGAATGCCCTTGAAGCTACCGGTTTCATGTCCTTCCAAAAATATAAAAAAATATAAGAAGAATATACTGAGATGCTACGATGTACCGCTTGATAAAATGCACAGGGAAGAGCTTAGAACGTTGGCCTCCACAACAGCCAATAATTCCAGTTGGTACCTGTAGGTGCACTTAAAGTTGTCAGAAGTACCGAGTGGTCAGCAAGGCAAATTGTTCATTGTCACATTGTCCATTGCAATAAAGTGGTTTTCTTAGTAAAAAAATAGAAATCCCTGGACTTCACAGCCTTTCTCTTATAACTTCATGGTATGGTGAGCGAAATCTGAGACACATGTCTTAAAGGAAGCTGTCCTCAACGAGATCCGATGAATCTATTCCAATGTCGTCCATCATTTCAATATCTTCAATGGTCTCATCCTCTCTCTTGACGAATGTAGAACTGCTGGAACCTGTTTCGATCGCACTTTCATCAGATGTTTGAGAACTGAAATGAAAATATTATATTTATGTTTCAGCCATCACTCAGTGAAATCTGAATTATATTTACAGTACATTCAGGAAATGACATTGTTTGAAGTTGCATCTTTTTAGATTATATTGACTATTGTTAATACTCTCTTGAAGGTCTGATGCATATGACATGTATGTAAAGGGATGACAGCGTAAGATTCAACATTGTTTATGTTTATTGCTCTTCGCTTATTGGATGTGTTTGAATAAACATGACATTGAATATGTTGGCTCCATGTGACATTGCACACCTTTCATTTTTTTTCTGATTGGCTATCAAATGAAGTTCATGGATGGTGCTGGAGGCACTATGGTCACCTCTGACAAACTGGATGGCCCATTCCTAAAAGGACCACCTGAATGGTGCTCAGACTACTACGCAGCAGAACAGAGGAGAGCAGAACATATCTACCCACTTCCGAATCAGTCATAACAAAGCTGTCCCATTCGGTGACAGATCCCCCAAATTAGGACTCTCCTACCTAAATCAGGGCAGGTGGGTGATATGAAATGGTAGGTTTGCAATGATGCTTGAAAATATCTGTCTGCAATGTTCTATAACATTGTATGGACTATATGATAAATGTAAATGATAATATTAAATTACATCTATTACCAAGGGAATGATTACAGTATAAACCGTTTACTCAAATGACATAAGATGCTGTGGTTACCTGTGCCTGTTTCTCTTGCCTGACTCATCATCTGAGACCGGGTCAATGTCGGGGAGAGGAATGATGTAGCCACTGTCAGCGCTAAGTCTCTGTTCATCGAATCCGCTCTCTCTGTCCTTCATCTTGTTCTCATTCTTGTAGGTCACGCCAATGTAGGAATTGTCACTATCACTTCTCATGCGGGTGACCGCGGGATGGTCGCTTTTTAAGAAGTCATGAAGAATTTTCTCGTAACACTGCAAAGTGTAAAACATCCACAGGTTACAGTATATCTACTCCCATATATATCTACCAATGCTCACATTCAATAAATTTGAAAACATACAGCCACACCCACTATCAACTTGTCGGTGATTGTGATCTACTCAACAATTCATCTGTAGGCCATGCCCTTTGGCACACTGAAGAAAGACATCTGACTTTCATGGCCAGCGGAAGAAAATGTTACTTAAGAAGGCAAGAGTATAGCACTATGATGTTATGGTAATGCTACTTAAGAAGATAAGAGTATAGCTGTTTATTGGCATGCTGTAAGAGTTGGCTAGATAAAGTACGGCACGGCAAACAATGTCGCCATAGGAAATCTTTATACCTTTTTGTATTCACCAGGTAGGAGGCTCTCAGCTATTTCACTCAGTTGATAGAAAGAAGGTCTCTTCTCTGGCTCACTATTCCAGCACTTCACCATGAGGTCATACCTGCAGACAGGTTCAAAAAGAATAGTCAGGCTGATGTGAATGAGCAAATATTCCCTGTAAAGCACGTAATCATATGTAGGTGCTATATAAATAACTTACTAGTTGGTGAAATATACTTACACTTCATGGGTGGCATGATCTGGTTTTGCCATCCTGTAGCCACTTTTTATCTTGTTATAGAAAGTAGAATCCACAACCATCCCTGGGTATGGCGTTCCACCTTAAAGCACAATGAGTAAAATTGATGAGGGTCACCTTAATTCATTGCAGAAGACTATATTAAATAAAATAGGTGTTGGTGATTTCTGAACAAAAACACAAATACGCATATGTCAGGAGCAGTGTTGGATTTTTCCTGGGGTGATACGGCTGCAGCACCCCTTCCCCCCCAAGTAAATTTTGCCACCAGCAATGAGCCAGTCAGAGCCTGTCCACTAGCTTCTCAGGGCATAGCTATGGTGGTGCGGCTGCTATGGGGCCTGGGCTGCCCCCAGGACCCAGCCCCCCCCCTGCTTCTCCTCTGTCTCTCCTTCCTCATTGATGTTCCAGCACAGCCCCTCCTCCTTTTGATCGATTACTGAGAGACAGGGACAGATCCAGGGGGTGAGGGAGTAGGTGGAGAGTGTGTGTAAAACGCAGTCACATACACACTGACTGCAAGTTCACCCACTATGCATGTCTCCTGCAAGAGCCATATCACTAGGCTGATTTAATAGTGAACTATAGCTTTCTTATATACCTCTATATATCAAAAGTGATTATGATTAGGGAGAGTATATAATTTAAAAATATATACATATATTTTTTTAATGGCTAAGTTACAAATTAATTTGCATGTATGCCTGGCTGGCACTGAGGCTCACACTATGCCCAGAGCTGCAGCATGTGGCTGTGTGTTAAGGGCACAATTACCCTCATTGCTGCCACTGGTGAATGCCTTCCCCACACTAAATACTGCATGGTGGAAAAGGAGACCCTGTAGAAATTTTGCTATGTGGCCGCCATAGGTTTAGCTACACCCCTGGTGGCTTCCCATTGGAAGTGCAATCTGTTAATCATACAATGGACTTGAGCCGAAAAACCATCTTAGAGGGATTGCATCGGCTCCAGCCACTAGAAGCCAGGTGTGGTTGGTAGAAAGGCAGGGGAGTGGCCTCCTACTGGAAACACTTTTTGCTAGCACCGAAAAGAAGGCCTTTTTATAATAACCACACAGCATAAACACTGCATTGTAATATGTTTCTACTTATATTCTAAACACTAAGCCTAATAATTAATTTATAGTGACCTTTATATAGGACAATGTAAAAAGGAAAAAACCTCTCGTGGCGCTGCACAATGGAGCAGCAATGGGCGGTACAAAAATAGGTCACCAACCTATAAAACGATAGATAATAGAAAAAGAACAACCTCACCTATTCTTCCATCCCACACAGTGGAAAGAACTATTTCATATAGACAATATTACACTATGTTGTGATTTATGTCTTTCTGTTTCATGTAATACCATTATCTTGGTGAGAACTATACAATCAAGGGGACATTTGGAGCGCAGAAAGTGAGGTTGTACTTTTTCTATTACCTTTATATAGGGTTGCCATAATATCCCTGTAATCCGGGACACATATGAATTACACAGGTTCTGTGGCTAGATAAATTCAAGCCTGCTTTTTTTTTGAACTGGTTTTAATCTGCCACAGAACCTGTGTAAATTATAGGTGTCCCGGATTATATATGTTTTTTTAAACATTCATGATGCACTCATAAGTAAATTAAAATATTTGCACTTCATGTATAAAGTTTATAATGAGGTGCAGTATGTTATATGTAATTAATGTTAGTCAGGTTAGAGTCCGTTATTAACTATGCCAGTGTTTCCTATATCTAGTCCTCATGCCACACAAAGGTTGGGTACATATCAGAACGATGTGTTCCCGGCCGATATGCTGGCTGTTTTTGCTACGTTTGTTGTTATTGTTGAACTTTTTAATAATAATTATTAAAAGCTATGTTGTATGCACCAACTAGGAGATCTTTAAAGCATGCACTGTTAGGGGTCCCCAAAAACTGGAGTTGGGGAACACTGATCTACGTACTGAAGGCACTTTAAATTACATATTTGTGAAAAAACAATTGCGTCATGTCATTATATATCTTGTAAGCATGTATGCTGTAATTTCTGAATTTTTTACTTAATTTGTATGAATTGACAGTGTTCTTGTAGTACATGGCACAGAGGCCTATGTTATTTTGTGGATACAAATATGACAAAGTTTCCCATACTCCACCATTACAGTCCAGGTTTTTAGGCTAGCCATGCTTGAGCACAGGTGACTTAATTATGATCTCTGTTAGGTTGGGGCTGGGAGACCGGAGTTCGGGAACCTGGCGGTCAGCATACCGACCAGAATGGTAGGCGAGTGCAACAATGGGAATAGTGCCTGTGGGTCAGCATTCTGTGTGCCGGCTTTATGATTCCTGAGGATCCCGGCGTCGGCATGGTGACCACCGGGATCCTGATCGCTGGTCACAGTCACATGACCGGATCCCCCTCTGTCAGTTTGTTTAACTATATGGGCTCAAGCATGGATTTCTTTAAAACCCGCACTGTAATGGTGGACTTTGAGAAACTATGAAATATGGTATGTAAGGCACCTGACCTCATTTGTTTATCTGCACTGATTAAAGCATTTTTCCAGGTCTCCTCGGCAGCACATCTCAAATCCTTTGCCCGCCGGCTAAATGCCCTATTCGAACAAAAGTGCTCACTACCCTATGGGGTAGCAAACACTTTTGTGTGAGATCCTTCTGCAGGGTGAATGCATTTGCCCTTTGTTGAAATACTCCCCTTAATCACAAGTGAAATAATTATCTCCACGTTTGGATCATTTAATATGTGTCACTGTGTAAAGACTACACCTGTGCACCTGATAGGTGACCTGGAAAACGTGAATTGTTTGAGAACCACTGGATTAGATCACAGGTTCTCAGGACCCAACACAGTGCATGTTTTGCTGGTCTACTCACAGAATCACAAGTGAAATAATTTGCTCCACCTGTGGACCTTTTAAAATGTGTCAGTGATTTATGAATACACCTGTGCTCCTGCTGGGTGACCTGGAAAACGTTGACTGTTTGCGTTCCTGAGGATCGAGTTTGAGAACCAATGCATTAGAGCACAGGTTCTCAAACTCGGTCCTCAGGACCCCACACGGTGCATGTTTTGCAGGTCTCTTCACAGAATCACAAGTGACATAATTAGCTCCACCTGTGGACCTTTAAAAATGTGTCAGTGAGTAATTAATACACCTGTGCACTTGCTGGGTTACCTGCAAAACATGCACTGTGTGGGGTCCTGAGGACCGAGTTTGAGAACCACTGCATTAGAGCAATTCTACCCACGTGTGTGATACCTTTATTAACTCTTGTATCTCCCTATACTATGTGCACATCTTTCTGCAATTGTAGAAGGGGATTCTATTAGCCTTCATACATCCACTTCTTTTAAGATGTTTTGTCTGCTCTGCATTAATAAAATATTTTCAAAAGAACAAAGATTATTTAAAAATATAATAGTAAAAAGACCAAGAAAAACATTTAAGTTGTTTCTTTGTAAATAACTTTTGTAAATCTATTATCTCATAATAATCTATACATACCAAGAGAAAATATTTCCCAAAGCAGGATGCCAAATGACCACACATCACTCAGAGTTGTGTAGAGATTATCAAAGATACTTTCTGGTGCCATCCATTTTACAGGGAGGAATGTCTGTAATGGACAATAATGGACAGCTTAGTACACAACATAGAATTTAAGCAAAATATATGCTACACCAGTTATTTACATTCTAAGACCATCTCCGCTGTACTTGTTAGTTTCAAGACAAAATCATACAGCGTAGATAGAATTTGGGAGTGGCACAATGTAAGGCTCTGATTTAGGGTTTGGAATTGAACATAAATGACATGTAATTTACTTTGAACTGCATGTTCACCAAGTACCACTGCTCTAAAATCGAGTGTGGTCTTGGTAATTATAATCTTCCATCTATGTTAGATTGTAAAGCACGGGTAGATTTCATACGTACGCTGCCCTTTGAAACATAATTGGAGTCATGCATTATGTCTCTGGCCAGACCAAAATCACAGATCTTCACGATTTTCCCGTGTGCCAGTAGGACATTGCGAGCAGCCAAGTCACGGTGCACACACTGCCAGAGGAGACACAAAACACAGTAAGATTAGGGTATGTGAAAGGCATGTGGAATGCAACAGACGTCACTCAGGGTTCTGGACGTACATTCTTAGATGCTAAGAACTCCATGCCACGGGCAACCTGGTATGTGAAGCTGAGTAAGTCCAGTAGGGTCAGTCCTTCAAAGCCATCATCCGAAAGCAGGTTTTTCACTTCTGTTTGAAAAAACAACATCATTTATTATTGTTTTTCTATTTTTATAGGTTGAAAGAAACTAGAATCTATCTATCTATCTATCTATCTATCTATCTATCTATCTATCTATCTATCTATCTATCTATTTATTTATTTATTTATATAATTTACCTGCAATAGGCTTCTTCTTGTAAGATGCGGGACGGTCATACAAAGATCTCTGAATATCAGAATACTTAGATGCCTCATTCATCTCTAGCATCGGTACATACTGGGTAGTGTCCGCCTGTTTCATATCCATATAGTCACCATTATTTTCAAAGGATAAAATTACATAGCTGTAATATAAATAGAAACATTAGCACTGCACCTTTCATGAGCTGTACATTTCATAATACAAATACATTTATAATACAGTGCAGCCAAATTACTACTGAGAGAAACATGACTTATAGAAAAACAGGTACTAAAGTGACCACACATGGACATATCCATATTTTGCATTTAGCCTGCCTGGCATAGCTATACTATATGACCAATCAAAATCTAATAAATCAGGTTTTAGCCAGATAAAAATATGGATAATCATCAGCCGGCCACTTTATACTGATTGGACAACAAGATCTTTGCAATCTAATCTACCATGTGCATAGCAAGATTGGAGAGACGCAGATCTTATGGTTTGGTGACACTGATAATGTGTGGCTAACTTAAAACTTCATGGAAGTACGTAAAACAAAGGTCACCGATAGCTGCAGGTGTTGGAATGGTCAGTACCACTAACTGTTCATAAATTGCCCCTGCATATCAATGTGCTGTCTAACAGCAGCGCCGATAATGACAAGGGCACATAGCGCCCCTGTCACCTTGCACACACCGCCGCTGTAGTACATGGGGGAGAAGTGGTATTAGCACATAGCGTGCACTGATACCACTTCTCCCCCATAAAGACAAATAATACATGTACCCCTAGGTAACTCAAAAACAGCCAATGACCAAGATCAAGAGCATGTGGGTGATCTCATACCTTCTGGTGCTATCATCAGTTGGGTTAAGACCAAAAATATCAAGATCTTTCTTTTGCTTCTCTGGATGGCGACTCTGAAAGTTATCCCGGTTCTTGTGCAGATAATTCACCAGGTCCCCATAAATGCAGTATTCCGTAATAATGTAAATGGGTCCTGGAAGATAACAGGCAATGTACATGCTGAGATAGTATTATAAGTCTGGATATGGATAGACCACGTATTATCAACCCAAGCAGCCTCAAGCACATTTCGATTTTACAATGTTCACATCAACGTGGAAATGTCAGTCATTAAGCGGCCATTCACATTCAGCATTATATGCAAACGCCAGGTGTCCTAGGTTTATTGTAGGAGAAAAGCCGGCCACAGGTTGGATGATCGTGCAGACAATCGGGCGGAACGCACAACGGGCAGAGTGACAGCAGGATTATGGCTGGGCCTCCGTATACTGCAAGGCACCTGTATTTAACAGCATGAAGTCAGCTGAACAATAGACAAGAGTACTGGTCATGTTTGATAACCAAACGTTCCAGTCCGTGTTTCAGCCATGTTCAGACTGTGAATGATTGCTATTCATGACCATACACTAAATCATAATCGCCCAGAACAGTTATTTAATAGACTGATAAGAACAATTATTGTTCAGTATATGGCTTCTTTAGTTCATAAAATGTCCTACATAGTGCACATGGCAATGTGTTATACAGACCGTATGTATTAAGCCATCTATAGAGTGAAGAAGTAGACAAATGGAAAAGTTGCAATCAATCTGCTTTTGCCTATCATTTTAAAGAATGTACTTAGTAAATGCTGGGCAGAAGCGGATGGGCAAATTCTCCACTCTTTACAGGGCTTGATGCATCTCCTCCTATGGGGGAAATGTAATAGGGTGTGAGAATCAGAAAGTGAGAGATTTTGGTAAAATGTTCCCTTTTTTTAAAGTGGCAATCATTTACATAGCAAAACCAGGTTGATTTTGTCATGTAAATGATTGCCACTTTAAAAATAAATAAAAGAATTTTACCAAAATCTCTCACTTTCTGATCTCACACCCTATTACATTTCCCCCCATATCTCAAATGACAGATCCTCAATTAAAGGGTTGTATCACATGTTTTCTCCCTACCCACAGAGTCCTGTAATTAGACCTGTATTTATTGTGTCAGCCTTCATTCTCCTGTGGCCCACGGAACCATCTAATCGGGTGAAGCAGTGAGATCTACAGAATAAGCTTTCCTGTGCCTCCAGGGAGATGGTCAGTGTTGGAGGTAGGCTCTAGGTTGGGGCAGCTGGCCTAAGCAGAACACGGATGACATACCTGATTTGGTACATGCTCCCAGTAAGTTCACTATGTTTAGATGAGCTCCGAGATGTGTCATTATCTTCAGTTCAGACATCAGAGCCTGCTTCTCACTGGATCTAGCTGTGGCTATGAGAGGAATAAAAATTAGTATATTCAGACTTGCTCCACTGAGATCACATGTGAGGCAGGCAAGCATGCTACTGTGAGATACTTACGTTTAAGCATTTTCACAGCTACTTTCGTCACAGACTGGGAGCGACTTAGCCCATACGCAGTGCCTTCCACTACTTTCCCAAAGGCACCAGATCCAAGGATTCGACCTGAGCGTTACAGTATACAATGTTTAATGCCTGTTCTGTTAAAGCTCATCAAGTAAAGCTAAATATTCCAACATTCCCATAGCATAAGAAAAGCATTACATACCACACAACAGGCCTGTATGTAAGGCAAAAAACATAAAAATAAAGTAACTTTGTGTCTGGAACAATCCATGTTGCCATGCAAGGGGAGGAAATACATTTATATGTTTTCTGTGCAGGATAAATACTTTCTGCTTTTGCATGTAGCCCGCAAATGTTAGCTTTATTTTAACACTGCAATTTACATTTCAGTCTGAACACTCTTCACCCAAATCTAACTCTCTCTGCATATGTTATATCTGTCCCACCTGCAGTGCAGCATGGTTTCACCCAGTTACTTGCTTTATTTCTCCACGTCTCCACTCTTTACACTGCTTCATACCTCTCCCCCGTAGTACACTATGCTTATTATGTGCACAGTACACTATGCTTATTTTGTGCACAGTGCACTACAATTATTAAGTACACAGTACTTTATGCTTATTATGTGCACACTACACTATACTTATTATGTGCACAGTACACTACAATTATTAACTACACAGTACTCTATGCTTATTATGTACACAGTACTTTATGCTTATTATGTGCACACTACACTATACTTATTATGTGCACAATACACTATGCTTACTGTATGTGCGGGTGTAGTACGGCTGACCGGCGGTCTCCTGACCGCCGGTCAGCTTACCGACGCCGCGATCCCGGCAGCATACCGACGCCGGGATCCCGGCGGGGAGGGGCGAGTGCGGTCGCCACGGGTTCTATTCCCACTCTATGGGTGTCGTGGAAGTACACAGTATTCTATGCTTATTATGTACACAGTACTTTATGCTTATTGTGTACACAGTACACTATGCTTATTAAGTACACAGGGGGTCATTCCGACCTAATCACACGCTAGCTATTTTTTGCAGCGCTGCAATCAGGTCCAAACTCGGCATAACTGCGCATGCGTATGCACCGCAATGCGCAGGTGCGTCGTACGGGTACAAAGCGGATCGGTACTGGGCGATGGATTTAATGAAGATTGACAGGAAGAAGGCGTTTGTGGGTGTCAAATGACCGGTTTCAAGGAGTGGTTGGAAAAACAGGCGTGTCCAAGCGTTTGCAGGGCGGGTGTCTGACATCAATTCTGGGACCGGACAGGCTGAAGTAATCGCAGCGGCTGAGTAAGTTCAGACCTACTCAGAAACTGCAATAACTGTTTTTGTACCACTCGGCTGCACATGCACCCTTGCAAAGCGAAAATATACTCCCCCATAGTCGACGACTATCTGATCGCTGCGCTGCAAAAAATAGCTAGCGAGCTATCAACTCGAAATGACCCCCACAGTACTCTATGCTTATTAAGTACACAGTACTCTATGCTTATTATGTACACAGTACGCCATGTTTATTATGTACACAGTACGCCATGCTTATTATGTACACAGTACGCTATGCTTATTAAGTACACAGTACGCTATGCTTATTATATACACAGTATGCTATGCTTATTATGTACACAGTACGCTATGCTTTTTAAGTACACAGTACTCTATACTTATTAAGTACACAGTACTCTATGCTTATTATGTACACATTACTCTATGGGGGAGATGTACTACTAAGCGTGAAAAGAGTAGAAAAGTGAGCTAGTGGAGAAGTTGCCCATGGCAACCAATTAGCTTTGAAGTAGCATTTAAAATTTGATTACTATAAAATTATACAGAGCAGCTGATTGGTTGCCATGGGCAACTTCTAAACTGGCTGATTTCTCCACTCTTATCACTGCTTTGTACATCTCCCCAAAAGCTAGAGCAAACCTATGAGAAAAACACTGCTCAGTTAAATGTGAAGATAAAGTATAATGGGGCAGATGTATTAACCTGGAGAAGGCATAAGGAAGTGATAAACCAGTGATATGTGCAAGGTGATAAAGGTACCGCCAATAAACTCCTAACTGTTAATTTACATATTGGAGCTGATTGGCTGGTGCCTTTATCACCTTGCACATATCACTGGTTTATTACTTCCTTATGCCTTTTCCAGGTTAATACATCTGCCCCAATGTTTTATCTATTCTGTTAATAACTGCTATTTTAGTTTTTAAACCTCCATGAACAAAGGACCCTAACAGTAAGCAAGAAATGTCTGGTCTGTGGTGTATAGTAATGTAACTGTCTCCCTTACCAAGGACAAGCCCATCTCTTTGAAATTCCCATCGTGAATCGTAGGGCAGTTGCATTGGGTCTACATAGATATACTCATGGCCATCAGGACTTATTGACTCTATGACCCGCCATCTTATTTCATATCTTGGTTTCTGGGAAGGAAAGAGAGCTAATGTAATGTGTGTAAATAGGACATTCTGAGCATAAGACTGGTGTTGTGAAGATAATTTCCTACCTGTTTCCATATGATGACGAGAACAATAAGGGATATGATGACTATCACCAGCAGAACCAGCACTGCAGCGGCCACTGTTAGTTCCGAGCGCAGAGCTTTGGAGGACAAATAAATGATTAAACTTCAATAAAAATTAAAAAAAAACAATTATGACAAAACAGTAATATTCTTGTAACCGGCAAAAACAGCACAATCTGCAACAGAAGGTATATTAGGGTGTGGATCATAGGGTCGACCGTAACTAGGTCGACCACTATTGGTCAACAGTGACTAGGTCGACACCTGAAATAGGTCGACATGGTCATTAGATCAACATGAACAAGGTTGACATGGAAAAAGGTTGACATGAGCTTTTTAAAACTTTTTGATGTCGTTTTCTTCGGAAAGTGATCGGGACCCCCAATTAGTGCACCACGTCTTCTCGCATGGCTCGCTTTGCTCGCCGTGCTTTGGGCAAGGTTACTATTCCCAATCATAGTCCATGTGGATCGTAAAGTATGAAAAAGTTAAAAAAGTGAAAGACTCATGTCGACCTTTTTCCATGTCAACCTATAGACCATGTCGACCAATAGTGGTCGATCTAAGTGCAGTCGACCTAAAGACCGGATCCCGTATATTATAGCAGTTATCTTTGCAGAATTTGAAGCCACACAAGCCACATTTTTAAAGCCTGGTACACACAGGGCCTAATTCAGATATGGGTCCGGATGTAATGCAGCGCGAGACGGACGGAGCTCCGAGATTTTTTTAAAGCAGCAAACATTTACAAGGCAAAACCAGGTTGGTTTTGCCTTGTAATTTATTGCTGCTTTAAAAAAAACGTACAGCCCTACTGTGCAGATCAGGTAAATGCCCCGATCCTCACTGCAATAATCAGAACAGTGTGCACAGCTGTTTCAAACTCAATGTGTACGTTCTTCAATAGATTGCGAGGTCGGGCATCTTAAAGTTTAATAGAGTTGTGCACGCACCCCCGTGTTTTGGTTTTAATTCATCATCATATTTTGGTTTTAGTTTTGTGTTTTTGTCTAAACCACCCTCAAGTGTTTTAGGGCGAATTTGGTTATTTGGTTCTGTTAAAAATCAATTAATAAAAATTATAATCATTGATAAAAATCAATAAAAAAAATATAATAATAACTAAAATCATGTCAATCCAAAACCGGAAACTCAGATTTAAAATCTGATTTCCGAACTGCGTGAAGAACTGAACCAGTAATCTGTTCAGATTGGATCTCCTCGGGAGATCCGGACAAGGTTTTGGTTTGGTTTGGATCCACAAAATTTGAGTAGATTCGGATTTCTGGAGAACCACTCGAAATTTTAAGCAGCACATAAGATACAACAGGAGCAGGAGCATTTGAAGCCATTTATCGGCTAACACTCCTGCATACACACCTATACAATTATCGGGCTGATCAGACGATTTTGGGTAAATGGCCCAAAAACTGTATAAGTACGTACCCAGCTTAATAAAACTACAATATATTGCTCCTGGAAACTTACTCCATATAATCAATTTCATCCATTCTTTTGGGAGTAGATGGTGACATACTGAATCTCATTCTGAGTAGGAGGTACTGTATTTGTGGGCACTTTCCATTCAGCAGTGGTAGCTTGCTAACTACCTTATGCTAATGTTGGGAATCCGCCGCCCCTGCATGCCGAGTAGCCTTCTGTCTACCTGCGGAAAGCCGGGCCACCTGGTTCATCATTAGTACTGGGACTTACACCAACTCTATGCTGTCAGTAACAGGCATCCCAGCTCCGTTCGCACATTTTAAACAAGCATGAGAGCCAGGCTACATGCCCACGACACTCCCATGATACGGATCTGCCACTTAATTGCCATCCGGAAACGCACATCTCATGGATAAAATGATCCGCCGATGGATGGATTGGGCTGTCCTCACTCGTAGTCTTTATCTATGTGTGTATGCATAATCTGGCGCGTGCACAGCCTGTGATTGCTTTCTATGACGCATGCGCAGTTCGCAGATATACGCATTTGCACTTGCACCTGACTCAGAAACTGCCCCATTGTACATAAATTGCTCCTCTTATTCTGTTACTTAGTGCATCAGGATTATACACTCACTGAAAATACTCGTGAGCAATACGATACCTGAGAACATTAACTCCTAACTGTTAAATTTCAAACATAATCCGAGATTTATCAAGCTGTGATAAATTGCACGGTGATAAAGTACCAACCAACCAGGTCCTAACTGCCATGTTACAGGCTGTGTTTGAAAAATTACAGTTAAGAGCTGATTGGTTGGTACTTTATCACTGTGCAATTTATCACTCTCCAGGGCTTAATAAATCTGGAGACACCCCCCCCCCCCCCCCCCCAGCCCCCTCCACTGTGACAATGAGATGCCTGCGAACAATAGCCACTAGTCTGGAAAGTTAGTTGCATTAGTACACAAGCAAGGCCTTTATGAAATAAATATACTAAGTTACATACTAGGTGCGACCAATTTCAGCTCCCTTTCAGCAACCCCAAGGTCATTCCTGGCTATGCAGCGGATTGCTATTGTCTCCTCCACTTTCTTGAAGGTCACCTGACTCTCCACTCGGTTCTCATTGTCTGGATGAGTCTCTTCAATGATTTCTGAACCATTGGTTATCAAAACGGACCAGAATGTGTCATTATTGCACCTGAAAAGAAAGCACATTAATTATCAAGAACTAAGACAGCTTTCTGGCGTTCCAAACAAATGGTGTATTACGTCAAAGTTGAATGTTTACCTTTTTATATCCTTGCAAACCAACCATTCCAAACTGGGTACAGGCATCCCTTTAGCTAGGCATTCTACCGTTTGCTGGCCAGAAGAATCATGGTGATCATCCACCAAATGTAATATCAAAGCAGGAACTATACACAATTTTGAAAAAGAAATTTACTTGTACAAATGAAATAACATAAAACATTATTAAAACAAAAAAATAGATATTTTCATTTTTAACTATTAAAAGCCAATTACATAACTTTGAAATATAGTAGCCAAAAAAAGTAAAGAACTTTGCATATCTAAAATGAAACTTAGAAATAAAAGTAATACAGCTTTCTATTTACCTTTAATTTGCAACTCAAATGAGTAATTTCTGATTTCAGCATCATTTTGAACGACAAGTGTGTATATCCCGTTATCTTCCTCCTTGGCACGAATAAGTTTCAGTGTGCTTATGTACCTGTTAGAAACATGATGTGCATAGTATGGTTGGAATGGAGCCGATTTCATGCGTACAGTACATATGGGGGGTCATTCCGAGTTGTTCGCTAGTTATTTTTTTGTCGCAATGGAGCGATTAGTCGCTAATGCGCATGCGCAATGTCCGCAGTGCGACTGCGCCAAGTAAATTTGCTATGCAGTTAGGTATTTTACTCACGGCATTACGAGGTTTTTTCTTCGTTCTGGTGATCGTAATGTGATTGACAGTAAGTGGGTGTTTCTGGGCGGAAACTGGCCGTTTTATGGGTGTGTGCGAAAAAACGCTACCGTTTCTGGGAAAAACGCGGGAGTGGCTGGAGAAACGGAGGAGTGTCTGGGCGAACGCTGGGTGTGTTTGTGACGTCAAACCAGGAACGAAACTGACTGAACTGATCGCAGTTGCCGAGTAAGTCTCGAGCTACTCAGAAACTGCTAAGAAGTGTCTATTCGCAATTTTGCTAATCTTTCGTTCGCAATTTTGATAAGCTAAGATTCACTCCCAGTAGGCGGCGGCTTAGCGTGTGCAAAGCTGCTAAAAGCAGCTTGCGAGCGAACAACTCGGAATGAGGGCCATGGTTCACTATGGTATGCCGGCGGTCGGGCTCCCGGCGACCAGCATACCGGCGCAGGGAGCCCGACCGCCGGCTTACCGACAGTGCGGCAAGCGCAAATGAGCCCCTTGCGGGCTTGCTGCGCTCGCCACGCTACGCGCGCCACGCTATTTTCTCCCTCCAGGGGGTCATGGACCCCCACGAGGGAGAATAAGTGTCGGTATGCCGGCTGTCGGGATCCCGGCGCCGGTATACTGTGCGCCGGGATCCCGTCAGTCGGCATACTGAAGACCACCCAGTACATAGGGGTCTTTTCATGAAGCAGTGAAAATAGTGGAGAAATGGACCAGTGGAGAAGTTGCCCATGGCAACCAATCAGCTTTGAAGGAAGCCTTAATCTAGTACATTCTATAAAATGCAAGGGAGATGCTGGGTGGTTGCCATGGCCAACTTCTCCAAAGTTCTGTTTCTCCACTCTTTTTCACTGCTTCGTGAATATACCCCATAGTGTTTACATTATATATTGGCGTGCCCAAAACTGCGTTGTAACAATACTCCATGAACCTGATACTTGTCATCGGTTTCATGTTTCATATAGAAATTCTGATCCCCTTCAATGCAATACTACTTATAGGTAGTTTTTTGTGTTTGAGACACTAGCTCAGTCACTACCTTGTTGCAATACTACTATCAAAGTGGAACTCACTTAGCTTCCTGAGTCCGGACAGTGCTGGTGGTGATTTCCGTCAGGCTGTCATTCAGTGTTACGTTGTCTTTCAGCCAGACCACTTTTGGTGCCGGATAAGCATGTACATCCACTGAGAAACTTTTCACTTCATGGATTTTTGCAAATTCCAACAATCCGATGTTGGTGTTGAGATTTATAAACCCTTTATCTGGACAGTTAAAAAAAATTATATATTTATGAAAACTGTTAAATGACTTAAAATGACACAATATATAAAATTACATACTAATTTCGATAACTAATTTTTCTATTTTCAAAACCTTCTTTATATATCTACCCATATCCCACAAATACCTACACCTGCCCATACTGCAAGCTCCACTTCGCTCATACTTATTGAGTCTTCATAGTTAGGTGTCAGATAGTTTTTACAGTGACTTATATACCAGAGGCTGAGATCCATGACATGCTGCCTAAGTATCATTACTGATGTGCTGCAGTAGACCTGCAATATAAGCTTCAGTAAGTGTGGCCGCTCCCAACACCTAACAATAGCCCAAAACATCACTATATGCATATATACAGCTATTCAGCTGTGTACAGAGCTGAACACATTTCTGTTTCTGGAAACCCCCCCACTACTGATATGATTGATTCTATTCCTGTCATCATCAAAAGACATCTACGAGATAATTAATGTAACAGTACCTACAGCATAACTTACTTTTAGGTTTTGACAGTTCCTCGTCAGTTATGTAATATATATACATTCTTTAAGCCCTGCATCTGTCTATAGGTGTCATGACCTCATACTTACCATGGACAGTTATGTTTATCTTCTTTACTTCTTCGTTATCCCCTATAGCCTGGAAAACGGCACACTCGTATTCCCCGGAATCCAGCACTGTGACATTTGGTATGGTCAGTGTATATTCTAACCTCTGTTGAGGCTTCTTGGTTTCTTCAACTTTTCTAATACCGCTTCTTCTCTGCAAGTGCAATAAATATTTTTCAAGATATTAAATATGTTTTTTTTTCCATCTGAATAACCCTTCAATGAATGTGTATTTTTAATAACTATTTCATACAGATACATTCAATCTAAATATTTCTAAATACCGAACTTTTGTGCAGAATATTCTGTCAACTAGAACTGACTATTGGAAGTCCTGCACCCTATTGTCACTGGGTTGTCAGGACGCTGCAGAGACAGGTACTATGTAAGATTTCCCTGCAGATCTTATGGTTTGCTATAGCAATCATTGACGAGAAAGGAGCAATTGGATAATGAGGAATACATTTACTAAATAGTTTTACCCGGGTTTTGAAACTCATACACATTGTTGGCGGTTCTGACCTCCATTTATTATTAATTTAATCATACATTTATTAGTCTGGGTTTATTATTCAGCAGTTTACACAGCCATCCTCAAACCATCAGTTATGCCTGGCAGACTGGCAGTTTGGTAAAAACACCTGGGAAAAACTGCCACAAGACTAACATCTATCTGGGCAATCAGAAGGTGAGACTCACAATACATTTATGGGGGGTATTCAACTGTAGTTGGAACTGCCGTCTTGTCAGAAAGACGGCAGTTTCTGACTTTTTTAGGTCGGAAACTGTTACGACCTATTCAATCCCCCTGCCAATAGCCTCGGATCCACGTGTTTTGTCAGAAGCGCAGCCAAATCCGACAGGTTTTAGCCCCATTTCCGACAATGTCAATTAGACTTTAAAAAAAGTCTGATTGGCATTGTCGGGAACAGCCAAATCAGATATGATTTGGCACCTCATGAATAATGAAATGTCGGATCTTTTCCATTGGAAAGGATCCGACATCAATTGAATACATCCATCAATGAGCAGGGCCGCCGAGAATTGACACGAGCCCAGGTAGTGAAGGGGGTGTGGTCAAATCTGGGGAGGTGTGACCATGCCCCTAATAACTGGACACAGGGGGCGGCAGCAGCCTCAGCGGTTGCACAGGGGGGCATTTGTTCTCCTTAGCAGATGATCTGGGCCCCAGACAAGCCCCTCCAATAAGCATGGGTCTGGGTAATTAGTACCCACCCCACCCCACCCTCTCTCTTGGCCTCACTGATAAACAGAGCAATCCTTATGTATTTAATAAGGAGGCAAACAATGACAACAACAAAAAATGTATGTGGGGAATATTATTTTCTTAATATATTAATAATTTAATATGTTGTCCACATTTGAACAACCCCCTACCATTATAACTTACTACCCACATGTACAAGATAGAGACGTCCCTCCCAAGGGACACACGTCTGCTACTTGGGTTAGGGGAGAGGAGTGGGAATAGGAACAAGTGACAAGAGATAAGTACTGTTAACTAAAGATAAATTATTGTATTGTGATATAGGGCTAATTTTTTTTTCTCAGTAATTTACACTTGTGAGGATTTACAGTTAGTAGGAAATTCCAAATTTAGCAAAAAATACGTATTATTTGCAAATCTGCAACCAAATCTTGGATTCACTTATTATGCTAAAGCGTTCCTTTTAAGTTAATATTAACGTGTGCATTGTACAATTATTTACAAAGCAGAGTACAACATGCAACATTTTGCTACTAGCAGACATGATAATTTAAATCAATACATTTAGATGCACCAAAACACATAGCAAACCTATAATATATCTTTTTAGAAAGCAAAACTCTCATAACTATTAAAACCAAATTATTATTATTATTATTATTATTATTATTATTATTATTATTATTATTATTATTATAACAAAATTCAGAGTGGGCAAGAAAACAGAAAAGAAGAATATATAGTTGCCTGCCTATCATATACTCTTAGGGGTAAATTTACTAAGGTGGGAGTTTTTTTAGAACTGGTGATGTTTTCCATAGCAACCAATTAGATTCTAGCTATTTTCTTCTAGAATCAGCTAGATAAATGTAAAGTAGAATCTGATGGGTTGCTATGAGCAACATAACCAGTTCTAAAAAAAACCTCCCATCTTAGTAAATTTACCCCATTGACTTAATTTGCAAATCTGTAACAAATAAATAATTAAGTTACAATTAACTACTGGTCAGATTGAATTATTCTTTATTTTGAAATTATTTTTATTGATTTTTTTTTAAAGATTTCTTTATTATGCGGTTATTTCATTTTCTGTCCCAGTGTGATATTTGGTATTGCAGAATAATAGCGGCATTATAAGATAGTACAAGAGTGATTTTTAAGTGTGTGAAATAAGGTTGATAACCAAAGATCAATCTATGAAAATGCCCAAAAGATCTATTCAAAGTCTAATGCCCCCTACAGACTCGGCAATCTGGCGCCGAGCTGCCCGACGGCGGATACGGCCAATGGGTGACCCGGCGGCAGGGGGGAGGTGACCGGCGCCATAGCAATGCATGCTAATATGGACGAGATTGTCCATATTGGCCAGCATGCATAAGTGACGGGGTACCAATGATGAACGAGCGGGGGGCCACGCATTATTCATCGTTGGTGCCTACACACTGCACGATATGAACGAGTTCTCGTTCATTAATTAACGAGAACGTTCATATTGTGCAGTGTTATCTACCAGTGTGTAGGGCTTTTAAGTGTTATGGGTAGTCATAACAAACCTTTTAATTTACTTCTACTAAGCTATACTTTGGCAATGATGTACCTGTTCTCCAGGATAAGACCACCGCAAATCAACCACCTCGTTCTCTAGGACAACACAGGAAATAGTGATGGTTTCTCCTGATCTGAAAACCGTTTTTGGAGCCTCCATCTCCACGTTGATGTCATTACTCGCTGCAAGGAAAGAAAGAAGCACTATTTGATAAAAAATTTGGAGAATCAAATAAATAGAACATCTTTAGGCTTTAGAAAATCCACATTGCAAGAGATTAGCAAAGAGTTGGGTGGTGAACATTCTTCAACAAATTCATCTCACACATTTTTTTATATTACATAGTGATGGAACTTAGCATTTAAACATAAGTGAAATAGCTTTAGGTTTAGGCATATTTTATCACCGAGGCCTCTATAATGAATTCATGGCATTAACATAATATTAATATAACCCCTTGTTATGAGAAATAATTTTTATGCTAAACATAGCACAAAACTTAGTTAAAAGTTATGTTTAAAAATGTTGATTGATATTTAAGAAAAACATTTTTGTTGTTGCACATCCCCTACAACATTCTGCTGCATTATCCTGGCAAATCCAACAACATTAATCATATTCCTCAATCCAGCCCTCACCCTTATGTGACTGTACTTCATGTGATCTTCAAGCACTAGTGAATCATCCAGAAACGTTAAATGTACCTTTCCATGTTTGTAGGATGAAATCAGCTGTCTTGAAGAGCACACCATTGACCATTGTTTCACAGATGTAGGAACCTGATTGCAAGTTTGCAACAAAGCCTTGCTTGCTGTCATAGAAAGCATTGACTGTCCGGTTCTGCTCTTTGTTCCTCAAAGTCACTTGGCTGGTGGGATCCGTGGTACGGCATGGAACGATGGCAGATTCATCTTCTTCCACCACAATGAAATGGTCAAGCATAAACGAAGGGACAAAGGGCACTGCAGTATCTAAAGGAAATAGGAAACTAAACTTAAAAACACAAATACATCTTAACTTCTTCTTTGGGCTCATATTAACAACTTGGCAAAACAAAGAATTATTAAATATAATAAAACTGACTGCTGATAAAAATGATGTCATAATGTCGGAATGTAATGACAATTAGTCTGACCTCTGATCCCTCAAATCTGTGTCAGTGATACACAAGGGGTCGGTGACATAGGGGGAGATTTAGCAAACCTTGGAAAGAGATAAAGTAGAGAGAGATAAAGTAACAGTCAATCAGCTTCTTTCATTTTACAGGCTGTGCAGGAAAAAGGACAGCAGCTTACTGGATGTCACTTTATCTCTCTTCACTTTTATCTCGTTTTGATAAATCTTCCCCATTGAGAGACACAGTGAGGGAGAGAAGAGGAACTGTGGGGAGAAAGTGGTTACGGTGGGAAGGAGGAAGAAAACAGGGGTGGGAAAGGAAAGAGATGGAGATAACTAGAGAGGGGTGGGGGTGATGGACACAAAGATAATAAATAATGAAATAAAAGTCAGGCAAGCAACAGCTAATAGATTACATACTGATGAGCTAGTTAGAACCAATCTTGTTCTCCACCACTGGAAAGGGACAAACCTGGAACATAAATATAGATGTCTGTGCCTTCGATCTCTTCAGCTTGAGTGTGATTGTAATAGCAGGTGTAGGTTCCCGTATGTTGGACAGAAGCGTTCCTCACTTCTAACACCGACACAAAGAAGCCGCTATTATTTTCTTCACTGTGAATGCCAACATGGTCAACACCATCCTCTTCACTTTCGTAAGTGGGGTAATGCCAGTTAAGCTCACTTTCACCCATGCACCTTATGGAAAAGTGGTCATTCAATCGTACCACCATTTCCTCCATTTCTGGGGAAATTACTGGTAAAGGAAGCTCACCATGAATTAGCCCCGGGCCTGCAAAATAATACACAAAGTTACAAACCAATCCATCAGTTTTGTTATCTCATTATAGTTCAGGTTACATGCAATGTATGGCATGAATTACATCATGACATAATCGTGATGTTTGTCAGATTGCCAATGCAACACATACAGCAGAGGGTGGATTTGACTTTTGCTCTCTCTTCTCAAAACAAATGATTATAGACACACGCTAACACAATAACACACACACACATTTTTATACATTCCTTTATTGCCTGTCATTGTCACATTTATCTGAGTATATAAATTATATAGCTCAACATTTAAACATTGGATACCACATACAAGTCCTGTACTCTTACCAATTATTAGGATACATCCCAAAATTAGGGATGTCCTTGAGACATGTGCCATTATTCCTGGAAACTGCAATAAAACAAGAGAACATAATGATAATAAATACAGGAATTGAGATGAAAGCTATGCAAATTCAAAACTAATTTCTTCAAATACAAATCCGCAACACTTAGATCATAAGATGATATCCAACAGATGTATCAGAGGTAACATACGATTGGCTGCTGACGTGATTCCAACTACACTGACATATATGGAAGCATAGCCATCAATATGACAAACAGGCAGCTAGGATGATTTACAAGTAGATATCTAACAATGGTCCTGATTGATCTTTGAAAGCAAAGCAAAATAGCAAGTAACTGGGCAAAACCATGCTGCACTGCAGGTGGGGCAGATGTAACATGTGCAGAGAGATTTAGATTTGGGTGGTAAGTGCTCAAACTAAAATCTAAATGGCAGTGTAAATATAAAGCTGTCTAACATTTGTGGGCTGCATGCAAAAGCAGCCAGTATTTACTCTGCACGGAAATATGTAAATGTATTTGCTCCCCTCGCATGGCAACATGGTTTGTTCCAGCAATAAAGTTACTTGCTTTTTTGCTTTACTTACACATATGAATCAGGTTTATTGTCAGAAAGTGAAAGTTACTGGTGTACACTGGGAGATTAATAGTTGTGCAAAAGCAGTAAGCAGGCAATAATAATTATGCTTAATTTCACATGACAATTTTACATGCAGTTATATGTTTGCTTTCTAAAGCACAGCTTTCTTGCCTACTAGGGCTCACAATCTGATGTACAATGCTTGTAATAAATGCTTAGTAGCAGTACGCAATGTCAAAATGCAGCAACAAAAGCAAGTAAGGTGGCACCTCACTATAAAAAAAGATATCTTGGAACTCAAAAAGGTTCAGAGGCGAGCCACTAAACTGGTTAAGGGGTTAGAGGCACTGGATTATGAGGAAAGACTTAAAAGGTTAGATTTGTTTACACTGGAAAAGAGGCGACTGAGAGGGGACATTATTAATATTTATAAATACATTAAGGGACAATACATAGATTTATCAAACAATTTGTTTATCAAAACAACACTACATAGGACACGAGGACATCCCCTGAGGTTAGAAGAAAAAAAATTCCATACACAATGGAGAAAAGGGTTCTTCACAGTAAGAACAGTAAGGATGTGGAATTCTCTGCCAGAGAAGTTAGTAATGTTGGACTCAATCAATAAATGTAAAAATGGATTAGATAAATTCCTAGCAGAAACATTTTTCCAACGATACAGCATTTAATTAATATTTAAAAAATAAAATAAAATTCTAATACAGGTTTAACTCGATGGACATTTCTCTTTTTTCAACCTCAACAACTATGTAACTATGTAACATGTCCAAAGAAGAAAGCACTGAGATTCAAAGCTTAAAAGCAGCTCAAAGGAAAACACAATTTATGTGAAATGTCTTACGGTTTTTGTCTATATATACAGGTATGAATTGCATCTCAATTTCTCTATATACTGTACATATCTTTCTGCCTTTATAAGTATATATATATATATATATATATATATATATATATATATATATAGTCATTGGGGGAGATGCGCAAGCCTTGGAAAAAAGATAAAGTAGAGAGAGATAAGTACCAGCAAATCAGCACCTGTCATTACAAGGTATATTTGAAAAATGACAGAGGCTGATTGGTTGGTAATTTATTTCTCTCCAAGGCTTGGTATATCTTCCCTACTGGTAGAACACCTGTTTTGGCAAACTGTGACTCGCCAGCATTTCCTGCCATCCTCTGCTATTGTGGGATGTGCTATAGCCCCACAGGTTCCAAAATGACCAAACTAGAGAGGCCTAGGTTATTTAATATCTACTCTGTGTAAGACAGCAAATAATTTGTTTTCTACCATAAATTATATGAATAAATGCTAAAATTGTAATATATTAGGGATGTTCTGCATTATTGCTTCTTGTACAACAAACATATGACTGGGTGAAGATCACAGTAAACCTTTCAGGGGATTGACACTATTTGGCTGATCCGATATATGCTTATGAAGTCAGAAAAACTTTACCTACCTAAACTGACAGGTACTCAACAGATCAAAAAGACTAAACTGAACGATAATCTGTCAGTGAGTTTATGGACATAAAAGATAATCTACCAATGCCCAAAGTGGCAAAATCAGTTGATTTCTCAGCATGTCTGACCTACCAGATGGTCTTTCAGCAGACATCTTTCAAAACTTTCAGGTGTATGGTACTGGAGAATTGTTTGAAACTGTTCAACAGATAATGTCATATTGAAATGTCACAGGAGACAGGTGACAATCTGTCAGTTTATGTGGAGCAAAACAAGTTCACTAGAGATATATATAATCTCTCAGTGTATGGAGTCACTTCAGGATCTTTTACATCTGCCAAGGGATTAAGGCCCTGGGGACAGCCTGGAAGGGCACTTTGCTGCACTGAGGGTTGTGGAAATGCTTTAAACATAAACAGTTGGGTCATCATTCTTCCTAAAACAACTAAACAACATAATCATACCGACCAACTGTCTCTTTTTTTGTGGGACAGTTGGTCGGTATGTCAAGGGCCACGGTGTCCTGTGGTGGTGTGTGTGTGTGTGTGTGTGGGGGGGGGGGGGGGGGGGCACACCTGTCACTTGCACACAGCCTCTATTTGCTAGGAGAGAGGGACTGGGAGCATGGCCAGCAGCTCACAGAGTGCTGGGCATGCCCACACCATGATAAAAAGGGAGGTGTGGCTCACGATAGCGGCATTCCAAGGAAGCCATGCCCCTTTTGCTGAGGCCATGCCCCCTTTTTTGGGCGCATGCACCATGGAGCGTACAGCAGTCTCTCCTTGCCATGACACAATGTTGGAAGGTATGGTATAATATCTATGGGCAGAGTTGACAACAAGTAATATTCTTGTTATTACTCGTTACAAATGATAAATGGTGCACCAGCCAATCAGCTCCTAACTCACATGTGTTTGAAAAATGACAGTTAAGAGCTGATTGGCAGGAGCACCATTTATCATTCGTCACTTGTTAAATCTGCCCCCTAATCATTATGATGGATCAAGCAGATTTCCATCACACCTGGAGGATAGTAAGCATTGTGCTGGAGGATATCATGACAGTAAGCATTGTGCTGGACGATAGCATGACAGTAAGCATTGTGCTGGACGATAGCATGACAGTAAGCATTGTGCTGGACGATAGCATGACAGTAAGCATTGTGCTGGAGGATATCATGACAGTAAGCATTGTGCTGGAGGATAGCATAACAGTAAGCATTGTGCTGGAGGATAGCATGACAGTAAGCATTGTGCTGGAGGATAGCATGACAGTAAGCATTGTGCTGGAGGATAGCATGGCAGTAAGCATTGTGCTGGAGGATAGCATGGCAGTAAGCATTGTGCTGGAGGATAGCATGACAGTAAGCATTGTGCTGGACGATAGCATGACAGTAAGCATTGTGCTGGAGGATAGCATGACAGTAAGCATTGTGCTGGAGGATAGCATGGCAGTAAGCATTGTGCTGGAGGATAGCATGACAGTAAGCATTGTGCTGGAGGATAGCATGGCAGTAAGCATTGTGCTGGAGGATAGCATAACAGTAAGCATTGTGCTAGAGGATAGCATGGCAGTAAGCATTGTGCTGGAGGATAGCATGGCAGTAAGCATTGTGCTGGAGGATATCATGGCAGTAAGCATTGTGCTGGAGGATAGCATGACAGTAAGCATTGTGCTGGAGGATAGCATGGCAGTAAGCATTGTGCTAGAGGATAGCATGACAGTAAGCATTGTGCTGGAGGATAGCATGGCAGTAAGCATTGTGCTGGAGGATAGCATGGCAGTAAGCATTGTGCTGGAGGATAGCATGACAGTAAGCATTGTGCTGGAGGATAGCATGACAGTAAGCATTGTGCTGGAGGATAGCATGGCAGTAAGCATTGTGCTGGAGGATAGCATGGCAGTAAGCATTGTGCTGGAGGATAGCATAACAGTAAGCATTGTGCTGGACGATAGCATGACAGTAAGCATTGTGCTGGAGGATAGCATGGCAGTAAGCATTGTGCTGGAGGATAGCATAACAGTAAGCATTGTGCTGGACGATAGCATGACAGTAAGCATTGTGCTGGAGGATAGCATGGCAGTAAGCATTGTGCTGGAGGATAGCATAACAGTAAGCATTGTGCTGGAGGATATCATGACAGTAAGCATTGTGCTGGAGGATATCATGACAGTAAGCATTGTGCTGGAGGATATCATGACAGTAAGCATTGTGCTGGAGGATAGCATGGCAGTAAGCATTGTGCTGGAGGATAGCATGGCAGTAAGCATTGTGCTGGAGGATAGCATGGCAGTAAGCATTGTGCTGGAGGATATCATGACAGTAAGCATTGTGCTGGAGGATAGCATGACAGTAAGCATTGTGCTGGAGGATAGCATGGCAGTAAGCATTGTGCTGGAGGATAGCATGGCAGTAAGCATTGTGCTGGAGGATAGCATGGCAGTAAGCATTGTGCTGGAGGATAGCATGGCAGTAAGCATTGTGCTGGAGGATATCATGACAGTAAGCATTGTGCTGGAGGATAGCATGACAGTAAGCATTGTGCTGGAGGATAGCATGGCAGTAAGCATTGTGCTGGAGGATAGCATGGCAGTAAGCATTGTTCTGGAGGATAGCATGGCAGTAAGCATTGTGCTGGAGGATAGTATACCAGGAAGCACTGCGTTGCACTGTTCCACTAGAAAATGATATGAGTTATTACAGGTCATTAACTGAAGATGGTCAAATCCAAACAATAAGAAATTACAATTGTTTTTAAATAAACCAAATGTATCAATGTTTAACAATGTTATCTGCTATAGCGCTTACAGTGACAAGAAGCACAAATATGCAGCTTCTAAACTGATTGTTTGATAATTGAACATTGGGACTTTAAATAATTTTTCATATGAAATCCATTGCGAAGTGAAAACCTCAGTTAAACTGCATTCTGGTGCCCACTTATAATACAAAACCATAATTTCCACACAGAAAAGCATGAGAGTAAAAATTTATATCAGCCCACAGGGACTTACATGTAACCCCTCATTTGAATCTGACTTTTATCCCATTTTGCCCTTTTAGGTGTTATATTAGAGTAGTAACAAAGCTGGAAGAGAGATAAAGTACCAACCAATCAGCTGCGTGGTGAGCAAGCCGGTGGTCGGGATCCCAGCGCCGGTATGCTGGCCGCTGGGTACCCGGCCGCCGGCAACTTATACCACACCCCCTGTAACATGGCTGTTAGGAGCTGATTGGCTGGTACTTTATTTCTCTCTGCTTTATCTCTCTCCAAGCTCTGATACATCTTCCCCTATATCAGTTACAACTGAGCTGATCTTTATCATATATATAATTAAATCCATTATTTATGGAAGGACTGTGTGCCATGGCCTTCATAAACAAACAAAAAAACAATTTACAGTAAAGTGATAAAATCAAATAGTACTGCTTTGTAACTGGAAAATACACAATTTTTAAATATCGTATTAATAATTTAAAAAGGTTCACAATATGACACAACTGTATGAAAGTAAAACTGAATGTAGACTACATTAAACACTTTCACAAATGCAAAGGAAAGTAGGTGCCACATAATACATATTATTAATACCCTAATCTTCACCAGTTGGGCAATTAAGAGAAAATTTGACACTTGTTATATTGTGCATGCTGTGCTGACTCTATCTTTTGCTTTCTTCTTTCAGTGCTTTACATCCATGAACTTATATCAGAGGTTCTCAAACGCTGTCCTCAAGCCACTCCAATAGTCCAGGTTTTAAGTATTTGCAAGGGTCAGCACAGATGGTTAAATCAAATTGACTGAGATATTAATTAAGACACCTGTGGCCAAACATGGATATGGATACTTAAAACCTGGACCATTTGTGTGCCTTGAGGACCACGTTTGAGACTTATATCATCAGACAGTTTCTTAATTTTGGATGCCCTGGGAGACAACACAGAGCAGTAAAATTAAACAACGTTGCCTGATTGTATGACTAAGCATTGAAAAAAAGTCACAGAAGGAAGCTGCAGCAGCAGCAATATACTGTAGTTAGTACAGGAAGATATACACAAGCCAAAGTATTAGCGATATCTAATGACATAATGCTCCTATATGTTTCAGGCTGTTTATTGAATGGAAAAATAAATGGTGCCCAAGTATTTTCCATTTTACTATTTAAAGTGGTATCCCCATCATAATCACCTCAACTTATCCTTTGCATTATGTATCAATTGGAATCCTACAGTTCATGTTGCCATTAGTTCATTTATAAGCTGTTCACACAGAATATAAAATGTTCAATTAATGCATATAAATAGCCTAGGGAAGCTACATACATCTACTGTATATAGCCTATACAAACATGGTTATTATTATAATTATATGCTAAATCAGAAATGATCCACTAGATGTCACTGTCGCACTAGAAATATAGATTTTCTGTTCAAAATGAACAGCCAGCATCTGGGTCTCCAGTGGAACCATACATCCCAGCATGTCTAGAAATAACAGAAGTTAGCAGCAATTAATCTAAAACACGTACAACATTTATTTTAAATTGATACAATTTATCACTATTGGGATCATTAAACAAACAGACTTGTAACGATTTCTAGAATAAATAATGGACAACATTGATTGTATACAAGACAAATTATTGGAATACTGCTGAGAATAACAGATAATTTATCATTGCACTAGAAATGAAAAGTTATTATTAAAATGTAAAAGAATATATTGTGCAAGGGGTAACTAACATTTTATTGATCTAATTATGTGGATTTATTCTTAATAACAAATAAATAAAATAACATGTATTTAAATATATGGATGGTGCATTCCAACCAGTGTACACTATGCCCTGTTGTTCCATGTACAGTAAATGTGTCATGACTACACCAGCTGGGTGGTTCTGCTATAGATGACAGACCTTTGAAGTATACACTTATATATTTTATATAAACAAGCGCTCTTTGTATGGCTTATTGCCAGTCAGTTTATGTGCATTTCCTAGCAGGGATACAGATAAATACCTATTTGTATTTTTATTTAGAAATATAAAATAGAAATAAATTAGGTGATTTCCCTTATTGATTTAATTAAAGTCACTACAATCATTTATTTGAGTGTTAGAGCAAATATATCGAAATTGCTATTTCTTAGGCATATTCTGCATAGATGTTTTATATTGTGCTCATTAAACATTTAAAAGCAACCGGATATTAATGAATACCGAAGTTACATCATATTAACAAAAATATATAAACGGAATAAAGAAGGAACAACAATATACAGTATCTGGAATTCATATAAATATAATGTAAGGAGAGAGAGAGAGAGAGAGAGAGAGAGAGAGAGAGAGAGAGAGAGAACGGAAAGATAGGAAGAGGGAGAGAGGAGGGAAAAGAAATAGAAAGATAGGAAGCGTGTGTGTGTGTGTGTGTGTGTGTGTGTGTGTGTGTGTGTGTGTGTGTGTGTGTGTGTGTGTGTGTGTGTGTGCGTGTGTGAGAGAGAGAGAGGAGACAGAAAGTTTGAGTGAGAGGTGAGAGAAGGAAGACAACTTTTTGCCAGTGAGCCTAATTATTATTATTATTATTATTATTATTATTGCTATTATTATTATTATTATTATTATTATTATTATTATTATTATTATTATTATTATATAAGGAATATTTGTCTATCTGTATTATTAAATCAACTAAATTATTGTCAGCTGTCACTTCTCCGAGAGGCATAGAACTGAGATACTACTAGCATGCTAGTATGACACTAACTGAACTTAATATATGAAATATTAAACACTGCAGTGAGTTTGGAGTTAGATGAAGTCGGCTTTACTGTATATGGAGATTATTCACCAGGTGGTTCGCTGATTTGCATATTTATACCTTCACCTACCTACACAGCGCCAACAAACCCTATTTGTTTCCTTTTATTGAAGGTCTGTCTGACCCCAAATAAGAACCTAAACATTTGATGTCTCTGTCTTCCATCTGCAGAAACTCATCAGGTCACTATTTATTTGCCAGGTGTTTTACCAGCATGCAGCAGCCCAGGCTGACCAGAGTCATAAGATTACAGAGCCAAGAAATATGCACAAGGAGATAATATTATGGGTAAGGTGTCTGTGTTACCTAAGCTATTACTATTCCATACGTTTATATGGCAACAAAAGGCTATTCCCCAGTTGTTAGGTAGATTATTAGCACATTACATCAAATACCTAAGCAGTGTTTATTTATTGTTGTCATATATATTTAATAAACTATTTAAAGCTAGTGTGAACTAGCAGAAGTCAGTGGCATGCCTCCTCGTCCTGACATCGTCATTGCAAAACCATGATCTCCGGTTCAGATCTCAATATAACAGATTCTGAATATGGGGAAAATCAGGTCTGAATACAAGTTTTAATAGAAGCAATGTACTCTATTTATATTCTTTTTACTGTGATAAGTACAATTTTTTTTAACTTAAATAAAGGAGTTGTATTTATCTTACTTCCTAAATATATGTTCAGTTGGTAGATGCATTTTTTCATGTACCCTTTAGAATTGCATTGCAGTGCCAGAGAGCACTAGAAAAATAAATAAACAAATAGCTATATATATATATATATATATATATATATATATACACATACACATACATACATACATACATACATACATATATATATATGTGTAGCTATCACACACACACACACACACACACACACACACACACACACACACAGCTATATATATATATATATATATATATAGCCATCACCTCTCTATAAGGGAATATAATGAATATATAGAGTCGATATTCTTCAAAGACATCGTGTGATTTGTAACCTCTCTCATATTTATGTGTAATTGATTTTATTGTCCTAGAAAAGCGAATAAAAATGAAGAAACAAAACAAAACACCCTCTTTCTCCCACTAGGTGGCAGCAAACACTCTCCGGCCAACCCGTGGGGATTACAAATTTGCGCAAAATTCTCTCTAGGGAACGTTCTACTACAGTATACTCTGGCTCCAGCGTTATCCAGCACATCCGTCAGGCACCACCCAAACTACTCTGCCCCTCTTTATCATCCTGTCATGTTGCCCACACAACTGTTGGGTAATTTATTTTCTTTCTTTTTTTTAAGCTATCAAGAGCTGCTGTATATCTCAACCGGTGCCAAACCGTCTATACCCATATCATTTATATTCTATTGTACTTTATTGTTCTTCAGTAGTGCAATAAAAGAAATGAAAAATCACTTAGAAAAAATTCTAAAATGTATAACAGAAAGCCAAACAGAAATACAAGTACAACATCCAAAAATCATCCTGGTAGGCTGATTGGGTTCTAATTGATGGATTGAAAAAATAAACAAACAAACAAACAAACAAACAAACCTTAGTGTATATGTGTGTGTCCATGTGTTTGGGAATATAGATTGTAAACTCTACTCTATTAAGCGCAGCATAATATGTATGTTCAATAGAAAATAAATACAATAAATATATAGCAAATACCCAAAAATGTCCACAAATTTCTAACCAAAAACAAAATACCACAAAAGATATATATATATATATATATATATATATACACACACACACACACACACACACACATACATTATATAGATATATAATATAGATCGAGAGAGAGAGAGAGAGAGAGATAGCTTTTTATGTTTTTTGGGGGGTTTTTTTCACTGGAGCTCGCCTTGATAAATGCAAAATCAATTGAACCACCTAGTCATTGAATTGCTGGGGACAAAATAGCAACCAACACCATAACATAGTAATATAAATAGAATGAATCCACAACCCCCCTTCAGTCCCCACATCTAACAAGACCCAGAGAAGTGAGTACAGCCCTAGCCCCCTCTCTCTGGGCACATCTGGAAGAGGGAGGGGGTAAGTTGTACCCTCTCCATAATGTCTTCCATAGCCGGCATCTGGCGTCTACAGCTATATCAGTCTGTTGCAATCTCCAGAGCCAACCTTCATACTGTACCATCAATTTGTTCCATCTGCGCCTACATATCCCCCAAAGTCTTCCCTTTGTGGATGAGCCCATATAGATGGCTAGATCTTGGGTAACATAACGTAAACGCTGCTGCCTTACGGAAAAGTAATGGGTCATGCAATCTGCACAGAGGTGACTATTATACTCACTGTGCAAAACCCCAGAAGGGTCATTCAAACCAATGTCATGCACATTTATACTTTATTGCATTTAAATAAGACACTAATATCAGCTTGATAATTGGATCCATTGCAGGATTAGATCACGAAACATTATACTGAATTTTAACAACACATTGCACAGCAGTTTAACGTGCGCTATATACATTTCCCTCAATAAACTAAGATATCATAACCCAACTATCTATCTATCTATCTATCTATCTATCTATCTATCTATCTATCTATCTATCTATCTATCTATCTCATTTATTACTCCTTCCAACTACATTTTTCATACAGACTTGTTGGATATTTATCAATCCATAACCTGATCATCCTAACTCCCCCGAATTCCCACACCTAGCCTATCAAATAACTTCTGCTTATCCTATATTTTTTTCTTCTCTTTGTCTTCTGGTTGTCCAATCTCATCATCCACATATTATGCTTATCGCATCCTGTCTCCCCAAACAAATGGAGTTTATCTCCAGGAATAACTTTTGTGTTACCTAAATAACTTATGCTTATCCCCCCCCCCCCCCCTTGCCTGCACACAAACACATGCAAATAGAGTCTCCCCATGAGATGTGAATGCACATAATAATGTCAGTGACACAGGCTAAAGAGAGAGGTGTGACTGGCTACACTATCCAGCAATGTGCCATATACATGCCTCAGCTAGGACTAATTCCACTACCAGATGTTCTGTGTCCTGTTAAAGCCTTTATATAGAACTCAGACAGACCCAGCAGTGCTCTTAGCTTATTGCTTATCTTATCTACTCCTCTTCTCTCTGCGTAATGTATGGGCAGGATAGCACTAGGTTAGCCTGGGAATAGATGCTGGTGATAGGTGTCACCAAAGTGATGCAAACATGCCATATGGAGTCTTATCGCCCAGGGAAAATGTGCTGACAAACAGCTACATTATATAAAATTAACACTTCCAGTAACTTAGCATAAAATACCATTTATTTGTACATTTCCATGGCAAAATCTCTTTTAAAGGATGATTCTCAATGAGATTTGTTCCCATAGATTAATACAGTTAAGATCTTCAGGGGGAAAAAATAAAAAAAAATCAATTGCAAGCAAAAAATCTATCTGTCCAAAAATGTTCAACACAGCTCAGGAGAGCCAAACAGTCTGGCCCGTTCCTGCGGGTTCCCTGCCAAGCGCAACGTAGATCTGGAGGTTTTGGACTATTGGTAAAACTTCCCAGAGAACATTTCTGAGATCACCTAATCTCAGATCAATGATGAGCTCCAGAGCCACAGACAGATCCTAACCCATGTCTCTTTACCAGAGCAAAGTTCTAGATGGGGCATTTGAAAGGAGGAGCAGTGGGTTCTGTAGTCATTATACTGCTTTGTGGCTCAGTGGGGGACCTGGAAAGACCAGATGTAGTCCTTTTAGCTCTTTTGACTCCCATTAATTGGTAGAAAACAATTGACATGGCGATATGATGCTAACATGTGGCGTTGGAGGATGCTGAATGACACCACAGCACATAAAGAGCATGTTGTACAAGAAGAAGGTCCATTCAGGTTATAGTAGCCCAGGAGGGAGAGTCACAAAGCGACCAGCAAACTGGGCGCCATAGGCAGAGTCAATCAAATCCAAACGACTACAGTCTGCATTAGTGCACAAACTAACCCGAAACTAATGTTATTCCGCAATTTAAATCAGAGACTGCACTTACCTTTCCTTCCCGGCGGATACTCAATGTATACCCAAGAACCCCAAATATGAAGAAGTGCTGACTTATCCCGTGATATCTGGTTCCTTTCCCGATGTATGATTCATCTGAGATCATACAATTTGGAAAAGGATTGTGTTGCAGTTGGAGAACAATCCCCACATCCTGAGGGAGACCCCGAATCCAGCTCTGAATTCCAGAAATCCACGTTCCAAAAACTGTAGAGGGAGTAGAGGGAGCCTTCCCCTCCGCAATGTGGTTGTCATTAGTGCAAATCGCTGGTGCCCCAAAGACGAAAGTGCATGCAAGCCTTACAGACAAACCATCCACAGGAGCCAGCCTCAGGCAGCTGCAGTCCTTCCTGAGACCTTCACCAGTATGAAATCATCTGCTCAGCTCCAGCCATGGCAATCCCTCTTTGTACATCCATAGTGCACAGGACCAGGGTGATGGAGTTTGCACAGTAGACTCCAAGGAGACCTCTCCTCAAGTATCATCATCACCATCTTCACCAGCATCACCTTAACATCCATCCCATGCAATCCAAGGTCCAGCTGCCATAATAGTCCTAAGTGTGTCTGTTGTTCATTTGCCTGTATCATTGAACACTTTGGGATGTGTGGTCTACATAATGCCCTACTTGAAGCCACCCAAGGACCTGAAAATTGTCTAACATTGCCCTTCTAAGTCAAATAAATAACAAAACCTATATGCAAACTAGCAGCAACCACAGGTCTAATAATGCAGAGGATGCAAAGCCTCAGCAATATTTGGCTGCAATAGAATTTTTGAATAAATATCATAAAACAACTTTAATGTAAACAGTATACTGTAGGTATAATATATGTATGCACGCAGATTGTAAGCTCTACCTTACCTTTTTCCTTATATATTAAAGTGTCAGTATGAAACCTATTGTGAAAAAATAACAGTGTATTCCAGAGTGTCCTGCTGGTAACCCTTCTTCTAGGTCCAACTGCAATAATCTGAAGCCCGGGGTCTTGTAATTGATTCAGTGCTATAGTCCATCCTTCCAAAAAAACCTAATCATCCTCAGAGATGTCAGGAAAGCAAGTCCCCCTTCTCCTCCCCACACAATGAGAGACTGATTTTGGGAGTAAGCCCTCCCCCTCCAGTCTAGCTGACTTTTACATACACAAACACGTCCAGCTATAACAGCCCTGGTATAAACAAGCGTCTCTTCGCTGTATTGTGTGTATTGAGATTTACCATAAACACTGGCGTTGGCATTCACAGCGATCAACAGTTCATACAAAAAAAACTAAATGTAGGATTTTTTTACTTTTGGAATTTGTGACAATTTACTTTCCCAGCAGCATAAAAATAAGAAGGTTTGAGTTAAATAAATTAAATTATTCTTGTGTCTATTGCATGCATTACATCAGTTTAATGACTTTTTAATATCTAGGAATTTATCTTAAAATGAGTTTCTTTAACGGTACCAAACCAGTTTTTTGATCGCAGGACCCTATACTACTGTAGTTTCCAAAAGTTGGACAAACGCCCTCCAACCCCTACCCGCCCCCCCCCCCCCCAAAAAAAAAAAAAAAAAACCGTCCCCTCCATTGACTGGCAGGGGGCGCTGTTGCTCCAAAAGTATGAAACAAACCGCTGGAGAATTGGTATAATTATAACCATGTGTTTAGAAAAAAAGTAAACTTAAACTTGGACAAAAGTCTCTTTTTTTGTTTCATACTTTTGCCTATAACCTGTAACAAATAATAGAGTTTTAAATATAAACTTGTGAACATTCTGTTACTTTAGCATACACATGCATTGCAGAACGGTTTGCTGTGTTTAGATTTTATTAATGGAAAATATTTGGCTATTTTCATCAGTTTGAGTGTGATCTTGGAACCTGAAATATTGGATGAATGTCTAGTTACATTGTAGTGCAGAGTGCAGTATAGAGTCCTCATCATACAGCTTGCTGTTTGCTGGTTACCATATAGCATATAGCCTACAGCTTTTTTACTTATTCTCCACTAATATATCTTCAGCTTGGGTGACTGCAGAGTCACACTATTGCTTCCATATGCTTTTTCAGGAAATCATTGGAGGCTAATGTATGAGCAGATCTGACTTAGGAATGCTAACAGGATACCGTACTGCTCCTAAAGAATGTGCAGGCACATGACAACTTGCAGTCTTTACAAGTTTTAGAAAGTTGGCACATTTGTTTTTTCCAGACTCTGGCCAATTCCTTTCAACGGTTGCAAAGTACAAAACTCTCTCCCTCCTTCTCTCTCTCTCTTATATAAAAATATATACAGATCTATCCAGGGCTGTTTCTAGACAATTTGGCTCCCAGTGCGAGCATAAAAAAAATGCGCCCCCTCTCTTCAGACATTAAACAATGCTCCCACCCCTCTATAGGCATAAAAAACCTATAGAAAATAAATATGATGAGGGTGTGTGGCTGTGCGAAAATGGGCGTGACCTTGCTATAAAATGGGTGTGACCTCACACGAAAAGACTACTTTACACCCCAGTTTTTGACCCTGCAACAACAGACTTCGTCCACCACAAGAAAAAAAACATTCCACCATAATAAGCTCCACACAGTAATGCCCCTTGCACCATATCATGCCCCTGCACCATATTATGCCATTTCAGCACAATGCCAATGATACATTATGCCCTACAGTAAAGATTCTACTTACTTTTAAATTACCTGCTCATTGCCAGGGGTTTCATAAGCTGGGTGTCATGCTCGTTGCCGGGGGTTTCATGTGCTGGGTGTCATGCTCATTGCCAGGGGTTTCATACGCTGGGTGTCATGCTCGTTGCCGGGGGTTTCATGTGCTGGGTGTCATGCTCGTTGCCAGGAGTTTTATGAGCTGGGTGTCGTGCTGGTTGCCAGGGGTTTCATGCACTGGGATCCATGCTCGTTGCCAAGGGTAATGCAGCCAGCCTGCACTACTATTTTGCTCCCCCTCCTCCCACCCATAGTACTCTGTACTCTGCTTGGGGGGGCGGAGTTTTGTGAAATGACGATTGCATCATTCCATGAAACTCCGCCCCCTGAGCGGAGTACTATGGGAGGGAGCAGGATAGGAGCCACAAAGATCGCACGGCTCGCCTGCCGTTAGAAACGGCACTGGATCTATCTATCTATCTATCTATCTATCTATAGATGTATAGATATATAGACAAATATAGATATATCTATAGCAACCATGGGTGCAGCACTCAAGCTTCTTTGCCATGATAATACACACAGGGCCAGAATTTGAGTAAATTTTGCAATATTTCAATTCAGGATATGATGACAATATGAATTGAAATATTGAAACGCTGAATCAAATCCTGGCTCTGTGTGTATTATCATGGAAAAAAGCTTGAGTGCCGCGGTTGTTATATGCTCCTTTGAAGTGAAGGCACCAGTGAAGTATCAGTTTTAAGTTGGGAGGGCCAAACTCAGGACAATATATTATATATATATATTCAGTTAAGGGCAGCACACCTTGCTGGTAATTATGGAAGTAAAGTCTCACTCAAATTTGCTCCATGTTTATGT